>NC_060207.1:226165000-226765000 GCF_021130785.1 Homalodisca vitripennis
AATGTCCGACAATCCGTGTTAAACAAATCTTATTAACGTAAATTAATTTACTTACATTCACAGTATTTTATTGGCAGATAATAAAATAATATATCATTTTCACTTATGAAAGGTAAAACATGCTTTATTTCGATATCAACCTCAAATTTTTCCCGTTTACACTGCAACTAAAATTATTATAAGCAATGTTTAACTAAACAGAACTATACAGAAATTTAACATTCCTTTCGCATGCCGAGAAACATTTAATATCTTTTAATCTTTAATAAGATAATTGTATAATTTCACGTACACTGGCTTTGGTCCGTTGAATAAATAAACAGAAATAAAATAAAAGATCTTACAGACATTTTGACCTCGCATGTAGGGGACCCAAAAACGCAGTAAACAGATTTTATACCGATAACTATCAGGGCCGATAATGCAGATCTGCTTTATAGGTGAGTTGAGGGGGAGAAGCTGGTGTCGTGGTTGGCTGAAGATATATATACTTTGTATCAGCGATCAATAACATAGCGAATGTGCATTACCGGCTCTGTCACCTTTTTTATACGATATTTTTTACAGTTACCCTATATAATGGTCCTAACAATAATATTTCGGTTACATCATATAATAACCTGATATAATAACGTAAATTCAAGCAATAACCGAGAATTAAATAAAAACAAACTCGACTAATTAAAACACAATTTATTATTGTTGTTGTTGACAACACATTCACTACCAAATAACACAGTATTGTTGTATGATGACCAGATATTGATAAACGTATCGTAAAAATAATTTACTATCACATTCTACTAAGAATGCATTGTATGTTTTTTACTCCATTAAACAAAATTATATTTATTTCATAAATATGTTGGCCAATTTAAATTTATTATGTTTACCAATTATTTTGTTTCATTCCGTAAATTTAAAAAAAAATTATATAGCCTACACTATCAAGCCTCTTTAAACGGTTTACGTTTCTGCTTATCCCTGTTTACTTATTCGTGTTTTAAAATACTCTTGTATGTGCCCTCAATCTATGAGAGTAACCATAACACCTTAAAATGTTTATTTATAATAATCCCAAACAAATATAAAATTTATTTTGCTTCACTTTATTGAGAAATATTTTATATATTAAAATAATTTCAAGTTCATATCAATAAAGTCATCCCAAATTACTTCTTTCAATCTACTATCTCTATTTCGTTACAAGAACATTCATATAAAATATTAAAGTTTTATAAAAACAATTTTCAAGGTCATATTTAGAGTCGCTCAGACAAGAAGTATATTGTGTATTAATACTCTAAAATTACTTCTACAAATCCCTTGACTACCCGCATTAAACTTGTATTTCATCAATGATTAGTTTTAAATTAATGAACATGAGAGGTCCAAAAAGCTATTCCTTGGGCAACACCGTAACTTAGTGTAAAATTTTACTTTTAGGCTGAGCTTTAGCGATAGTCTATCAATCAGGAGGCTGAATAAAACTTCTATTCTGTCTGTCTGGATATCCGCAGGATCCTTCGCATGAAAACTCCATTTTTACACTAAGCAAGATCAAGTTCGATAACGGTACATGGTCTGTCGTTCTAATCGTTAGCGTAACCACGTGGCCTGGTTTACTCATATAATCTTTTTTTGCTTATCTTGGACTATCTGCCCCCTATCATCACTAAATGAAATTTACTCGTAATAAAGTTTAGTTTTATCTCTTAATTCTATCTTTTAAAGATTTCCTAAAATATATATATATATTATACCTGCGAGTCTTCTACACGTCCAGATCGATTGCTGAGATTTTTTCTTTTTATTTATGGAATCAGATATAACCTAAATCATAAATATATATCTTTACAACTATTTACTATTTGTTACTTAGTCAAGCTGGAAAGAAAATAATTCATTAACTGAGTTACGGAAGCTTGTGCTCATTACGAAACAGTCCACAGCCTTTTTAGAATTACTTCAAATTTTTCGATCTGCGTACTCGTAACAATTTTGTAAAACATCATTACGTATGTGACTTTTTTGAGGTTAGTAGTATATGAAAATAAAATTTGTGTATTAGAAAAACTTAGGAAAAAGGAGCAGATAGTTGCGATTTCTACGCTTTTTAAGAAAATAATGTTACACTACTTTTAAGAAATACCTACCGAAGATTATTAAGTTTATTTCAATTATGTTGTATGTAACACGTTAATTGTAGTTGTAAAAACCAAAATATTTGCCAAACCCCGTTGTTTTAGAGAGCTATATGAGGATATAACTGACGATGTTTCTACAACAAGTTGCTGTTAAACGAGGAGGATTTTACTTCAAATTGTTAGCCTAACCTTTCTTGCGCCAGAATACGAGATCGTGGGCTGCTTCTTGAACTCCTCCTTTGGGTAGAATGAATTACACTTCTCTCCAGTGACTGAATGGTGGTTAGGAAGGCTCTCCACAGCCAACCCACCTGGGAGGTTACAGGGGTCGCCGCCCCACTGGTTCCTGGACTTCACATATCTTCGGCCTTCACCCCTAACGACACAAAAATCACGAACACCCATCGAGCTTAACAACCATGACGAACAGATACACAACAAGGTTTGCATTCTGGGAACTATCAGCTGTTTGACCAGCTGTTACCTAATGACCTTGACCGTCAACCGCTCATCTGGTGAACGGACACGACGCTGCAGTTACGCCATCTTGTCACATCCGCGCATGCGCAGATTTCATCTGGATTATCCCATCGGCAGCCTCTGACTTGAATTTTATTGTTCTGAATCAAGAGTATTGTAACACACGTTATGCTTCTCGTAAAGCCTCATTAATAGATCGGGCGTTTTGTGAGAGTGCATAGAGTAATAATTCGTAATAATCAGACACCTATAATTTAATGTACTCAATAGATTGTGGATAATTTTTGGTACATTTATTACATTAGTTATCTGTACTTTTACATAGCCCGCTCTAAGCAACATTAAATGTACTTTACCTCAAGAAATAATTGCTCAGTTTGGAAATGAATCAAATCTGCTACACAGAAAGACATTATCGATCAGTTGGCCGATTATTGTCCATGAATAGCCTACTTGTTTCAGGTTTTATGTTTAAAAAATCTATGTTTATGCACACATTGACGCAGGTGCTCCAATTATTGCTGATTTACTAATTTGCTCACTAAATACATCGTTTGAAACTTGGCTGAGTATATACCTATTCAACTAAAAACGAAAGACTCCTGCCAATTAAAAAACCATAAACGTTGAGTGGGTGATTGAACATTTCCAAAAGTGAAATGGGCCTTTAAACACGCGGTGTGTTACAATTAAACATATCTGTGCAATGGTGCTACTACAAAAATATTTAGTTCTATCTAACTGTTAAATCTGATATTTTTTTGCTGTTTTTTACACATTATACAATTTTTTACATTTTGACAATGTTTTAGTCTTAGTCTTATTGTTCAATTGTTAATGGTGATAAAGACGTTTCGAGCTCCTAACAGATACCAACCACATTTTCCTTATTATCATGTTGTAAGCCTACTGTGGAATACGATCAATCTAATTCACAAACAGGGTTTAAAATATAAAGAACATTATCAATAAGATGGGATTTCCTGGAAGAATTACAAACTTGCCATGATTCCTTTTTAAGTAGTTTAATTCTAAGCACTGCACAATACATCCGTGGTAAATACGGATCTGAGAGCCGTACTGCTAGAAGCCGGACCGGAACTGGTGGACTCCGGACAGTATGCCGCACAACCGGACACCATTCCGGAACGTTCTCCCTCAGCCAGTCCCTCAGCGTGAAGAACTGACGCTCCGGGTCCTCTATGGTGGCAGACAGTCGCTGGGTGGACTTCTCGTGTCGGTACACATAGAACATGTAGCGGTGGAGACCAGTTCCCTCTGGTGGTGCTGGTCCCAAGTAACCTTTAAAAACGTAAACATGTAATTTTCTTAGAACTATTGCTGTATTGAAAACTAGTGCGCATGTTGAATTAAGCTCCATTTTTTGGAATCTGACACTGTCACAGACTTAACTCCTGGAATCTGAGCCCACGTCCGTCTGAAGTCTGAAGAGATCCAAAAAGAATTGGCGACAAAGACATTCAAAACCAACTCTTTTCGACACCTAGACTACATAAGAGGTGGGTCTGGTCAGCCATCAAGAGTAATCTAGATGAGATGGTGTTCTCATTGTCTCATCAGAAACACAATTGAGTGATCTGCGATGTTTTAGATACGAAGAGATCATTTCACTGAGCGGAAGGTGAAATGTATCTAAACTCAACGTTTGCACGGAATCAACCTTTCCCATTTTGATAGCTACGTTACGTATTAACTTTATTAATTTACCAATGAATTGGTATTTAGTAATACTGCACCACAGATTTACACCAATATCTAGACTAAACTAAAGTTACTAACGAGGAAATTAGGAAATAGGGTGAAGTAAAATTGTATGTTAATGTGTATTATTTTTGTATACTATTTGTAGAATTCAATGCCAACGGATCATATCACAATATAGATAGATCGATTGCCTACTATCGGAAACTGATTGAGATTCCAACACCAACAAGTATGTCTTTTTAAGGGTTTAAGGGTTAAATAGCTACTATGGATAATTTGAAAAGGGTAACATTTGCCATCTCATATGTTACAAAAATAGTAGGTTTACGTTTAGAAGATTTGGAGGTTACAACTTTTTGACTCGTAAAGAAGATGATGGATTGGAACCCAAGTAATGGAGTCTCTCTCTTTTTGTAATATAACGATGGTAAATGTCGGAATAATAAAAAACACATTTGTTGTTGTAATTGAATCGCGAAAGTAGCCTAGTTCAGTGAATAACTTATAAGTAGTTGATTAGAGAATTTAATCGTCTTATTATTTCACGAACCCCGTAGAAAACGTAACAGTTTTAATCTAATGATTTAATGAGGTTTTGGCCTATAATTAACAAAACAGTCCAATAACCCAATGAAAAACTACATCATCGTTCTATTTAATTTTTTACGTCGTTCACCATTATTTATCGTAGAATCTGAGAGCAGATTTAAACTTAGGTTCTCGGCTGTATAGAGGGTAGGATAACTAAATTTCGGACATTTGCCATCGTTATGGTTACAAAAGGTATAACAACGTTTCAAGGATTGGAATCTATCCTCTTCGTCTGTTGAGGGAGTTATTAGGAAAATTCAAAAATAAAGAACAAAAAGAAGAAACGAAGGGAAAGAAAAGGGTTCAAACATACCCAAAAAGCTGTTGGAGCCTAGTCCAGGCGTTGAACTGCAGAGAATGCAAGTCCCGAGCACAAGTCACGAGTACGACAATCACACATCACACCGGCACGGATGAAAGTGGGATACTGTAGGCCTACAGAGGTAATCACCTCTAACTCTCTGATGCAGCATATTTCGGTACTTTAGTACTATCAGGAGGCCACTCGGCCCTTGTGTACTATTTTTTTATTATGCTATATAAGTAGGTGAATAAATATATACGTATTACAAATAGGAAAAAAGTTAAGTTTAACATTGAGGGCGCTCACGACATTTAACTTTGAATTTAGGAACTAATGTCGAGGAATGTTGTTTTTTCTTCCACCAGAAGAGGGTGGCGCCGAAGGCGCCATTGGAGCTGTTTCCTGTCACGTCACAGACCGTCCAACTGTTCCGACGCCAGATCACGTTGGACATTTGAAAAAGATCACGTTCTAGCGAAAAAAGAAAAATCATCCCTTGATATAGTACCAAAATTCAAGCTCAGATCACATGAGCGCTCGTAAAGGCGAACTTTAACTTTGATACTAGTGGTAACATATTTATGGTAACCTAATCTAAACCTATTTATATCGCCGTGATAACAAGTAGTAGCTAGGGACAGAGTGGCATCAGGATAATAACCAAAGGAAAGGAAACGGAAAGTACCAAAATATTTCACTGATTGTAATGTATAACTATATGAGGCATCAGAGCTACAAGAGCTTCGGGTAGTTGTTGTTCATTCGCCCACACTTTGGGAGTTTGTTAAATTAAAAGGTGGCAGGATGCTATTAATGGTGACCAAATCTCTCTTGGACCTGATATGTGCTTTAAAATTATCCCATTTGTCTGTTCGTGTATGTATGATAACTCTTTGATACATAGAACCTAGAGTCTTCACACTTTGTACACAGGATCCTCTTGATCCAAGCAGGAATTTTATTAATTTTGGGGTCAAAGGACAGCAAAGTTTTATTTAAAAGTCATAAATCTATCGCTCAACAGTATTAATACTGTCGGGGTCCTTGGGAACAACCCACAAAAATGTGTCGAAGACACGTGTAATAAATTGAATTATTAAACGAGGGAAGTTATTGATGTTATTTTATAGCACTTCGTTAAATGCTATAAAGGCAAGTGCCAATACAAATTTCATTTCAACTTATTTGCTTACTGGGCAGTGACAGTGCAGTATGTTTTAAGACGATTTGATGACTTCTTGGGATTATAGTGCTTAAAGATCACTTTCCTGAAGACAGAAAAAAATAGGAAGAACATTTTTTAACCATCCACGAGGGAATTACAATCATTTCAAGTAGGAAACGATCAGCAGTTCAGCAATCAGACCTAAACAAAACCTACTTTAAAATAAAAATGTAAATTTTGATTGTATGTATATGAATGAAAAATTAGGAAACTACATGTTTTAATAACTTAAGGAAATGATTTTTATCAAATATAATTAAAGGAAAATACAAAATATTTAATGTGATATTGCTTAATAAAGTTAAATTTTTATCATAATTAAAAAATATTAATTTTTCCATTGACGTAAAATGAGTGAACAATTCATCTTATTGTTTTTCGTTAGGCTTAATTGTAAAATATCCCTAAGGACTTCTGTAATTCCAAACAATATTTTAATTACAAATTAAGATTTTTATATCTGTATTGTTATTTATTACGTTTGATCTAGAAGAGTTTTAGTCCGATGGTGGTTGTTGCGTTTCAATACCCTCCCTCCCTGTACACCCCGCCCCATTACACTGTTGCCATTTTATGAGAAATTACTGATCCGTCTCAACATTAGGGAGCAGTTGATGGTCAACAGCGATATGGCAATCGCTTCAAATATCATCAGAATATTTTGGTACGGGCTGATCTAGGAAACTATAATTCTAAATTTAAAAACCTACAATATTTCAGCTTACCAGAATGTAATGTGTGGAGATGACAACGATCAACATACTAGTGCAAGTCATCCTTGGAATAGTGATGACTGATATACCATATTCTTGTATATTATGAATATAAGTTAGGACCAATATTTTATGTACACACCTATTAAAAATACTAATAAATATTATTTTATATATATATGTACTTACTCGTAATTACAGTAGATCCATTCAATAATCCTGATTTGAAATCTCCTCCCTGAAAAAATGTGTCACAATTTAAGTCAGTTTATTAGTTTTCGTTTACCATCCTATGCACTATTGATAACTTTGTTCATTTATTCTTAAGTATATATTAAATACATATCTCAAATATATGATTTTGGAGTTTAAATACTTATAGTGCAAACAGATATATATTTTTACTTTTAAAGATAAGGGAAGGAATTCATAAATAAACATTGTCCCAAAAATGAAAGAGAGGTGCTTATTTGTGGGAAAAAAGTACAAATATATATATATGTCCTTTTTTGTTTTTTTGTTTTTTTTTTTCATTTATTTACCAAGAATTTTAATATATTTAATTTACTAATACAACTGTGAACATTTATTTATTGTTAAACATTATATTTTAAAAAAATGTAATAAACATGTTTTATATAGGTGGTGGGTGAAAAAGTGCCATGCAAAATTTCGAAAATGTTTTATAAAACTTCCCAAATAAGAAAATAAAATGGTTTCCACCTTAACCTTGTTTGCAAAAAAAAGGAAAAAATGATATTGAGAGAATTTACTTTTTGTTGGCGAACTAAAGGTAACAGCTGCATAAGATGAATAAGCGTATTGTAATTCTCAAAAATAAGTGTTCTAAAACATAGTAGGAGCTTGTTTTTATTTAAGCAATTGCAATGGTCTAATAATATATATTTTAAAGCTTTTACTCATACTTTGTATTTGTGAAACATGATAAAAAGTTTTAATTGCTGCTATTTAGGTAACAAATAAGGTATGTACGACAATAATTATAATAATTTAAGTTATATAATGGTTGTTTAGGTATTGAATGTTGCAATCAAAATACAATATTTGAATACTAAATAAAATACAAGAATAACTGGAAAAGCAAACAGGTTTGTAAATAGTAATAAGTCAGTAATAATCAAATAAACAAAATAATAATAACACAACACAGAGAGATGAGCAATGTAATAGATTAGAATAATAATACATAATATGGAGAAAACAAATAAATTTACAAATTAACAATTTATTAAATAACAATAAATAAATATATGTCACGAAACGATTGACACAAAATCGAAACAACAAAATAATAACAGATTTTACGAAAACTCAATCCCAATCACTTCTCCAAAAACTCTTATCATATTTAGTGGAAACGTCCTGTACTTTTTTAAATTTATATTTTGAAACCTATAGACAAAAATTACGGTATGGATTCTCCTTATTCCTTTATCATTTCTGTTATGTCAATACATTTACCTATACATTTATATTGGCTTTCGAGAAATCTAAAATAATAATTAATTGCATGCCTTCAATTAATTTAATCCAGTCTGACAACCGTTTATTTCATAAGCATTATAACAAATAATAATTAATAATTTATTGATAATTTGTAATAATCAATAATTTATTAATAATTTGTAATAATTAATAATTTATTAATAATTAAGTAATGAATAATAATTAGTTTTACGCAAAGTGTAATGTTTACAGTACGTTTTATCTTTCAGTTCTTTGGTAAAACTAATGAAATTTAGCAACAGAAAATTTAGCAATTAGCAATTAATCTCATAATTGGCTTTGTCAAGTAGAGCTTCTAATCTTAATTAGGAACTGTACATTAACTTGCAGCAAGGCCTTCCCCAACCCGACAATATGTTAATTAACGATTAATGAGTAAGAATGAGTGTAGCTTAGGTTAATTGTTTTCGTGTGTTTGATATCAATATCGTTAGGTTGTCAATCTTATCACCTCATTTACTGAAGAAGGCAATTGTGGCCTTATAACACGTTTTGTGTTTTGAAATTTGAACTAATATGAATAGTATAATTACGCAATTATAAATAGGACAAGGAAACTGATTTTTTTGCTGGATAGTAAAATAAGACTTTCCGTTAACCAACTGAAATAGCGTTTTAAATTTAAAAAATGTAGAGTCTACAATATAAATCACCACGAACTAAGTTGTCTGTAGAATTTTATATTCTCTGAAATTATTAAAAAATTGAATTTTCTAACAATTTACTCGTAAAGCCACGGAACGGTTTAGCTGTATAGTATCCTACTTGTTAGACTAGCCGGATATCACTAATATTTGTATCTCCAAGAGTCTTTTCTAAATAAACACAGGATCTTGGAGCCCCAGGATGTGCCTAGCCCAAGAGACCATAACCTCAAAATGAGTGTCAACCTTTTCGTTTACACTAAAACTCTTCAATCATGTTTTAGCATAATTTTAGTTTTTGGGAATGAACTCAATTGCAGAATATTATTTTCTTTAAATATTTCGTCTTGATCCATCACGATAGAAAATCACAAAGGTTCAATAAATAATGTTAAATTATGACACAAAGTTTCCTGATTACATGTTAGATAACATTTTCAGTTTCTACAAAACCAAACAGTTCTCAAATGTCAAGTTAGAAGAGTCACTTCCGTTCACTGTGGTTTCTAAAGATATTTTAAGACGATACAGGAATCAAAATTTTATAAGAAATTGTTATGCAAATGCAGTTTATACTAAAAATAATTGATTAAGTCAAATAAATAGTAAGAATGTATAAATTTAATGGAATTATTTAAATTTGAAGACAATGTCCAAATTGAGGTCTTATTGGGTTCGAATAACGTTGAAAGTTCAACAAGTCATTTTTCAATATGGCCACAATACTAAGACAGGTGTACATCATACCTCGTAAGAGACTTTGACTTTTTCATTTTTATGTAACTTATAAATGGATGGAAGCTTTTGGCTTTGGGAGCGCCCGGCATATGAAAAGGTTGGGACTTTGGGAGCTACATACCTCTGGAAGCTACCGGCTTCTGAAACTTTTGATCTTTGGAAGCTCTTCTTAGCATCTGGATGCTATCGGTCTCTTAAAACTACCGACATTTAGAAGCCTCTAGCCTGTTAGGTCAATTGACTGTTAAAGCTTCAATGATAAACAGTCTTTGCTTGCCACCATCTCTGTGGCTAATGTAGGTACTGGTGAATCTCTTTGTTTGGACTTTAGGATTCTAAAATTTTCATTCACCATCTTGGATTATAGAATTCAAATTCTTATATCTCCAATACGCTGTTTTAATGAATTTGGATGTAAATAATTCAAAGTGGTTCCCACTGCAATACAAATATTTTCTTTAATTACTTCAACCTGTTTTAAAATAAGATACATTGTCATAAAAAATAAATGGCGTAACTTAATCGGTTTCGAGTTACGAGTTTTTCAAGCATTAACTTAAATAATAAATATAGTGAGAGAAAAACACTTCTTTGTCTATCACTTTTAACTATTTCGATTTCCTGTGTTTTCGGTCATTTTCCAAACGCTGTGACTTTAAAGTAGGGTTAGTGGAACAAACTCCGATAGTATTTTTGAAAAGAAGGAACAATTGAACCATGCCCTCTAACATGCTGTGGTCATTGGTCGATATTTTACCAAGTTCAAATATTAATACGTTATTGATAGATATTTGTGTCGTCAAAGTAGTTGTCACATGTCTTTTTGTGTTGATAGATACCACTCACGCTGGCTGCATGTATTACAATTGTGTATTTTATGATAAATAAATGTGATTACTATTTTATTTTTATAGGCTAATATTAGTTTGTGCTTGGTAGACTACGCAATATAACTTTTTAATCTAACAAAATACCATTATTTTTATTACTTCCCGTGATCGTTTCACTAATTTCTTTCCCATTCAAGAATCATTTTAAATTTATAATTTAAACAGAGATATTTTCTTATAATACGACTAATTAGATTATTCCTAAGTTCGTATTTAAATCTTCTATCAAACAATTTTGACTATTAGATCTGATCGATAAGACTAAATACGACATTGACAGTGCATCTTACATTGATATTAGCCACAATCCAATGCAGATAGTACTGTCCTCTTCGTCTTCCTGGGGCATCGGGATCCAGCATCACTAGAGTGTACAACTCTCCCTATATCAAAAGTGTTAATATTTTATGTACAATAAACATAGAGGAGTCACATACATTCCTAGAACATCAGGATACACCATCACTAGAGTATACAGCTCTCCCTGTATCAAAAGTGTTAATATTTTATGTATAATAACCATAGAGGAGTCACTTACATTCCTAGAACATCAGATCCACCATCACTACAATTTACAGCTCTCCCTGTATCAAAAGTGTTAATATTTTATGTACAATAACCATAGAGGAGTCCACTTACATTCCTAGAGAATCAGGATCCACCATCACTAGAGTGTACAGAGAGCATCAGGGTACACCATCACTAGAGTGTACAGCTCTCTCTCTGTATCAACAGTGTTAATATTTTATGTACAATAACCACAGAGGAGTCACTTACATTCCTAGAGCATCAGGATCCACCATCACTAGAGTGTACAGCTCTCCCTGTATCAACAGTGTTAATATTTTATGTACAATAACCATAGAGGAGTCACATACATTCCTAGAGCATCAGGATCCACCATCACTAGAGTGTACAGCTCTTCCTGTATCAAAAGTGTTAATATTTTTATGTACAATAACCATAGAGGAGTCACATACATTCCTAGAGAATCAGGATCCACCATCACTAGAGTGTACAGCTCTCCCTGTATCAAAAGTGTTAATATTTTTATGTACAATAACCATAGAGGAGTCACATACATTCCTAGAGCATCAGGATCCACCATCACTAGAGTGTACAAGCTCTCTCTCTGTATCAACAGTGTTAATATTTTATGTACAATAACCACAGAGGAGTCACTTACATTCCTAGAGCATCAGGATCCACCATCACTAGAGTGTACAGCTTCTCTCTCTGTATCAACAGTGTTAATATTTTATGTACAATAACCACAGAGGAGTCACTTACATTCCTAGAGCATCAGGATCCACCATCACTAGAGTGTACAAGCTCTCTCTCTGTATCAACAGTGTTAATATTTTATGTACAATAACCACAGAGGAGTCACTTACATTCCTAGAGCATCAGGATCCACCATCACTAGAGTGTACAAGCTCTCTCTCTGTATCAACAGTGTTAATATTTTATGTACAATAGCCACAGAGGAGTCACTTACATTCCTAGAGCATCAGGATCCACCATCACTAGAGTGTACAGTTCTCTCTGTATCAACAGCGTTAATATTGTATGTACAATAACCACAGAGGAGTCACATACATTCCTTGAGCATCAGATACACCATCAATACAGTGTACAGCTCTCCCTGTATCAAAAGTGTTAATATTTTATGTATAATAACCATACAGGGTTCACTTACATTCCTGGACCATCAGGGTCCTAGGGTCACTAGAATGTACAACTAACCTGACTATAATTTAAATAAATAACAAAATATACCACTTGGGTGTGGTAGCAACTGAAGAACCAGTGACAAATTGCGCAACGGCAGCCCTCATTATTTCAAGCATCAGAAGAAAATAATAAACAGGTTTTTGTAAAAAAAATAAAACAGATTAACTCACTAAGCTGAGGCTAAAGTTGGTTCAGGTTGAAGAGGTACTCTTAAAGGATGTACGTACTTCCTTCCAAATCCATATCTTCGACCATTCGACAGTCTTTAGATCTCATTATAATATGCCCCTAAAATAGTGCTAAAATACTAACTACTCGTCATGGAATGGCCAAAACAGATTTTTACGTGTTTATTGACCTACTGAAACTCTTAAGTAATGGTGAAGTTTCAAACTACTACGTTTAGAAAATATTACATTTTTGTTTAGTAAAGGTCTAAACGTCCCCGTTAATTTGTTCGGTCGCGTTGGTAGCCGTTTTTAGACGCTTTGTTAATATTGTATGCTTTGTAGAGTTTTCTTGTTGTTTGTCATTTTGTGTTTTAAAAACTTCTTGGTGTCTGCTTTTAGTGGATGAGTTGGTTTGATACGAAAGTTAATAACTATTATTTTTATTTTATTTTATTTTTTTTTTTTTGAGGTTCTAGACTGTGTTCTTTATTTGTTAATATTTCTGCGCGTTTACTTTAATTTTTTTTTACTATCGGAAAAACTGTCATTGTTTCCTTTTTATATACATTATGGACTGATCGATTGTTACGATTTCAGAATCAAAATGTTTGTGTTTAAATTTAGCAATTTTCGCATCATTTAAAACCTTTCATTAAGTTATTACATTTTACGATACTGAGATTTTTGAACTTCGACCGTCCATCATCTTGAAACGTTATAATTATATTAATATAATAATTTTTCTCGTGATTTGAGATAAAACAGATTTTTTTAACTCTGTTACAACATTATATTTCAGTTTGTCAACAGATTTATTTTAGCAATACATAGCGATTACAGATTGTATGAATCATTCATTGCCGTCTACTTCCTTTAACATCAGCAAATTACAAATGCCTAAATATATAAATAAATTACTTTGTGCACAATTGTTTTTATATAGAATCAATTGAAAATATACGAGAGATTTCTGAAATACTCTAGACCTGTAACATGAGTAAGTCAGGTCAAAACTTAAAAAATAGAAGTTTGTATCATATTTTAAAATGCCAAATAAAAGCTTAACTAATGATCTATAACAAGACAAATACATTAAAAAATGTTACTGAGAGTCTTTTTTTAATGTATTCTAAATATTTTTCGTATCGGCAATTTTTATATTAAAATGGATTTAGATTAACACCAGAAACAATAATTAAAACAATTTATAAATTTAAATTTTACAAAATTAATTTTTTAATTGTTCTTATTGTTGAGACAGGCGCAATTTTTAAGTAAGGTTTGCATATTAAGAAGCTACAAACCAATTTTTCTAAAATCAGAACAGAAAAAAATTACACTTTACAAAAGAGTTGTATGGAAAGTTATAAACGAAACAAAACAATCCCCGGACCTGCCAGACCAATGGTTACGTATAGATAGATTGAGGGTTAAAGATATCTGATTTAAATATTGCACTTTCAAAATAATATCCTTACCGCCTTTGCTTCCGGGTATCTGACCCGGGGCTGTTGCTGGAATTCCTCCTTATCATAGACAGGATTGCATCTGCCACTGTTGACAGGAAGTTTCCCGGGGACGCTGGTGACTGCCAGAGATCCGCCCAGGGTGCAAGCGTTGTCCGCAGCGGGGCGGGATGGGCAGGAGGCCCGGCAGCGCGGGAACTGTAGAGCAGCTGTGACGATCAAGACAGCCCTGGGGAGCAACATGTCAGCTGTGACTGACGACTGAATCACTACTACCAACCTGACAACACTAGGTGCCCTTGCAGAACTAGTCGCGATAAGCAATGTTTTTTCAGTGATTGGTTTATGGAAAGGTTTTCCTAACGATATCTCCACTCTCATTAAGGATTTTAATTTAACCCTCTTCATTATAAAGATACATTGTAATGTTTTAGGATTTAATTTCGAGATAACAGCGGAAAAATCTGAATTACTATTAATTGTATTTAACATCTAGAGAGTACGTACAATTGTGGAAGATTAGTCAATATTTAGAAGGAATCCAACGAAATCGCATTACGGAGTTGACCAATGAGACTCCATATTATAGGTATATGACATTAGATAAACAATTTTAATTATTCAGACCGATATTACCCGCAAAATAGATAACATAACGTGTAACCAGGTACGTAGCCAGCGAGGAGGTCCAAGGGGCCGTACCCCCCTCCCCCAATTTTCAATTTATTTAGTAAACCGTTATTATTACTTAAATAATTCAGTATTATTGATATGTACTGCTAAAATATTGTTCTCAACAAAGAAAACGGGTCCAGAACTTTTAAAGGAACAAAATGGGGCCTTACTCTCTTTCCAATACGGGAAAATATCAGTTGTCTGAACACCCCCCCCCCCCCCCAATTATTTCGTGGATACGCGTTTAACGTGGGTACAATATACCTATGTGTAAATAAGTATATAGAATATTCTCAATAGTACCTTAAATACACAAATAATCCATTGTCTTGTTATTTTTGGTACGAAAAATCTATCACCAACGAAAATTACATTACAATGTACATATTGACAGTTTCGGTTTCAGGTATATTGATCCATAATCCACATGAAAAAGATAACCAAGAGCTGTGTTGGTATATTGTCTCTCTGTTCGCTCTTCACAACTAAACCACAATAATTCGGGAATTCAATTGCATAGCAATGTTCCAATGCGGTGTAAATTGGAACAGTGAATATAAATTTTTATTCCACAAATTCTGAAGAAAGTGTTACTGGTTTTTGAAAGAAACTAAACAACATGTAATGACTTTATTACAGTGCACAACTCTCTGGTGTATTAAATATTGTACTCTTTTTTTTAAGGAGAAGCCGATCCCCTTTTAAGCCTTATTCTGCCCGTCCTCATGGGCCACTGGCCTGTGCGAGGATCTTATCAAACAGAATAAGGGAGTCGATACAGTACAAGGTCAATGGTACTGATAAAAAGTGCAAGGGTCACAGACAGGATTCGAGGGTCACAGACAGGATTCGAACCTGCGCTATCTCTAACTCACACTCAAAGTCCGACGTCTTAGACTGCTCGGGCATCGGCACTCCCGATATAATTACAATATTTATATTCTAGACCTTCTGTAACTTATTCCTCCTGCACTCTGCCAGTTAATAAATGCATTTGGAATAAAATTAACAAACAATAGCAGAATATACGAGTTAGGAGTAAATGTGAATTTGCAACAGGAAGATAAAACGACTTGTTGACCCAAACCTATTTCTGAAATGTAGGAGTTATGTCCAATCTATACTTTAAATGTGTTTGAATATTGACTCTAGGTAATCAACATTATTTACTCGCACTCTGCAAACGTGTATCCTCACCATGACCCAAGAAAAGCCTATTGAGTTTTAGTGATATCCCAAAGATACCCTGCAACGAATGTTGCCACGAATTTCTATTATGCTCTTTGATATTCCTAGGATATGGGGACATCCCATCCCTTATATGTCACTAAAACATACTTTGAATGTCCGCAAGGATTCCTAGAAATGTAATAAAATCCTGGGATCACTAAAGGATATAAATCCTATACGGGTGGAATAAACCGTAATTATGCACTAATCAAGACACCTCTAACTTTATCAATTTTCCATATATATACGAAGCACCGTAATTTGATTGGCTATTGCTGAATCACGACATCGGATAGCCTTGTGGAAACAATAACAAAGAATGGTTTGTGCAGATTATCCGTTTCCGGCAGCACTGTTTATCGGCAGTATCCTGTCATCAAAATGTTCAGCCTTTCTGGTCCTCAATTGTGAGCTATCCAGTCAATTGAATTTCAAAACGTTACATATCAACTTTGTAATAAATATTCCTTAAATTTTCGGCCAATCTTCAAGTAGTAGATGATAGGATCTTGCCATAATAACAGAGTGTTGACAAAACAATTAGAACATATTTAATTGTAATAAGCTTTTTTTAGAGAAGAAATGTGCAAAATACTCAAAAGCTTCAAATAGCTACAAACAATTTATAATTAAGTAGGTAAATTAAATTGTGCCCATAAACTACACAAAAATATTGTTGGAACAATGACGAATCGGTGCGAAAAATAAATAATAAAATCCATTTTAAGACTTTAAGATAAAAGGTAGTAGATAAAATAATACGGTCAATTATCTTAAACGGTAAAAACGACGAAAACCATAAATATTATGGGTGTTTTAAAAAACGTTTTAGGGTCTTTTTCGTTTAAGGGCCAGCACAAAAGACCCTAGCTTGCCTATTCAAAACTCAGATCACGCGATGCTTGCCCGCTGCGCAGCGCTTTGCGCTGCTTGCTCTTTTAGAATAAAAAATTAACTCGAGCTTGCAAAGTCCAAGCCCAGATCAACTCACCACGCTTTATTGAACAAGAAAAACTAAGTATAACTCACAGAACTAACGCAGGTTTCATTACAGGCAAAAGATAAGCGGCGCGCGTTTATCATTGATAAGATAAGACGAGTTTATACTAGAAGTAGTACCTAGACTACTGCCCTAAGAACTAATAACACAAAAAAACGATTAAATGCACTGTCAGTCAGGTATAGTATGTTTGTAAGGTGCTGGCCCTTAAACGAAAAAGACCCAAGGTTTATTGTTTTTAAGTCATTGCCGTACTAAAAACAACCTCGGAAAATTCATTTAGAATGATTTATATTTGAACATAAATAATTCCAGGCCTGTAATTTCGATCCTTCACGCCCTCTGAAAGGTTTTAGTTGCACCACTAGAAAGTAATAAACTACTGTACTTTAATGTTCTTTGTTATTTTCCACTGAGTATTCATAAATGTACTTGTATATAGTACTAGCACGGATGTCTTGGTGTGGAATATTTTGTGTTACGTTCTTTACATGTTGGCAACAGTGTTGTGTGGCACCAAGATTATTCCCGCCGTTATTGCTTAGAACGCAACCTCTCATATCTTTCTTGTTGTGGTCAGGTCAGTTCGGTGTTTACTGTTCAGTTGTATGGTGGCAAAGTCCTCGGTTATTCAGTACAATATTATCCATCGTAACAGTTTGTTTAGTATAAACTGGATTATTCCACTATGGGCACACGAGGTGTACAGGTATATACGGTGCGTTTCCTACCTGGCTAAGAGCTGAAGTCTGGTCTAGAACATTTTGTCAAGCAGCGTCAGCTCCAGGCGGCCTTCATCATGACGTGTGTCGGCAGTGTGCAGAGTGCAACTCTCAGGTTCGCTACTCCTGCTGGGGAAAACACCTCCAAAACGGAAATGGTTCGTATACTTTTTATCACAAACGTAATCAAAATAATCGGCAGCTATGTAATACGAGGCCGGTTTGAAAACATAATTAATTTGGTAGTCCTTGAAGCCTATATTGTAGTTAATCCGTATGGCAGCAACGAATCGGCTTGTCATATACCGTTGTAACGTCCAGAAGATAAAAATCACTTAATCATTATCTATCTCTTTATTAAATTAATATTTTTTTTTTATTTGAAAGAATTGAAATCCTTGAGCTGGAATAAAGGAACTTGTAAATCAATTGCATTAGATCCATATATTTTAAAATTAAATTAATGACATCCATCTCCAGGTCATTGTTGTTGCAACACCAGCAAATTAAACTCCAGAAACTAGTCTAAATGTCTTTTTAGTTGCAACTTCACAGTTCATTACTAATTTCACTTAATCATTTCTCAGAATTTTTGTCAACATTTTTCAAAACGCTCCCTGTATTTTTATTACATAATATTACAAAATAAGAGAATAGTCTACACTACTCCCCCCCCCAGATAATAGTGAAATATTCCACCTTATGATAAAGGTGTATATACAAATTTGCCTGTCATTACTCCAAAACCTACTACAATACCATATACCAACCTCATTCAACGAACATTTCCAAGATGTTTGCTACGTTTCCTAACCCTGCAAAATTGTTATCTTGACTATTACACAAACATAATAAGTATAAAATGTAGCTTTAACATACATTTTTTGCAATTTAAAACAGTGTTTACTCCTAGATATTAGTGATATGTGTCAAGGTCCGAAGGCAATGGTGTATATTCACATTCAAAACGGAATAGTTATAAAATGCCATAGTATCGTAGAGCAAAGTTGGGAAGAGTTTTAAAATTCTCAGGTCATCCTCAACTAATGTTCTTCTTATACATGTTTTATATCGTAATAAGATAGTTGCTCAGGAATCAGGATTGTCCGGACATTTGCCATCGTTCAATGATACAATATAATCAGTAACACCACGTTTAGAGATCTGCAATCTGATCTCTTCTTCAGGTAAATGACTGTTACATTTGGTTGGCCGGTGAGTGCAGACCTGTTGTGACCTGTAGCCTCTAGTTCGGTTTTAACAAGTAGTGTTTAGTTTTTATTAAGTGCATGGTTTAGAGTTAGTGTGCATGGAAGAGACACACAACACGGCTGTTGTTGTTCCTGACTTATGCGTGTCACAACGCTCTGATATGTTTTGTTTACTTTAACTTGGATTTTAGTCATCATGCATTAGTTTAGTCTTTTACCTGAAGAAGAGATCAGATTGCAGATCTCGAAACGAAGTGTTATTGATTATATTGTATCACTGATGGCAAATGTCCGGGAAAATCCTGTTTCCTTCACAATCCTCAAAAAACAAACTTCAAACAAGACAATTTTTGTTAAAATTGTTAAGAAGAAGTATCTTAAATTTTGAGCATTAAAAAAAAGAAACTTTAAAAAAGTGTTTAGATAGAGTGGGCACTTATAACTTTTTGTTTTTTTTTTTTTTGTGAGATTTTAATACGTAGTAATCTTTTAAGACACGGCGACTAACTAAATGTTGTCAAACCCTTATAGGATCCCATTTATTCAATTTTGTGTTGTTGGCTATTCCCTAAGAACCTAAGTGTGGGCTATGTCTTGTCACTGTAAATCTGCTATAATTCAGTTAATTATTATTCGATTTAAATAATTTTGGTATCATTAGGTTTTTTATAAAATCCATCAAAAACGGTATTCTTTTAATTCTTTAGAGAAATTGCTGGTTTTTAAGATATTAAAAGTTTTAAAGATTCCTATATGTTTTGTAGCAACTTGTCTTGTTACCATAAACATTTGACACAAATTGTGTTGGATTTATTTTATTTGTTTTATTCTTATATATGAATTTGTCTATACAAACACGCACAGATAGATGGATGGGGGAAATAAGCAACGGAGACCCACGCTCATATAGTGAAATGTGTGTTTGTCTTGACCTGAAAAAATATGTAATATTGCTTTACCCAGATAATTACGAAACGATCTATACCACAAAAATACAGTGTAAAAGATAATTACTGTAATTTTAGCCGAATCAAACAAAACCTGATATGATTGCATATAACATGCTATATTCGTATGTAAACAATTATTAAATTAAACATTTCAGTTTTGAAAAATCCGTTTATTTTAACTTGAAACATTTTTATTTATGATAGCAATACAGAGTCTTCAACAAAATGTTCTAACCAAACTAAATGTTCAAGCAAAATAAAATTATTTCTAACGATATATAGGCTAATATACCAACTGTACGCAATAATAACGTTTTTTATCCACTGTAGTGCATTTGATGTTCTATTACCCAAGTGACACAGACAAAGGTAAATCAATTAATGAACTACTCATAAACTGGAACTACAACACAAATCTTTCCTTAGTTCGCATGTTGCAATTCATGCTTCTACAAGCATGTTTGTATTACTGATATGTAGCATGTTTATTGATAGCTCCCAAGAATTCTAAAGCCTTTTTAGAATCTAAAGGTTTTGTTTTTCAAAATAAATTTTAGTATTTGAATAAAAAAATTATATGATTTTGCCAAAAAATTAAATCATAAGTGAATAAAATTGGGTGCTCTTTCTCGGTTCCATATGATGTAACATCACTACTAAAGAGAGTTCTTTTCAACTGAAAATTATTCTCATGGACTATAATAATGTATAAAATAAGTAACCTATTACACGATATACAAACACGTTTTAATACGTTTTACAAAGTTTGCAGAACTGTAGACATTCTCTTATCAAGCAGCTGATAGTGTTGATGTAACGTATTTGATTGACATTTCTGATCGGTCAGGCATTTGTTAATGGCTTCCAACATCAGAGTGTTCACAATTTCTCTCAAGCATGGGACTGACCTTAAGGACAGTATTGAGGAGTTTATTGTAGACAAAGGTTTAAAAGCACCCTTCATCGTCACCTGTGTGGGATCACTGAATTCTGCTACCTTAGCTCTGAATGCGACTGCTTCCCGCGGGCCTCCTTTTCCATCCTACGAAAAGGTGAATAGTTTTTACCTTAATTGACTTTATTGATTCTATTTCAGTACAGTATATATGTTACTAGTCACTAATCTAAACTGTGTTTTAGAAAAGAGAACAATTTTACAGTTAAAGTAATAGTACAATGTCTAGAATTTATGGGTTGTGGGGAATGTGTTATGTGTTCTAATCCCGAGAGCTTCAAGTGGGTTTCAAAGGACATTTTTGTAAATGTTGGTTCTCAAAAAATTTTTAAATAGGTTTAAATGCTCTTTCCCCACTTATTTCTACAGTTTGTACATTTCTTGGAATAATAACATCAAATTACATCCCACCATAGGTTTACAGTACAAATATATTTTTAAATATTTCAATCGCCTTTTTGAGTCCACAACGTTGCAACTAACTTTTTTTCTGATGTGAGTAGTTCGCAAACACTTTTTATCCCTTTTTTGTCGTAAAGATGCTAGAGATTAAAAGTAAGCCTACGCTGAATCTGCAGTATTCTATTTTAAAACTGTGAGAAACTAATTCTAGAATAATTTCTATATTCAAACTAGAATGTACAGTTTTTACGTCGTATAACTGTGATCAGTAATATTCCTTGATTTGTGATTTGTTATTGTTTTTATTTGTATATTAATGAAGTAAAAAAGAACAGTATCTCTAAACAGAAGCGGGGATCATCGTTTTAAGAATATATTTCCAGCCTATTACTTGTGATAAGCAAATGTTACATTCTGTAAACAAATTGACACTGGGCACTGGGTCATGAAGTAGTCAAAAAGGTTCCTGTTAAACTAAAATGAATTAATAAATTACTGATAAACTGACATAAATTATTGTTTACACTGGACAAAGATATACCACGTTATTACTCAGGTTAATACAAACATATTTCACCATATTAACATGGGTCTCTGATACTTAGTTCCCATCTGTCTGTCTGTATGTGTTTTAAATAAAAACATTTATATCTTAAAAACTAATAAGTTTATACCAAATTCGGTTCAAATGTTTATGATAACCAGACTAATTACAGAAAAAATTATGAAATTATCTTTCGTATTTTCAAAATGGCGGCCACTAAAACCTTTAAACTTTGAATATCTTAAACACCAGCACTCTTCTCAAGAATTACTTAAATTTGTAGAGGATATTATCACAAATCGAAAGACACCAACATTATTTAAATCGAATAGTAAATAACTGATTTAGAGAAAATTTACTGTGACAAGACATGGCCCACATTTATTTATTTATTTAGTTCAACGGCAAACGCCAATTTTATACAGAAATAACAAAAAATAATTACGGACAAGATGTACTAATGTTTTCTTAGGAGCTAACAAGACAGAGAGCAAATAGTAACATACGACAAGGAGGCATGACCAGCAAACAACACAGGCAACAACTGTACAAGACTGGAAATTGTAAGGCTAGTACTAGGACTAGGACACTTTATAGCAATAGGACATAGAACATAGAGCCTAAGGAGAGCTATTAAAATAAGAAACAACGACAATTAATTAAATGCTATGAAGAAAAAACAGTAAATAAACTATATAAAAAGGACTAACATCAGTAAAGAATCTAAGATAACAGTAGGGTAAAACTAGAATGGGATTGAGTCAACAGTGTATAGGGCTGCAGTTTTTATAATAACTAAGAAATAAACTATATATATATATATATATATATATATATATATATATATATTCGCTGAGGTTCTCAGCGAAAAGCCAACAATACAAAAACTGAATAAACGGCAGTCTAGTATTTATTTACTAAGATTAACTTTCACAACGTGAGCCAAGACAAGAATATTAAACCATCAAGAACAGGACCTACATTGTAAAAGTTTCAAACTTTAAACCAGCATAATTCTTTAAAGAGTGAACCTTTTGCGGTCGGGTTTCCGGCATAGCACTCTACTAATAAAGGTCTTTAATTTGATGCACTACTCGACCTATGCTCTTATTTAAGATTTCCTACTGACTCCTATCGGGCCATCCCTTTGACATGACAAAAATGGTAGTTACTTCAAAAAGTAGATTTATAGGTGCAGTAATGATGTACCAAGTTTTAGCGTTCGGAATTATCAAACCCGTGCCGGAAAATTGCAACCTGTAAAAACCAAAACAACACATATAAATACAGGCAATGGTATGTAATTAGTTCCTTTTCTCGAGCCTTCCACTGAAACAACATAGTGCCAATATAAATTTTTTCTTTTTTTATTTAATTGATCTAGACACTGAGAAACCCTTTTTGTGCAGGATATATAAATACTACACATTTTTTAGTGCGGTTGTCTTCAGGTTTTTTTTCAAAATCACTGATTTTCAGGTGAAATCCTTCGACAATGAAAACTTCGAAATCTGCTCCCTGGTAGGAACCTTAAGCCCGATGGGTTCTCACCTCCACATCGTCCTGGGGCGGGCCGACGGTTCTGTGGTGGCGGGGCACGTGGTGGGAAACGTCACCGTCCAAACCACAGCGGAAGTGGTAATCGGAGAGAGCATGGCAGAGATCTACAACCGGAAGTACGATCCCTTCACTTCTTACAACGAGCTGGAAGTGTTGAAAAGAGAATGAATTGATTCGACTTTACGTCAATTTTTGTCACACCTCACTCATGTAAAAGCCAATGTTAAAATACAAGATATTTTTATAAATGAATTACCTATTTATGTGTGTATGTTTATAGTCATTGTACACATACATGTACTTTATTATAACACCCAAGCTTTAGGTTCAACCAGAAATTTATCTTAAAGACAAATATACATCATAACTTAGCGCCTTCAAAAAGTGTTTGGCTATTTAATATACGTAACTGTCTCTTAATTGCAGTTTATATTGTGCCGGCGCTTTGAAAACCTTTATCTTTTGCAGCGCCGCCTGATGGCGAGTTACATCAATGGGCATAGCATATAAACCTTCTCCGTCGAAAAATACATATACATACAAATTTTTTGTACTAATTGGTCAAAAAGTTTACGATTCTACAGGACATAAAGGACATACAGACAAACATTCATTTTTGTATATATATATATATATATATATATATATATATATATATACATATTATATATATGTAATATATATTTATATATACATACACAATGCATGATCAAAAATCTTAAACTAAAATAAGGGAATGAGTTAACATTAAGAACAAAATTTGCAGAAACAAATTACATACAAATTTGACCTCTAAAAGAAATTATACAAGACCAGAGCATGGAGTACCTGAATACATTAAGTTAATAAAAAAATGTTAACCTTAAAGTAGAAAATGAAAGTAGGCAAATACAAAAGGTAATATAAATAAATAGTATAAAAAACGGTAATCAGAAAAACTATGATATGGAATTATGTAAAACGAGTAGAGGGACTTGGATTTATCCATTTCACACCTGCACATCCTAAACAGAGAGCACACACACACACACACAATACAGACTAAACACATGCACGGACCACACGTCCTCACTGGCCTGTATCCCCAAGATTACACTACCACACTACACACTCTGACTTAAATCCAATGTATTACAAAAACGTTAAACAGAAATTCAATACACCAAGAGTACAGCATACCTATGTGTAGATTGAGCAAAAGATGGCGAAACCCATCTCGCACAGCAACTACTAACTATTTATTAATTAATTTTATGTGTGTACGAGTAATAATAGTACAAGGTCTTGGGATTTTATACATTTTGGCAATTATGGAGATGTTCTGATGTATAATTGCAAGACATTAAAATTTTAAACTCTTTAAATAATAAATTAGTTGAATAAGTACGATTTCGCTTCAGCGCTAATTTTATGATAGTTTTCTGAACGACTTCTAAGGGAGCACGGTTATTTTGAAAACAGCCACCCCATGCTAAATTGCCACACTGAAGTATTGGTTGTACATAAGCATAATGTAAGCTTTTTACGAAGTTTGTTCTGCATGTAAGCTACATGATTACTCCACTTCAACCGGTTATCATTCAAAAGCCACACCAAAGTATTTATACTCACTCACCCTATCAATACATTCACACAAAACACATCCATCTAGGCCACAGTACAACAAAACACAGTAAAAACAAACGGATCGTCGTCAGACAGTGGCGTAGCCAGAAATTTCGTTCGGGGGGGGTCCGAAATCGGGGGATCCGGGGGACGTTTTCTGTGTTATTTGCCAATGAGTTCACTGGTAAAATAGTGCAGTCATTGAAGCGAAAATACGGTCTTACCTCAGAATTTTTTTACTGTGAACCGATTTGCATGAAATTTTGGAATTAGGCTCATCTTACCCTTGACTTCAAAAGTGAAAATAATCTGAACTCCGCCTATTATGTTTAAGGGGTGTAAACAAACCCCTTAATGGAAAAATCGACATTGAGCCATTTTATCGCTAGAAAACATGTTTAATAGTAAGTGGTGAAATTGTAAAGTGTTTTCTAACACAATTACTTCATATTAAAATCATTTTCAAACCCCTTGAAAATCTTACAACCCTTGCAAACAACCCCTAAATTGAAAAAATCACAAAAAATACTTTGGTATGACATAAAAAGATGTAAGTATAGAGTAAGTAATATTTTATATTCTCTATAATAATTATCAAATTTTTAACCCCCCTTCAACCCTTGAAATCTACCTCTTGATAAAAAATTGTTTTGATAAAATGAAAAGGATTTAAATATTATTCCACACTCTCGAAAATGATTATCATATTCTTAAGCTTTCTACCCTTAAAACTACCCCTAAATTAAAACAGTAAATATATATGATTACATATTTAAAAATAATTTAATTTAGAGTAAAAAATTGCAATTTATTGAATAAAATAGTTACAAATTATATAAAATTCACTCAAATGTGTTATATATACATATAGGAACGTTGGTATGTATTCATGCCTACGTTTCAAAAATATATGAGCCATATTATGTATATATATATATACACATTACAATAGTTTTGGATCTCTATTATACTGCGTACTTTCACATTGCTCCAAATATTCACAGTCCGAAATTTTCAGTTACTAAGCAGAAAAAATATGATAAGTTTTTTGACCATAACTCCTTCAATTTTCATGCTATCACAATTTATAAAAAACCATTGTAAAGGTAGTTAAGAGAGCTACAACATCCTTTATTGCAATATATAGTAAAAAACCTTTTTCTCAAACGGTGAAGGGTTAAAGGGCTTAGAGAGACTGCGATTGCTCTTTAAACAATCATATATCCGTCAATTTTTGTTTGAAAGAAAAATAAAAAAATCCAAATTGTTTGTCAGAAATATACCTACATTTTTTATCCCTTCACTTTTATACGTATATGTCGTCATTTCTGAGATATTATGAAAAAAGGTGTTTTTCTTTAATTTGAATTTTTTTTTATTCGTGACTTTTTTGAAAAATATGTGTCCTGAAGCAGCCAAACTGATACAATCTATCAAACTCTTCATAATAAAGTTTATTCTAGGCGGAATACGATTAATTTGAATTTTGGTGGAAATGGCACTTATGAAACCCGTTGATTTAAAAGAAAAAACATTAGATGCTCTTCTTATTTGCAATACAGCTCACTTATTTTACGTGCAAAAGACTTTTAATAGTGCTCATTTTTAAAGCTTATTTCAAGCACTATAAAAATCTTTTTTATTAGAATGTCTAAAATGCATCTGCTCGCCGCTAGATGGCATTTCACCACATCGATTAAATTTCAGACAAAATAAAAAACGGCTTTGATTTTTAATATCTAGCTTAATATTGCACTTAGAGTACTTTATAAAAAACCAAATGGTTCATTGTTTTACCTGCTACAATTGTGTTCTTTATATAATTTTCGATAAAACGTATATTTTTGGAGATATTTGGAAAAAATTGCGCATTTTCAATTGCCAATAACTTGAAAAATATTGGATTTTTCGAAAAACATTATAGATGATTTTTTGCTTAAAATTAGGCCTTATATCGATATTCGAGGTTATTTTGAAAAAAATAAATTCACCCCCGAGAAGGGGTGGCAACCACCCCCAGGGTGGTTGCGGAGTTCAAATCATTTTCACTTTTGAAGTTAAGGGTAAGATGAACCTAATTCCAAAATTGTTTGCAATTCGGTTCACAGTAAAAAAATTCGGAGCAATAATGCTTCAATGATTGCACTAAAAGGTAAATACAAAAAATATGGAGCTTTAGTAACTACGCCTTTTAGAAAGTGGAAAGATGTAATAGGCAAATTCACCTCTCACAGCAACTCTAGTATTACAAATTTTCTTGTATAGCTACAGAAACCTTGCGAAGTTCGATTCTGGCCGAGTAGAAGGCACCAAAGTGATGTTGGATTCAACGGATAAGAAAGAAAAAGAACAAAACAGAGCTTCACTCAAGCTTATAATTGACACAACTATATTCTGTGGAGAAAATGAAATACCCCTTCGGGGACATTGGGCCACTGGCGGCCGAAAACCCTTTAGAAAAGGAGGGCAATTTTCGAGCGTTGCTCGGGTACAGATCAAACTAACGGTCTGAAAACGCACCGGAAAAGGTCTACAGATTAGAAGTTCGGCTACTTTGGATTTCACTGATTGAGGTATTTATGAATGAGTTACAATGACGATTTTTTTGTATCATTACACTTTAGACGAGTATATAATTATCGGGAAAAAAATCACTTTCGGTCGGAAAAAAAATAAACCTGAAAAACTCTAATGATTAGAACTTCAACTTCTTCGGACTTCAGTTATTGAGATAAACGTGGTATTTTTGGTTGAGTTAGAACGACGATTTTTTTGTTATCATTAAACTGAACACTACTACCTATATAATTATCGAGAAAAAATCACTTCCGGTCGGTAAATACCGATGAAAAGCTCTACAGATTCCAGTTTTGACGATTTTAGATTTTACTGGTTGAGTGGTTGAGGTAAAAGTGGTACTTATAATTATGTTAGGACATTGATATTAGATTTCAATTCAATGCCGACTAATAAATATATAATTATCGAGTAAAAAAACAAAAATAATCATTTCCGATCGGAATATACTAAGGAAAATGAAATAATACCTCAGCCAGTGAAATCCAAAGTAGTCGGAACTTCTTCAGTAGAGTTTTTCCGGTGTATTATCCGACCGGTAGTGATTTTTTTCAATTTTTCTTCGATAATTATATAGGAATTAGTCGGCGTTCAATTGATACCTAAAATCACTGTTCTAACATAATTTTAAGTAGGCTACACTTTTATCTCAACGACTCAACCAGTGAAATCCAAAATCGTCAAAACTTGAATCTGTAGAGAGCTTTTCTTCGGTATTTACCAACCGGAAGTGATCTTTTTTGTCTCGATAACTATATAGGTACAGTGTGCAGTTTAATGATAATAAAAATCGTCGTCCTATCTCAATGGAAAACACCACGTTTACCTCAATCACTGAAGTCCAAATTAGTTAAATTCTAATCAGTAGTGTTTTTCAAGTATATTTTCCGATCGAAAGTGATTTTATATATTTTTTTCGATAATTATATACACGTCTACAGTTTAATGACACCTAAAATCAACGTCGTAACTTAATTCTAAGCAGCCATTTTACGTCCCCAAGACGAACGAAGTGGTCGCTAATTTAAAACTGTTCGCCGTGTTACGGTTCAGGTTACTTTCCGACGTCACGTTACCGCGCCTATAGAAATACGTGATTACACTACACTATCCGAAAGGCCGAGCCGAAAAGTATCGTTTGATACTTTATGATTTAAACGAAAGGACAATTATATTTTTAACAACAGTCACTTTAATCAATTACATCAATCAATTTAATGTTTGTAGACAAGAATAATGATAAACTCTCCTTTTTTCTCCTGCTCCATGCTTTATTTTTTAATATGTCTTAAAATTTCGGGGGGGGGGGTCCGGACCCCCTGGACCCCCCCCCCTTCGCTACGCCACTGTCGTCAGAGATTGGCATACGTTTAGTTTTGGTTTTGTTAACTGTGAGCTAACATTGATCAAACCAGTGCTTCACAGTGAGTAGATCGCGCTCAGCCACATCCGTCACTTCCTCCCAGCTTTTACCCTTAAACAACAAAGCGATGTCGTCCGCAAAAAGATATAGCCTATCTGTCCTTTACCCAAATTCAATCTTTCTAGATTATTAATACAAATTAATAAAATCAAGGGACTCAGAATACTATATTGCAAGGCATTATAAAAAACTTAAATTATAATTAATACACGAAATTAAAGGAAAATTCAAATAGTTTATATCTACAGGCTTACAAGTGTTCAATGTGAGCTCCATTCGTTACACGGCACACATCAAGTCGATAGCCCTGTTCTTCCACAATCTTTGATTATGTGTCTGGAGTGACTAGCAACAGCTGCTTCAACCCTGTTCCTTTAGTCGGGTAGGTCAGTTGGTAGCGGAGGCACATACACACAGCCCTTTATGAAACCCTCAAAGGTAGAAATCACATTGCGTCCGGTCGGGCGAACATGGAGCCATGCAAAAACTTGCTGTCATTAGGCCTCTAGCGGCCAACTTAAGCGGTCGGGTACAATGACGTTTATCCAATCGCGTACTGAGATGCAGTGAGGCGGTGCACCAACTTCCTGCCAAATGAAATTCTGTGGTTCATTTAATTTCTTCCAATTGAGGAAATAGCCGTAGTTCTAGAGCATCAAGATAACAAAAGCCAGTTACAGTTCCTTCTCCAAAAAAGAAAGGCCTATAAACTTTCCGCCTAGATATGGCACACAAAACATTCAATTTAGGGGATCTCACTACAATTACACCACCCGTGATGGTCTTCTGAATCCCAGATATGCACATTGTGAGTGTTCACATGCCCACTGAGATGAAATGTTGATTCATCACTAACATTACGTGATCCAGAAAATCTTTATTATTTTGCAACAATATTCCGTTTCCAAAATTAGCACGAAATCATAGTCTGCAGGCTGTAGAGCATGTAACAACTTCAAACGATGAGGACGTAGTTGTAAGCGTTTCTGTAAAACGTTGCACTGGAATTGCTAATTCACGACTGCCCTCCGAACTGATTTCAGTTGCTACGCGTGAAAGTCTCTCACTCGTTCAACACTCTCTTAACTAACCATTCACCGTCCCGTGCTCTTTCCTTTGCAAAGGCAGCCAGTATATTAAACCGATGATACCATCTATGGATGTTATTATCAATTATAAAATCACAACGGAACTTTATACGGAACCCATAGTTACTAAAGATTCCGTCATTGCAAACTGTAAAACACAAAAAGCCTGTTCACGAATCGCCATTTTTGCTTCTAGCGCTTTCGATTGCGGAGGAAACATTGCGTCCGCATGCGCACAGGTGACAAATAATAAAACTGTTTAAGTTGCTCTTTGATTTGTTGTATGAATTATAGTTTAAGTTGTGTTAAAAAAACTACAAAGTGTTTACAACCCCGTCTGAAAACGCAAACTTATTCAGGCTTCAAACATAAAATTAGCAGACCTACCGCTAAGTCAACCTTAGCTTGGGGTGAGGCCACTTTTGGTACCAATATTTCAAAAAAGATCGAACTAGGAAACCTAAAAAGATTTATAACAATCAAACAAACCTCAACCAACAGAATTCGCACACACGCCTTGACACTAAGATCTAGGACCAAAACTTAGGGTCGGAAACGGTTAGCCTTTACCCCTCCCCCTTCCTGTAACATTGTTTTACATGACACTACGCTTGCCAATAAAAGAGCCGACATCGACATCGCCATTCTTGTTAGTATCCCACTGTAGTCAGTGCTAGTGTGATGTGTGATTGTGATCCTCGTACTTGTGATTTGTGCTCGGGACTTGCATCCTGTGCAGTGACAACGCCTGGACTGGACACCAAGCAGCTTTTGGGTATATTCGAACCCTTTTCTTTCCCATCTTTACTTCTTCCTGTTCGTTATTTTTGTATGTATTAATAACTCCCCCACCTGACGAAGAGGATGGATTCCAAACCTCGAAACGTTGTGTTATATCTATTATAACCTATAACGATGGCAAATGTCCGAAATCATGTCATCCTTTCAAACCTTCTATCGTAAATGACAAACTTTAAACAAAGAACACGTATGAGTTCTCCATTAACTTGTCTTGATGTAACTAATTAATATGTTTCTCACTGGATACCTCACCAATAAGTATACGTGGTATTAAACGAGTCTACTCCTACCTTATATATTTGTATATATATATGGATAAATATTATAAATCCTTCTCTCCGCCGCCGCTCCACCCCCTCCTTACCAGCCGAGGTTCCTCTCTCCCGCATCTAGGAGACCACATGGAATCCCTCAGCATGTAACTATGAAATAACGTTCTCTTATTGGAGATAATTATATCATTAAATTAATGTTGTGTAACTGTACTTTTTAAGGGAAAGTAGAGTCAGGAGGGCCAGAGTAGAGTAAAACTGAGTAGATGTGTGCCAGAGATGGTTCATGGAACCTAGAGTGGAACACAGTAGTGGCTCTGTAGGCGACCTGGATTGTCTTGGACGGGAGGGTGATTGAAGCTATTCTAGGAGTTTACGACCTGATTCTAGAGTTAGGTAAAAGCAACTAATCTAAATTTATAATTCTTAGAATTATTTATATTTTTATTTGTTTGAAACATAAAAATACAACCAATTTAAAATTAGATGTAATACTAAAATTATTATTAAATGTTCGGATGAAAACAATTAACATAAGCACAGCCCAAGACGTAGGTAGCCTACATCATTATAAAGGGGTTGTTTAGAAGAGATGAATGAAAGGAAAAACGTGGGATGAGTTATTATAATAGAAAATTCTAATTTTTAGTTGGGACTTTACATGATAAACATCTTACATTACACTTTCGTCTCAGGCTACTTTCACGACATATAGGACCCAAAAAAATAAATTACTTAAATCATGATTACCACCAATCACTGATCATCTTTTAAGGGCAGTATTAAAAAAAGAAAAAAACAGGAAACGCACAATTACTACAATTCACTATTAGAAATTACCTACTAGAACTAATGACATGAATATGTATGCAAGGCAGTGAAACTACTACTAACTTAAGGGCCGGCTGTGAAAATGTTACATCTAATGCACTTGTACGGCCTTAGTCCTTATTTAATTATTATTTAAATATTAATTATTCTTTACAATGTACGAGTTGTCCCATAGTTCCAAAAAATAAGGTTGTAACAATCTCATGAGGTTTAGCATTGTTCTTACAGGGCCCTCACTATATCTTAACTCTCTTAACTTAGAATCATAACCTTACCTTACTGTCAAATTTCTTCTTTTTATCTGCAATGGTCTGGGGCCCAAACCCATTATCTCATATTTTCTGGCCAGTAGGGGGAGGGATAGGCTGCCCTTGTTTTTTATACGAGGGGTTTCAATATAATTAGAGTACACAATAAACAATATTCTTTATTTGTCATTTCTTAAAGAAATGCAATGGCAGCATTAAAATTGAAATATTTATTGCTTGTTATATTGTTTTGACTTTATTGCTTGATTTTAGTTGGTCAAAGAACTCGTTTATTGAGCACACTGGTTGTTCCACTAGACAGTCCCTAAACTCCCTTTTTACTCTTAATACTACCTGTAGTATTCTTGACGTTGTCTGGGACGGAGTCGAATTTTACAGGTCTACGTAGGAAGGTTTCTTGCTGAACGGTGTTGTGAGATAGGTGGGAAGAGTGTTATCCGTGCCTATCTGGTACTGTACGAATGAAAATCCATATTTCTGGAAAGGTTCAGATTCTTTGTGTACATGACAACTGTATGGAAGTAGAACGTTGTGACTGCTAGAAGCTTTAAGGATTTAAAAGATTCCCTGCAGCTGTCAATAGGCCAAAGCCATAATAGCCTTTTTCTGGTGCACTAGGATTTTGATGATAAGGTTTCCGTCTGATGTTCTTCCCTATGAAATAAATTCGTACCTTATATGTGATTCTGTCACCGCATATGCGGTCCTTAGGTATTTCCAAATCTCGTATCCACTTTATCCTCTGTACCACATAAATGCTGAATGAAAGCTTTTTGGTCAGGCTATGTATGTGATCATTCGAAGAAAAATCAGCATCAGTTGTTAAACCTAGCAATTTTGCATTATTTTCCACTGTATTTTGGGAATTTGCTCATGCTTCCTGCTGAAATTTATTGTTGTTGCTTTTGACGAATTAATGGCCAAATCATTTTGAATACAGTATTAATCTTATCTGTTGTTGATAAAATATCAAAGTATAGTTCTTGTGGTATATGTAATGTACAAACAGAACAGTGTTGTATTATCTGCATATATTATAGTTTTGATACTTTCAAACCTGATGAAGGTGGAAAATCGTTAGTAAACAGTATGAAAAAGAAAGGGTCCAGGACAGAGCTCTGAGGCATAACTCTGCTGACAGAGTTGTGTGGACCTCTAATATATGTAGTTTCCCATTTGGGTTTTGTTGAATTTCAACTATTTGTTTGCGTCCTTTCAAATGCCTGGCCACCCAGTCTTTTGCCAGTCCTTCTATTCTCAGAATTGAAGGTTTCCTCAAAATAAAGTTATGGCTTAACCAGTCAAATGTCTTGCTGTAATCTAGTAAAATTGCTGCCGCATGCCCCTAGATGGTCAATAATAATATTTGCTACTAAGCTAGGTCCAGTGGTGGTAGACCTTCAATTGAGGAATCTGTGCTATTTTTGAAATGAGATCATGTCTTTCCAGGTGGTTTGGCATTCTTGACAGTGCAACATCCTCTATTATTTTTGAGAATGTTGATATTAATGTGATAGGACGGTAGTTTTCTTCTTGTTTTAAGCGTGTCTTTTTTATGTTTTAAATATATTTTTGCTTTTTTTAAATTGAGGGGAACTGATCCAACAGAGTGATCTGTTTATTATACTGTCAAGTTGAGCAGCTAATTCTTTAGCAGTGTTTTACAGCTTTTGATGGAATTTCATCTATCATTTCTAATAAACTGCTGGATATTGGTGGGAGCATTGGATGGGTTATTGTGTTATGGAACTGAATTCTGTTTTTCTATAAGTGGAGTCATCTATATGAAGTAATGGTTAAGGTACTGAACTAAGTCAGTGGGGTTATTTACTATTTCTTACTTTCTTAAAAAACTTATTGAAATAACACATTATTTAAATCCTTAGTGAAATATGAGTTAACTCATATTTCAGATACTGCAATCAGACTACGAATATACTTGTATTTCGGCATAAATGGGTTGACAGTTTTTTCTTTATTCAACGTTATCATTACTCAACATAGTTTTAAAAATCTTTTACTCTTTCTGGTAACTGATTGTTATCCACTTATTGAACATGTGCTCAGCTTTTGTATATGTTATAGTGTAAAATATGAATTTATCAACATGACTCATTTTCCAATGGAAACCCACTGGAAATGTTAATTATAATCTATTGCTTTGATTATGTAACAATCTATAAGATATTACACTCAAAGCTGAAATCCATTGCCATTTGAAACATGGTTGTGCTTGATGCGGTATCATTTGATGTAAAATCAACCAGAAATAAAGGATTTTTACACCCACCATCTCAGATTTTGATGAAACTTGGCATGGTTGCTCCATTCATTTTGTAAGTAACAATGCTAAATTTTTTCCTTATTTCTTACGGTTTAGATATTATAGGGTCTTAAAGTTCAAAAAGTATTACGATTTTTATTGGTCAGCCTTGAAAAAATGAAAATTGTTTACAGTTTGTCATTATTTACCAACCAATTTAGATTTTTTTTTATTTGTAGATGAAAAGAAGGTCAGGAATAATGTCAAACATAAATAAAACTACCAATTGTTCATTTGGTTCATATATAATAACAACTATTTATAAGAATAGGATTTATGTGAAGCTTTATATATATATGGGATGACCTTAAATATTATTGATTCTAGAATCATTTCAATCAACACATATGTGTGACCTAATACAAACACAAACCTGTCCGGAAGTTTTCCTGCCTATTAAAGGTTTAATCTCAATGTACCTGCCTACTTAGAAATGTCAGTACAAATAAAATTTGAGAAAACATGAGTCAACAAAAATATAAAATTCAGAACAAAGTTGTGATTACAGAACTGGCGCTTGTAAAAAATTTATGTAGCTGAGGTCTAACCAAAGTAAGGAATAAATCTTTTTGGACAAAAATTGTAAATACTAGTTCAAAAGATTTAGTACAATATATGGACACTGTTTTATAAGTTAGAAGATCCAAGATGCTTTGGAAAGAGTTTGTTTTTGTAAGGCTGTGGATAAGAAAGTCACTCAAGATGATCTCGAATAGCCAGTTTTTGTAAGGCTGTGGATAAGAAAGTCACTCAAGATGATCTGGAAAGGGTTTTTTGATAAGGCACAGTGTGGTTCTGTAAGATACAGATTTTAATATTAATTATAAATCATTCAATAATTTTCATTATTAATCTTATTATACTCCTCTGACACAATGCATTAATCTTAACAGTGTTCGTACACAATACTGTATTTGATTTGTATAACTTATTAAATTGTTATTTAGTTTTTCTCAGTTGTTTCTAGAAATACTTTTTAGTTAAATAATGTACAAACACACTTATATTTATTTATACTATATTAAACATCTTCCTTATTGGGATACCAAATTTTCATTTCTCTGTTTGAAATTAAATAAAACAACGATTTACTGGATACACATTTTTTTATTTTCAAAATAGCCCAATGTCAAAGTAAATGTTATAACATATAAAAAGTTAATTATACACAATAATAACGTAATTACAAAAGTAAGAGAGATAACACTGTAATCAATATATAAAATCTGAATATGCTGCTGAAATTACCGATCCACTTTTGTTCATATTACTCTAATTACTGCTAAAACTAACACAATACACTGTCAACATGTGAGCTATTTATATCAAATCACAAAATAATAACACAGATATATCACAACAGTTCTTTAGCAAACAACTAACACTTTAATAGTAACAATTTATTCTGTTTTATGTTATTGCTTTATATAAAGCATTCGAAATATTGAAGACGTACGAAAAATTACTGCCTTAGGTTACATCAAAAATTTTAATATAGAACAAATTTATTAAGATTAATTTATCAATATTAATTTATATACCTTTATTTGTTATTCAATTAAATTATTTCCTTCTACAAGTCACTTGTTTCTAAGAGAAATGTATGATATGGTTCAGTTTATACAAAGTATCACAAAAATACAATTTTTGACAAAATTAATAATAGCCTGTTAAGAAGTCCTTTATACAATACAATAAGAGATAAAAAAGGATGAAATAAAGGTTCAACTAAAAGTATCAATGTAAAAATATTTGGCAAATAAGATTATTTTATTTGCAATCGAACTTTATTCATGGGTTTGACCTCATTTAGTGAGATTTTATTAAATAAAAAAATTATATAAATCAATACTATGTTATAAGATCTTAGCAAGACATGATAAGTATACAAAGGCCACCCCACAATTTTTTACATTTGCACCAACCATGTATGACTAAATATTAGGTTTATGACTTACCGTTTAACAATCCAGCGAACAGGTATGTCTCAAGGTGCAAGTTACGACTAGAGTTGTATGAGAGTCACTTGACTTGAGTTATATATTCCTGTGCAGGACCTTCGAAACATGCTTATAATAAGACATTTATGTTCATTGGATTGTTTCATGGTAGGCTATAAACTTAATTTTTAGTAATTAAAAACGATCCTGAATTATCCACAATGAATTTACAACCATGTGTTTTGTGACAATCTTATCAGATTTCCAAGAAACTGACATTGATGATGTAATCATCGGTTAATTTTAATCAATTCCAAAAACGAATGGCTGAGTACTTCCGACAAATAGGAAATTTTACTTCAAATTTAGAATGCTGGAAATAAACTCACTGAACCTAATTACAATTTCTAGGTATAGCAAAAAACTTTTCCCATACATTAAAATATTCGAGGTGACTCACTTACACGTATTATTCTTTATTTATAGAAAAGAACTATATAAATTGTCCATTTTTGCTAACAAATAATTGTGTTAAATGAGTACAGCAAAATACATTTTAAAAATAATTACTTAATAAGTCTTGCTATTAGTTTTTTCTACGTCAAATCTTAATTTACCAATAATAACAGAATAGAAAGTACAAAGGATATATAAACATAATGTTCTCTGTCAAACTAGTAATCTTTTAATGTAAAATAATTAAAATTGGTGGTGAATTTTACACAAAAATTTTCAAACACATACAGCATTGCTTTGATTTAAGATGCTTGAATCAGTGTAAATTAATATCAGGTACGTAGATTTTCTGAAAGGTTATATTATATTTATTAATCAATCTGGTAGCATCTATAGCAGTTTTATGGACATTTTGGGCTTCCTCCCAACTGTAATAAGACACTGTAAAATAGTTAATGCATACTGTAAAATACACAATTTGTGAGGTAAAAATACTTGGTTACTGACAAATTATGCCTGCCATTGTTGAACAACAATGTTGATCTTTAATAGCTGTTGTTCTGTTTGATTTTATAGTAATTTCAAAAATATTTTTATAAAATACATAGTGATTGTAACAGTGACGTTTCTTTCAACTTAAGCATTTCGACTGTAGATCAAACTGAAATTCTTGGAGTTAAACTCCTGCTTCTTGTATTATCCTGTTCCTAAGAACTAGAAAAATCTAGATTTTTGAGGCGAAAAAAGTCGTCTAATCGTCCCATTAAATTTGCATCACACAATTGGAGCTAAAGAACTTTCCTTCATCTACAACTTTTGAAAAAAATTAACCTAAACTAATCAAGACTTTACTCTCATTGTGACAAAATACTCAAGGCCTAGTTCTCACCCTGGCCTGTATTGGGCTCCTCTTTGGAAGTGGGGGCAGGAAATTCGTACTTTGAAGCCTCCAGAGACTCACTGACTGACATGTCGAGGGGTGGCAAATCGATGATCTTCGGCGGTGCATTCTCGTACACTTCCAGTCGAATCTTGGCCACCTCCAACTGTCGCTCAGCTGTCTCCAGTTTTGTCAACAGCTGCGTGATGAATATCCTCAACTGTGTGTTTAGTGTGTACAGCTCCTCAATGACAGTTTGTTCGTCTTTGGGTCGCTTGAATCCGGGCACAGTGGCCACCTCTGCTTCTGGTGCCTCCTTTGGCAGCAGCAATCCCAACAGGGAGTCAGCCTCCTCCATGGTCCTGCAACAAACAGTACACTTGTTGAGATCAACGTCAGTATGCTTGTTGAGATCAACGTCAGTACGCTTGTTGAGATAAATGCCAGTACACTTGTTGAGATCAATGCCAGTACACTTGTTGAGATCAACGCCAGTACGCTTGTTGAGATCAACATCGAAATATTCTCAAAGAGAGAATAATGAATATGAGAGTCTGAAATCCGCTACTTCGTCTGTTTATTTGTATCAATCACTGAGATGATCTGTGGTATTGACAGCAATAATCGATCTTGCAAACTGTTATTACTTTAACAACCAATTTGAGATTTGACATTCTTTTCCATAGAAATCAGGGTTTAAGCTGAGATAAAAATGTTCTTAGCAAAACAGCAACAAGCTCTTCATACATTTTAGCAAAAATATTTGTCTTGTTGCACTTATTAATAATATTGATATTCCGCGGGGGATTACAATAATACTTATCGGAAAAAAAAGTCTAAAGTTCTATAGTACTTTAGCCTCCAGAACCAATATTTACATTATTATACATAGTGTTGTTAAATTGTTTAAAACCTCAATAATTAAACAATTTTTTAAAAGGTTGTATTAAAAACACCATAGTTAGAAAATTAAATCAGCACCACTGACATAGCAACAAGCATGACCGTTCGTTGGATACTACTCTCGCATAAAAAAGTATAGATAACTGAGTTTGAACGTTAACCACAAACTAACTAGTTCAGCAAAAATTACAGGAGTAAGTTTTTTTACAAGATACAACGTATCTTGTAACTTCACAAGAGTACTAATTTAGAGTATGTAATTTTCGAATGTTTGAATTATATGGATATATAATTATATGAATATATAGTTGTTGAACCAGTTGTTTGTAAACCATTTTAACATTAATTCTCAACCGGGTTCAGATAAAAATACTTGGCATTGGTCACATTATTGAGCTTATGGTCATAATTTTTGTAAACACAATTTAAAATTATAATTACCAACACCAATTTAACTTATTTAAACAGATTTTGTTAATTTGCTGTGGCTGGCGCATGATCGTTGGAACGCGCAAACTGTCAGACCGTCAAGAGCGATGTTGCAACGGTTATGCCCAGTCTACTTGTGCTATTAAGTGCAAGAAGGAGCCATAATAAATTAAATATTGTTTTAATATATTAGACCATTTCTTATCAGCTTATTTCATATGAGCTCTTGGCCTCCAATGGCAGGTTTAACAACGAATAATTTAACTTTCAAAATGCTGATTCCAAGCATTTTGTCAGTGTCTATTTTTAGAATTTTTAGAAAATTAATATTATTTAGTTACTGTTGGCTGTTTCACACAGATTTTGACTTTATTATTGTGCAAACCTTTTATTATCTTCTTTACTGATTAATTTTTAGTTAAGAGAAAAATTTTTAATTTTTAGTGTGGCTGAAATCAGAGACAAATATACATTTTGAAATCTAATCTTGTCCATAAGAAAAATGGAACTAGCTACTAGGCTTTGTGTTTTTCAAGAATGAAAATTAGATTTTTACTGTATGAATCTAATTGACCAAAATGTGTCATAGGTCATTCCACGTCAAATCATCCAGAACATTTTGGTTTTGTCACCCACCATCTCAGATTTTGATGAAACTTTACATTTTTAATCCATATAGATAAGAACACATACAAAATTTAAATTCCTATCTCAACTCGTTTTTGTTTTATAGGCAGTTAAAAGTTTGGGCAAAATGAGCATTTTAACATATTCAAAGAACTCCAAACGTGCTTGTACTTCTAATTAAAAAATTTGTATCTTCATCATTTACAGTGTAACTGTTAGGAAAATTTGCATTATTAAGAAACTGTGCTTTTTTTCAGGAAAAATATAAATCCTAGTTATCTTTATTTATGTGGCTTAAAATATTTTTTTTTATTCCTTAAGTATTTTTAGGAATGGAAACGGTGTTTTACTAAAATCACAATATCTTAAAAAGGCAGAATGATAATCAAGTATTTCACTTTTTACTCATATCTACAAAAAGCATAGAATCACATAAAAAATCAAATTAATGACATTTTGTGTGCTTCACCATGTAAAAACGTTTTTAAAATAAAAAATCTTTATCGAACGATTGTTTAAGTTTGGAAGTTTAATCAAAACCAAAGCCTAATAAAACAAGTAATAACTTTAGTTAATTAAGATTACAAGGTTTAGTACAATACTAACAAAATATTTTTACAAATGCTGACATTTTAATGTAGCCTAATATAGTTCCTTTTAGTAAAAATAATAATCTTCAATTATCTTATTTAGTACCTAGGCCAAACGTATTTTATTACTCCAAAGTAATGTCAATGAATGTTACGTGTAAGCTTAATGTACATTTTTGATCAACTATACAAAAATCCTAGATACTGTATTTGCAAATTTTGACCCTCATGGATAATCTATTTTAGCTACCATCCAAAATAAAATGCCACCATGCGTTATAAGTATTTAGGTTTAACCAGACTGTTGTAGGTAAAGATTTAGAGCAGCGGATGAATTTGGCAATTGTGAATAACATTTATAAAACGGTTCTAAACATCCATATATTGTGCAAGAAAATCAAAATGGCCACACAAAATTGTTATTTTAAATAAATTAATTCATTAAACGTGTTGGCAGAATACAATCTTTTAAAAATTGTAAAATTAAAAACTTAACATTTCCTATACAACCACAATCATACAATGCAAAATAAGTGAGAACATCTTATATTTTAGTGGTAACCTTAATTTCTGTAAATTTTTAGATTCAACCTTGAAATTTTAGTTAACCTTGAAGGTCGTTTATTAAACACTTAGAAGGGGTAAAAAAATGTACAGGCTTTCAGAAAATTATGTAACGTGAATTTTTTTATTTAGAAAATGCACTACTCAAATTTGTTTTCATAACAATAATTGAGGTTATTGGCAATTTTGATTTAAGTGTAACAATACTAATGGTTTAAAAAAGATTTACTTTATAGATAATTTTTTGTGATTTTCCCATGGACTTACTTGTACACAGACCGTTTAAGGCCGTCATTTTCCATCGCTGTACTGCAGAAGGCCCAGTGAGAACTCTATAGATACAGATAGGCCTCACTCACTCCTAACACACACTGGCTAGAAACAGCTGTATCCAACATCTCACTCTGCATGACAACATGACTCATCAGAGCCGACCACATCACTGATAACAGCTTGTTCCATAACAAAGACTCACCACAACAGCTTGGTACATTACACTCACTCTAGAGATTACATCTGACTCTTCATCACCAACAGTGATACAATTATTATACACCACAATTATAGTAAATAATTAATTTTGTTGACTAATATAGGCCATGGTTTATCTCAAGAAAGAAAAACACAAACTAACTTATTGAGACAGTTGTTATTTTGAGCCCTGCACAATCTAGTGAAAACAACTTATGTCTAAAGATTGCCTGGAAATCTCATTAACAGCTTTTTGCTAATATTAACAAATAATTACTAATATTTTTAAATCCGTGTTCAACAAACTGTTGTCGTTCTAAATTTATTACTATTAGATATGTAATTTTTGTTGACTAAAATATTCCAAAATGCTGTCTGTAAATTTATAAAATGTTATTTAAAGAAATAAAATGTCTCCGGTATGTCCACTAGCTAATTAAACCGACAAAACAATCCTTTTCTATATATCTGAAATTCTAAACAATTAGTTTTGCTCATATATATCAAAAACAAACATAGAGCATTTAATTTAATTACTATAATTACTTTTCACTTTAACTTCTTTTAACATACTTTTATGAAATAATATAGCCACATAATCACAATTACAAAAAACCTTAAGTCCGACTGAAATATGATCCGGTAGTTTTAAGTCTGGAACTGTAGGTAGGCACTTGTTTGCTGTTTGTGGTAACCATTCAAGCACCTCCAGAATGTGAAGTGATAATAATGATTTATTTCCTTCAAAAGCTATTAACAGTATACAAAATTATAGACTATGAAACTGACTGATCAAATTACCAGTATTGTGATTAGTGTACTGTAAAATAACAAAAAGTTAACACTTGAGTCTAGCTTAGAATACAATAAAAAAATTAAAAAATTTATCTGCAAATAAAGATATCTACTTTAATCCTTTTAAGACCAACCGTGTGATTTATTGCTAGTTGTAACTTACACAAAAAAGACCAGCCGAGTGACCCATCGCCAGCTGACTTTTATTGTTTCTTACAATATATATTCATCATTTAGAAGTCACAACGATATTATTTTTTTATCTGTATAATTTAATTTTTGTTATAATTTGAAGGTGTGCGGGATTGTCAATTTGTAGAACTGTCTCCACAAATTACAAAGAGGATTGCTATCCTCTTTGTCTAATAAAACATAAATGTAAATGACCCTATTGCAAAAAAGTCAGGCCATTTTGTAAATAGTGTTAAGTTTTCAAACTTAATAAAATTGTGTTTATTTTATCTGAAAGGCAGTCTCATATTCATACAGGTATGTTTTTAGCTTTGTTTTAGAATTAGGCTATAAGGATTGTTTCTGTAATCACGATAAAAACTTTGTTTTAGCAAATACACATTACTGGATTATGTATTCACAGCTTATTTATTTGACATACTAGAGCTTTTGATACATTTATACAAAATCGAATGTAAAATCAAAATGTAATATACCCACGCATTAAATATATTTAAATTCAATGGTTTTTCATAATCAAACTTAAGTTTTCCGACATAAAATATATTTTTTTACATATATATATATATATTTTTTATAGGCCTATGTATCATTTTCAGTACAAAACAATAGGTAAAACATTACGCCTAAATCACAGCTTTTGAATTAATAATTAAATAGATATGATTATTTCCCCAAAAGTATAAAACATGGTATATTTTCTACACATGCAGTTTTTTAAACATGGACCAAAATATTTAAAAAAATTATTGAAAACGTTGGTCTGGTCCTAAAGGGTTAAGTATCAAAGTAAATATATACATTAGTTAGGCTGAGATCCATAGTATAATTATATATTTTCACTACTTACAATATTTCCTCAGTCATATTATGAGGGGTTGTCAAAATAAATAAAATACACACAACAAACGTGAACTCTTAAAAATAAATAAAAACACTCATATTTACAGGCCTTATTAATGTTAGACTACCACCACAGATACAGCTCAAACACAGACTGTCATGTCAAGGAATATACATGTACAGGCTATTCACTTAACAAGTTCAAGGTCATTGCTATCAGTCCATCAGGCTCTTTCTCTCTCCAGATATTATTATATAGCTGAAATGTGATTTTGTATTAAAAATCTTATTTCTTATTGAATAGGGAGTCCTTGCCATGATTGAATATATGTTTATATTACACTTAAAATCCTCTTCAGATAATCTTGCTTTATTTTTGTCATTTCTTTTTAAAACATTTCAAAAACTTTTCAAAGTTAATTTGAAAAGTTGTTTCTCTCTAGTAGAATTATCATTATAACTAAGCATTTACACACATTTAGATTGCTTATTATTATGGTGATCATGCGCTTAACCAAAACTCCACTTATTTATTTTGTAACTGGGATGAAAATTGTACTTTTTAATAATATTACAATAATTTCAGTTTTTTTATTGTGTACCCATAAAAAAAATACCTTTTATCTATGTTTTTTCTCCCTAATGATCTTATAATTTGGTTTACCTTAGAATTAAACATTTACCATACTTGTTCATTTAACCATGTTACATGCTATCTGCTTGATTACTTTTTTCCAAGACTGAGAGGTGATATTTTAACAAACAATGATTCATTTAACAAAATGATGACATTTTAGACTGAGATGCATATTGGAGTTTATAGGTGTAACAAATTGTGTTTGACAGGCTTTCTAGAAACTCCAAATTCAAATCTACCATTCATGCCAGTGATCTTAGTATCCAAAAAAAGTTACTGATTCGTTTACTTAGAATCTCCATTCAAAATTTTATAGAACTACATAACGTACTGATGTAGTTAATTACTTCTCTTACTAGTCTTCTGGTAATTGTTACCTTTGACAGTACTACTTGCTCAAGAGATAACTAATCCATAAATATACACACACAGTAGGTCAATTCTGGTTGACAAACTTACTTGAATATGGCTCAAGAGATAACTAATCTATAAATATACACACACAGTAGGTCAATTCTGGTTGACAAAACTTACTTGAATATGGCTCAAGAGATAACTAATCCATAAATATACACACACAGTAGGTCAATTCTGGTTGACAAACTTACTTGAATATGGCTCAAGAGATAACTAATCCATAAATATACACACACAGTAGGTCAATTCTGGTTGACAAACTTACTTGAATATGGCTCAAGAGATAACTAATCTATAAATATACACACACAGTAGGTCAATTCTGGTTGACAAACTTACTTGAATATGGCTCAAGAGATAACTAATCCATAAATATACACACACAGTAGGTCAATTCTGGTTGACAAACTTACTAGAATATGGCTCAAGAGATAACTAATCCATAAATATACACACACAGTAGGTCAATTCTGGTTGGCAAACTTACTTCAATATGGCTCAAGAGATAACTAATCCATAAATATACACACACAGTAGGTCAATTCTGGTTAGCAAAATTACTTGAATATGGCTCAAGAGATAACTATAATCCATAAATATACACACACAGTAGGTCAATTCTGGTTAACAAACTTACTTGAATATGGCTCAAGAGATAACTATAATCCATAAATATACACACACAGTAGGTCAATTCTGGTTAACAAACTTACTTGAATATGGCTCAAGAGATAACTAATCCATAAATATACACACACAGTAGGTCAATTCTGGTTAGCAAACTCACTTGAATATGGCTCAAGAAATAACTAATCCATAAATATACACGCACAGTAGGTCAATTCTGGTTAGCAAACTTACTTGAATATGGCTCAAGAGATAACTATAATCCATAAATATACACACACAGTAGGTCAATTCTGGTTAACAAACTTACTTGAATATGGCTCAAGAGATAACTATAATCCATAAATATACACACACAGTAGGTCAATTCTGGTTGGCAAACTTACTTGAATATGGCTCAAGAGATAACTAATCCATAAATATACACACACAGTAGGTCAATTCTGGTTGGCAAACTTACTTGAATATGGCTCAAGAGATAACTAATCCATAAATATACACACACAGTAGGTCAATTCTGGTTGGCAAACTTACTTGAATATGGCTCAAGAGATAACTAATCCATAAATATACACACACAGTAGGTCAATTCTGGTTAGCAAACTTACTTGAATATGGCTCAAGAGATAACTAATCCATAAATATACACACACAGTAGGTCAATTCTGGTTAGCAAACTTACTTGAATATGGCTCAAGAGATAACTAATCCATAAATATACACACACAGTAGGTCAATTCTGGTTAGCAAACTCACTTGAATATGGCCCATTGCAAGTCCTTATCCTTCTTCTCCTTTTGAGTTGTCTTTTTTTGCATTGTTCTGCGGTTTCGATATTCCATAATTTTCTTTTTTATTTCAAACTGGACTTTCTTCACCCTAAAATACAAAACAATTCAAATTAATTATACACAAAAAGTTCAAATGAATTAATATAACGGATTTGAAGAATAGAATTTTATAGGCGACAATTTAGAACAATTAGAAAGTATCGCCACCACAACACAACAATGTTTTTACAACAGTGAAATATTGTTTTAAACCAATTAGTGATTAAAATAACCTTAAATTATTTTCTCTGGCCATTCCAAATTCCTAAAATGGTAGAGGAATAAATTCCAGGTGTATTGTCCAATTAAAACTACATCATGATAAACGTAACTAAATAAACAAAATATATACTATGGTAACTAACAACTACTCCAACTTTTTGTCTCGCAAAACTAATATCATATTCCTTTTATGCAACTTGTCTAAATAAGTATTTAGAATACTTACTTGGATATCAACTTCTTATTACAGTATATATCTTTATACACATTTAATACAAAATTAACTCCAAATTATCCTCAGAGCAATCAATGTGTAGTTATTGTTTTGGTGAAAGGAAAGCAAAGGTTTTATTACTGACCATTACGCTTTGTAGGTTATGTATTAGAAATACATGAAGAGATGAAAGTTAGATAGTACATTGTATTCAGAACCGAATACAGGACTTCTTGATTATGTTACCCCTGTTAACGTTCCGTACCGAATTCGACGCCAATACTCTTGGTCAGATCTTTCTAGACGGTGGTGTTATTGTCGAATTTGACAATGATTTTTAAAATTTTTTTAGCATTTCTGAAAGAATGCAGACATTTATCAAGCCTGCAGTTCAATGAACTTTATGTATAATAATAATAATTAATCAAAGGTACAAACTTTAATGATTCGAAATTATGGAAACCACAAGAATATTAGCCATTGTTTTAGTAAATGGTAAGACTATTATTTTATCCAATATTATAATACATTAAACAACAAAAAAAACATGAATATATTAACTATGGTAGACACAATTAGCTACTAACCCAGCTGTTCTCAAGTGAGTTAATAGAATATTAAAAGTGTACATAATAAAGCCCCCAACTATGAATACCTTATAACGGATAGGTTATGGGAATATAAAATATTCAGATAACTTCCATTGAAAGTATAAATTTCTATAATATTCTATCTGATGAGGAGGACTACTAATAAGGAGCTTTAGGACGCCAGGCTGACAGTAATAAATTACGGGATTAAATTAAGGACTTTATTCAATTCAATTTATTCACGAAAAAAAACATCAAGTTACATGCATTGCTTACACAAAACTACAAAAACCTAAAAAGGTTTGCCTGTAGTCAATACAAACTAATTATCTATTTATTTTGATGTGGTTGATCTTCATGAGCAGCTCTAATTAATTTTTGAATAACCAAATGTTGTTCAGTTTACAGTATTAACAGTTAATTCTTACAATAAGTATAAATAAATATATAATAAATTAATAACAAGAAAACTATGTAACAAAAAATAATTAACTTCAAATCAGCAACAATAAATTATGTACAAAAATAAACACGACAACATTTTTAAAAAGCCATAACAACACAAACTTCAAAGAATAACAGGACAAACATAACAAACAAATTAAATATTTATAAAGCTTCACAAACGAGAACTGAGCAATTTTAACTGTAATTATAACATCTAACAATACTTCTAAATTTTTAACAATGTAACAAATCAAAACAATACAATAATTTATATACAATAGTAACTTATTTCAAACACAGTGCCAACAACAGTAACAATTTCAAGCTTCAAACATGTATATTTTTTAACATTAAAAACTGCCCTATTTTAACCTTTACTTGTTTATATGTATTACAATTTTGAAGGTCCTCAGGCAACCTATTAAAAAGTGTTGGAATTAATCTCTGCCTGGTTCTTTTACCGTAGCCATTGTTAATCCTTGGCACTACATACAATCTTTTCCTCGAAAAATATTTGTGGATGTTAATAGTCTTATATTCAAGAGAAAAAATAAAAATCAACGTAATTAATGAAAAAGAATAATTTTTTGACTGGCAAAGCTTGTGTAATATGAAACACTGTGATCTCCTCTCGTATGCAATGTCTCATATGGTTCAGGCAGTATAATTTTCAAAATCCTTCTCTGTAAAGTCTTCTACTTGTAGTAACCTTGTGTCTACTGCACTTCCCATGATCTAATCCCATATCTTATAATTGATTCACATAAAGATGCATATATTAGGTGCAAAGTATTATATGGCAAATATTGTTTTAAATAGTAGAATTTTCCCAGACATAATCTTAATCGTTGACATATTTTATTAATATGAAAATCCCATTTTAAATGTTTGTCTATTGTTACTCCTAAATAACAAAAGTTCACAACCTGTTTCTAACACATCACAACTACAGACATTATCAATATACAAACAATCGTGGAGACAAGAGTATGTATGCAGTTTTATATTAGCTTGGACACTACTTACCCTTGGGGAATGAATATGCATGACTTTTGATTTTTTTCCCATTCATAACCAATCCATAATCATGGCACCACACTGTTAACCTGGTAAAAGTCATGCTGTAATTGTCTTTCTGCTTCCAATACCATTTTCATGGGCCACCACAAGCGCGCAGTGTCATCTGCATACATGTATACTTTTGCATATTTCATCAAATTTGGTATTTCATTCACATATAGTAAATATAGTATTGGCCCCAATATACTTCCCTGTGGTACTCCTGAATTTAGTATTGCTCTTCTGCTATATGTGTCATTGATTTTAACAAACTAATTTCCTATTTTCTAAATTAACTTCTGAACCAATCTTTCAAATTTCCATTAATTCCATTTTTCTCAAGTACTTTAAGTATTTTGCAATGCTTTAGGGAGTCGAACGCTTTCGAAAAATCAACAAAAGTCAATGAGTATGTGTTTTTTTTCATTTAATGTATTATTTGCAAAATCTGAAAAATCACTTAATAGTTCATTGGTGCCTTTACCTCTTTTGATAAGCGTATTGACTTAATGTTATAATTTTGTTTTCTGTCAGATACTTTGTTAAATTAATCCCCAACATACCTTTCAATTATTTTGTCTAATACAGATAATATCGATATTGGACGGTAGTTCTTAAATTCTTTGTGATCATCTCCCTTGTATATCGGCCTTACTATTGCAGTTTTAAGCCTATCTGGAAATCTTCCACTTTTAATTGACGTGTTAATCATTTTTGTGATTAAGGGTGAAGCTACACTCTCACACTCTATGATGTCTTGAATTCTAATATTATCAATTCCTGGACTTTTCTTTTTCATTTCATTTTATAATTTTAATAACTTTTCCACTACTTGCCTTTGGTATATAAAAAGATGTCAAATTTGTACGCACATTCTCATTCTGCTCGTCCAATACTATTATATCACAGTCATGAACTACTTTATTCACTTCTTTTGTAAAGATGTCCACAAATCCCTGACAAAACTCATACTCCTTTAAGCCTCTTCCATTTTATAAAAAATTATTGATTGTATCATCAACAGACTTTTTTTTTTGTCTTCCCATTATACAATTAATTTTAGTCCATACATCTTTTAATATTTTTTTTACATTTATTTAAAACTTCAAAATAATACTGCCTTTTCCTTCTTAACAATTCTTTATTGATCGAATTGCGTATCTTTCTGTATTCATTTTTTAATAAATAAGTTATTGATATCTTTACTTTAGCAAGATAACTTGTTGTTGTTTTTTCCACCAACTCAAAACAAAACAGGGCTCATCTGAAAATGAGTCACCAAACAATTATTGAGTTGTCAACAAAAGGAGCCAACGCAATAAAGCTAAAATACTCGCACATATTAGTGAATATCTATTACCTTTTCCTGCAATTTTCCCATATTTTTTTTCTCGCACACAAGTTAACCTTTTTGTTAAGAATTTTCCTCTTCATAATTTCTGTATAATGCCTAAACTGGAGTTTCCATTTTTATTGACGTTAACTGCCTTTTAGAACCAGATAAAACAATTATATACCATACAATTTATACGCTTGTTTTTTAACATACTGACAAAACTGCACACCTGTAAACCATATATTTTATAAGGTATTATTTTAATGTTAATGTAAAAAGAATATACAGTAAAAATGCCCTTTCTTTCTATATGCAAGTTAAATAAAATTACACAAAATATTTCTTATAAATTTCAATTCAAAAATTTTAAAAATTTACTTTTACAAAATTGTAATAAAATTCAAAATATTTTTACTGTGGGAGACAACATATTATTATGAAATTACAATTAATTAATGAATATTTTACTAATTTATTTTTTTTAAAAAAAAACACAGCATTACATTTAGCATCACAGTCGACAATCAAATGATGATGACAAAAGGTTTCCATAACAAAGTTTGAGAAGTCAAAGTCATTTAAAATCTTGACAAAATATATCAGTAGCTTGTGTACTCTAAGAAAAGCATATACAAACTAACTAACTTTAACTTTAGCTGAATTGAAAGAAGTAAAAATTAGAGCAGCAGTACTGGTGTGTTTTGGCAGTTCTGTGGGTTGTATTGCTGCTTGGTCTTTTTTTTTCAGTTACACAAATTGCAGTAAAGTGCCGTTTGGTCCTAGAAGGGTTAATAAAACTTGGTTATGCTGGATTTACAATTTTTCAGGTTTTCTCTTGTAGTTTTCTTCCTAAACAGTATGCATTCATTCATCTATTATTTATCACTAGTATGAACTTAAGAAATGTTTATGGTGCCATAGTAGTTAAGCAAGTTTCGTTTCAAAAATACCAGAGCTACTTGTGTAGTAAAAATACATTTTTATTATTTTTAATGTCAAGAATAAATAAAAAAAAATTATAATTATGATCTAAGGCGCAAATCTAAAGGCTATAAAAAAGAATTTAATTGTAACATGAAATTTTATTTTGTTTGGACTAAATATATACAATTTTGACAATATTTTTGTTGTTTATAATATGTACAAGTCTTGAAGAGCAATACAATTTAATAGATTTCATAAAACACATGTGGTATATTACTTACTATTCAGAACATGTTAAATATAAAACATGTTTTACTATTTTAACATGTTTTATTGATAAAACAATGAATAAGTATAACATTTATTTCAAATTTTTTTGTGCATAACATTACATATATACCATCCAAGCATAATGTTACATATAAAAGCGTGTATAATTTCTAAAAAGTTTACATATCTCTAATTTTTAAATTTGGAAAACTAAAGAACAAGTTTGTAATTTTGTTTACTTTGGCTGAACACATTTTTAAAGTTATTTATGTTTTATAGCTTTTGTTTTAAGTTTGTTTTTCAAATCAATACTACAATAAAATTCAGCAAACATGATGATCAGATGCTTTTTAGTTCAATCATATTAGTATTCTGTTTTACTGGTTACACTCATTAATGTCAAGTTAAAATCAGGTGGTGATTGATATTTGACTGGGAGACCGCCCATTTGGCTGACTGGTGTTGAAGCCGGATTTGAGGGTAAATAAACAAATAAATATTGGCAAGTGCATGTACATTTTTGTATGTTTGCATGCAGAAAACTGTGGTGAGCACATCAAAATTCACTTGTATCTCTGATTTTTGCAATGCAATAATATTATTTTCAACTGCAATAAAGATATTTGAATATTTCTATTAGCTATCATATAATACTGCATCCAATTAACTTAATTGGAAACCAAATAAGCGTACTATGAATGTTGATTGGTATTGTGTGTGGTACTTCTCAAAACTCAGTACAGGCAAGCTCTATGGTTATGCATTAAAAAGGCTAATGTTTCAAATAAAAGGTGGATTAAATATCATCCTTACTTTTCTTTATGAACATTTCTTGGTAAACTAAATACAATCGTGAGTGCATTTTACCATACTTTACTCTTTTATTTAGTTTCCTGACCGAATCGGAAGTTTGTTAATCAATGCCATCATCAAAGATTGGAGCTGGTTGCATCTTTTACACATTTGTGTATGAACGTTTTCATTGTTGTCAAAGTGGCGACCTTCAAATTCTTTGAGAGGCTAAAACATGCTGAAGTCACACTGGACTGTAGGGTGCATGTCCGATTGTTTCCTAATAAGTTTGGTCCAATTTTTCTTGAGTCAATGCAGCTGTGGTTGTGGCCAAGAATTGTCACGGAGCAGAATTGCATTTTGAATAGGGATCTGGCCCTGTGCAGATAGGCTACTTTCACAGCATCAAGCAGTTGTCAGGAGTATGCAGCATTAATTGTAAACCTTTCATAAATAAAATGACTGAGGAGTATACCTCTGCAGTTCCAAAAAATCGTACCAAGAAATTTTCCTTCGGTAAAATGGGTCTTAGCTCTGAGGTCTACATGCATGGTTCTCGGGCTGATTCTCACACATCGCAAAATTCTTTATGCCAGACTGACTTGGCTCGTTGAAAGCGTTTTTTCAAAGAACTTAAGTATGTGTCAACACAAAACTTCGGCAGATTTCATGTCCTCTTCTGACAAAAATATTTCATAATAGTGCGTTCTTCAACAGACATGTGCACCTCTAGCTCAGATATGCTACTAATTGCCTGTATGGTCTGATAACTACACCGCCCCCTCCCATTATCTTTACATTCCTACCCAACATAGATGAATATGTCGCACCATTCACTTCGGCTATGAGTCTTGAGAAACATAACTCAGTTAATATTCACCCCTCCCACCATACAAAAATTAATGTCAATGTTCTAATTGAATATTTTAAAAGAAAACTTTCTTTTCTTTTTAATTTACTGATTTTTTTCTATTATGTTTCACTAAATCAACATTTTTATTGAAACACTTTTTTCATTAAAATATATTATTCTAATAAACAGTATGACAGAATAATAGTAGTGGCAACATACAAAACTAAAATAGGATAGACATTGCCTTACAATAATACAATATGCCCTCTGCCACAATCATAATAATCTTTGCATTAGATTACATTTCGTTATTCTTAACATAACTCAAAGCACTTTGAAGCTTTTTAACAGGTATAACTGACAATTTTTACAGCTTTAATCATAATTTGTAAACAAATATACTTTATACAAATAACTGGTCCAGTTCACTAGGTCTATCTTCCAGTTCACTAAAATCCAAATAAACTGTTTTAAGTTTAACGTCTCTTTCGACTGAAGATGGCATTCTACAGCAATGCTAAAATATCTGAATATATAATAGTGTTCATGTTGTTTTGAAGTGGTGGAAATTATAAAACTTAGCAGCTACTTAGTTTACGATTTGTGTTTGATGATGGAAGGAGTGTTTGAAACAATATTTTTCTAAATTCGACATCGTTCGGGGATACAAGAAATCAGCAACACTACATTTCGAGATCTGCAATCTGATCTTTTCCTCAAACAACCTAACACATAACTACAATCTAGTTAAAATGTTAAAATATCATACCAGAGCGTTGTAACATGCATAACGAGCAGGAATCACAATATAGTGAGTCATCTCCATGAACATAATCTCTTAAATATACACTTATAAAAACAAAACACTAATTATTATTAAAACTTACTGTCATCAGTGGTTGGTCATATAGTACAGACCTATTGTAAAATGTATTCTCTAGTTCAGTCTTAATAATTGGCATTTAATTTGATTCAGTTCATGTTTTAGTGATGGTGTTATTAGAAGATAGATAGACAGATATTCTTATATGGAACCATAAAACATTTCAACTGGCAGATGGAGAGTTTATTACTACGAGGGCAAATTAAATATAAATGGTAATTTTGCTATTCTTCTTAGAATACAGGTGCTACCAACATAATGTTTGGTTTATGAGGAGTGGGGGAACCATTCTGATTAGTATTCTAGCTCGGCACTGTCATCAATACAGCCATGGCCAAGCAAGAAGTTCCTTCGTCTGTTGTGCAATGGACTATTATAAAGTTATTAACCATTGATGGCATTAAATAGTCAGAAATTTTAACTCGTTAGCAGGCACATTTTTGGCTTAGTACACTGTCTCAAAATCATGTGTTTACATAAGTGAGAGCATTTAAGGGTGGACAAGAATGAGTTAAAAACAAAAGTAATGATTGATGCCCTTACATATTACAAGCCTTACATATGACAATATTCATGCTGTTTGAGAGCTTATTGAATGTGATCACCGATTAACCATAAAAGAAATTTCATCAGAAGTGCATATCAGCTACGGAAGTGTTCAATCCATAATCACTGATCAACTCTGTTTCAGAAAAATTAGGTCATGTTAGGTCGGAGATTGCTGTAAGGTTTCTGTATCAATTTCAGCAAGAAGGAGAGGTGTTTTTAAAGGGCATCGTAACATGTCATGAGACATGGGTACATCACTACACCCCAAAGTCCAAAAAGGCAGTAAGGAGTAATGGGATGAATGTTGCCCTGAGAAAGCCAAAACGCGTCTCTTTCCTGGAGAAGTCCTTACAACGATTTTTTTGGACTCTAGAGGAATTTTATTGGTCTATTTTGCACATGATCAACATACATTGAATACTGCTTACGGTAAACAAATGACAGTAAGTTTTTACTGTCAGCTACAGCTGTCAGTTACAGTCGCCAAAATCAACTTATCAAACGAATAAAAGATGAGACATGACCATCAGAGATGTCATTCTCCTCCATGAAAACGTCAAGCCCCACACCGCAGCTTTGATAAGGGATACACTAGTAGAAATGGACTAGAAAACGCTTAAGCACCCTCTTTATAGCTCTGACTACTTTTTGTTCACGCGTAAGAAGAACTCACTGGAGGGGGAAAAACCAATTGAGAGCAATGAAGAAGTCGAGGAGCACGTGCGCAATTGGCTTACAACTCGCCCTCAAACTTTCTATGACCAGGGAATACTGAAACTTCCAAATCGGTGGCAAAAGTGTTTAGATCACGAAGACTATATTGAAAAATTTTAGAACAATAATAAGTGTATAAAATTATCAAAGAAAGATCAAAACAAAAATTAATGTTTATATTTAATTTACCCTCGTATAAAATGACCTAGTGTAAATAATAAGACTATGTAAGAGTATTACAAGTTTTCATTTGTTTTAAGAAAATGTTAAGAAACAAATTAAACCGTTTCATTAGAAAGGAAATACTTAAACATGTACAGAATGCAACCATATTGCTGTTTCTAAAAACATTATCATTACAGATATGTATTTAGGTTAAACTTACTGCACAATATCTTCTTGTCTTTTATGATAGTCATACTGCAGACGCAAAGCTTCGACAGCTTTGGTCACAGACGTCAGTTGCATAGCATGAAGCAGCAGCTCTGCTGCAGCTTTGTGACACGTCAGCGCTTCATCAAACCTTTTATACTGAATGTGGTTGTCCGCTTTTCTGTCGTTTTGATGTGCCTAAGAAAATTTTTAATTTTGGTACAACAATTTTAATGTCAAAAACATTAACTATAGGTTATAAAAGTTACTGTTAAACATCAAAACTGACTACAATTTACTTCTTGACTGTGGTCTAAAGTAAAAGTTGGTTAAATGTTATTTTACTTATACTTCAAATAACACAAATAAACTTTATAATTATTCATTCATGGAAAATTGTTTTCAAAAAACTACCCTTTGTGATCATTTATAAATTTGCAAAATATAGCTAGAGTATAGAAGTTTTGAGAGGTTCGTATAATAGCAAATTTGTGGTATCTAAATGATGGGAATTCCCCCCCCCCCCAACAGGAATTCATAATTGCTGAGTACATTATGGATGGTGACCACGGGGTAACCTGAGTTGAGTACATAATTTTTCCACTTATTGGTGACATGCTCCTGCAGTGGGATCTTATTTTATTTCTTCTCCAAATAGTAGGATCCCATACCTTTTTACTTCACTAGGCATCTTTGGCTAAAATCTTGTTTTTTAGGAAAAAAACCTCCGGTATTCTTTTCATTTTCTTTTTTTTTTGTAAAAGTTTTCTCTCTTCTTCATGTCATGTTTGGACTGTGTGATGGGCCAGAGCAAGGCCAAACATCGTGACTGTTACGCCACAGGCCAAGAATGCCACTTGTGTAGCAAGCGGGGCGGGATGATGGAACTCCATTATCTCATGTTCCAAGATCTGGAGCAAGCCTTTCTTTTCACTTCAAGTAAAGAGGGATAACTCTCACAGACTGAGATTCCTTCAAGAGACTTTAAATGGTAGTAGGACTGTTAAGTTGCCTCCAGAACCAGCTCTTGTTTGTGATCTGTGCAACTGTGACTTTCATAAGGTCCAAACTGAATCCCCGACCAACGGACAGGGCCGAACCAGAAGCTAGGGACAAAGAGAGTTGCTTCTAGAGCTACTTGCCCATGGCTCAATTTTGGATCAGGACGTTTGGAAAGTCTGATATAATGTTTGCTCCATTTGTTCTGGATCAATTTCAGCAAGAAGGGGAGGTGCTTTTAAAGCACTTTTTTACATGTGATGAGAAGTAAAGTCACATCTTACAGCAGCTTTCACGTTATACGGAAAATCCTGTGAAAGCTGCCACAGTGACTGCTACACTCACATATCTGATGCAGTTGTACTGGTGGTGGCAGGAGTCATTCCAATTGATTTGCTGGCACAAGAGCGCAAAAAGATTTTCACTCCCCAGGTGAAGATGACCAAGGTGGAAGCCACATAATTAGCTGGTGCCAACTCAATGACATTGATACCTTGATGGAGTATATTGTTAAGGTTGTCATGTGAATATACAGGGTGCATTATAAAAGTAAAGTTGGCACACACAAACCTCTCCCAAACCCAAAAAAAGCATGCATGAATAAATCTCACATCAAAACAATGCTGATTGTCTTCTTGACATCCGACGAATCATCCATTTTGAGTTTGTACCACAAGGACAATTTATCAACACAGCCTTTTAATTGGATGTGCTCAAGAGACTGAACCGCCAGGTCGTGCATATCGCCTGAGAAGTCTTCAAGCTCTATCACTACAATGCCCCCAATTACACAGCCTTCGTCGTTACCAACTACCTGACCCAGAACACGATCCCAATGGTGCCCTAGCATCCTTACAGTCCTGACTTGGCTTTGTGTGACTTTTTTTGTTCTCCCAACTGAAGAGAGAGCTGAAGAGAAAGCACTGGGAGTCGGTGGAGAACATCCAAGCTCAAAGTAGTTGTTATAAGGTTCCTGAGAGGCATTCCAGTCGAGTAGTTCCAAGGCATGGCAGAATCGTCTCTGCAGGTGTAACGATGCAGGCGGAGACTTTTGAAGAATTTTAACCATTAGTACTAATCGGATGAATAAATCTATTACCTTTTACAAGACGTGCATTACTTTCATAATGAACCCTGTACATTTAATCAACTAGAAAATGTTAACATATCAAAATAAATACTGCAAACGACGTTGGTCGGAAACAGAGAATGTTGATTAACAATACAAAGATTAATATATTTACTCTGTTATTAGAATTACATGAACATTATTTAAATTACATGGACGCGTAATGAATAACCGGTCACTAATTGCGCAATAAACTGTCTGGACAATATATCTCAGCAGCAAGCACCCTCATTGCCAATATTATAAGTCAGTAGAAGTAGGAGAATCAGTCGCCATGAAACGAGTATCTGGTTATATATGTATTCCGTACAAAAGTAGGGGTTGTTTGAATCCATATCTTTAACATATCTCTAACAACGTATTTAGCTAGAAAAACAAATGTGTTTGCATCCATTATGGTCGGCATGGTTAACTACTCCTAATTATTAATCATATAACCATTAGGAGAATGCTCATTTTTCCCACAAGTGGCTTCAAGAAGGTAAGTGATCCGTATTTGGTGACTTCAACCTAGACTATTACAGTAAGTTCAGGGCTCAAACAACCTTGAGTGTCTGATTCATCAGTATTTAATATTGTACCTTATCACTATTGAGTTATTTTACAATGTAAATGTTTTAAATTATATTTAAGAATTTAAGTACTTCAGGGACTAAATAAACCAAAAAATACAAAGTAATACATTAAATATTCTGTCTACCTACATCTACCATTTTAACTACTGTGGATTTAAAAATGTTCCACATTTGTATTGCAATAACTTGGACATGTTGTTTCTGATATAATATAAAGGAATGAACCAACCTTGGCTGAGAATGGAAATATAAATTGAAATAGCCTACAGGCAGCAATAAGATGCTCATTATCCACTTACCGCTTCTTTATATGGATTTAAAATATTTTATTGCAAATTCATAATTGCCGCAGAAAAACTCAATTTCATGGCAGGGTAATTTTGAATTGAGAAATGGGGTCTAATTGTGAACCAAAGTCAAAATTAACCTCTAGTTCTAATTTTGTTATTTCCTGTCTTGAATATGATTTAATTATAGTTTAGGTCTTAAATTAAATAGTTGAAATTAAAATAACGTAATCTATTGTGATAAAAATCTTACGGAATTTACAAAAAATACACAGAACTTGTATATTCAAGATCACCGCACATGGAAACAGGTAATGCCGAACCAGTTTAGATCAGATAACTCTCATAGCTGCCAGTAGTATACCACTTCCACTGCAGTTGTGTCACTGCAATTTATTTTTATGTTCCCAATTTCATTGGTTCCAGTAATTTAATATTTAATAGCTTAACATTTACAAGCGCTTACGTGATCTGGGCTTGAATTGGAGTACTTTTCGAGGAATGTTTTTCTTTTTTTAACCAGAAGTGTGAGGTGGTTACATCAAAGTACTTCTCACTTGGGGTCTTTATGACTGGTATTTTCCATACCAAATCATCTAACGTGACCTGAGCATGGAAAAGTATTGATCGGAAATACCTCTGGCCAGATTTACTGGCTTCGTTGGCAACTCGGCGCCACCCCGCACTTCTAGCGAAAAAAAAACCTAAATTTAAGATCACATAACGTAAGCACTACTGTACAACAATGCGGACACCCAATAATAATAAAGACTAATAGTGAATTGCCTTTTCCCCATGAAAAAAAACTGTACATCTTTATAATTAACAAGTACTGTATTTATTCTTAAGAAGACCAACAGACTCCTGTAGAAGTTGTTACAATTAAATAATTACTTACTAACAAGCAAGTGCAGCATTTAGTGTACCTGGTATTTTTAAGTAGTATTTTTCCTGTATAAATTATATTCTTACGAGCAAACTTAAGATGAAAATGTTAATAATTTTAGTTTATAAATAAGTTAGTGCTTAACCCTTTGAGTGCCACGGCATATTTTCCAAGTCATACGCATAAATTGCCGGAGCAGTTCCTTCTGTTTTGCAAGCGTGTGTGGAAAAAACTATATTAAAAAAAACTATTCAACCGATTTGAATAATTTTTTTTTAGTTTGTGTGTTATAAAACAAGGTATTTTTTCCATATAATATTATAATTTTATTTTTATTTACACAAAAAGAATATAGGTTATAACAAAAAACTAAAAAATGAAAAAAAAATAAATTTCAAGTTTGAACTAAAATTTTATTTATACAATATTTTTTTTAATTTTTTTTAGCTATACTATATGAAAGAGCATGAAAAACTTAACAAAAATCATGCATAATATGGTGTGTTACAGTAATATTTAACCAGATACTGCAATATATACAAAATACAACAAAAAGCAATTTTTGTTCAAGTTTGTCAAAAGTTTAGAAACAATATTATAACTATCCTATTTCACTCAATGAAGTAAGACGACTGTAAAATACTAATTATATAAAAAGTATATAAAAATATACACAGGCCTACGATATAATCTTACTTCTATAACCTTACTTCACCTAAAATCAATAGTTTGATTGGAACTTGCGTTTTACTTCATCACCAATCCAACAATAAAATATACGTCACTAAACACGAAAAAAGAAGTTTATAAATGCATTGTATGTTTTACTGAACACAATTGCAGAATAGTAATAACGACAGTTTTCAGCATAAACACACGAAACTAGCACAATGTAAACACACAACAAACGAAACTGTGTAGTTAATGGCAACAAGTAGCAGCTGACCAACTATTGCGTCATCTGTTTTTTTTCTGATGGCAAATAACTACAAGGGGGTGGTGAACAATAAAAATCAATCACAATCGATTGTTCGAAACTTGTAGATTGCCGTGAAATAAGTTATTTGTCAAAACAAAAATGAATTATATGTGATATTAATTAAATACAAATCGTCTACTGGGTAGATGCCGGCAATTTATGCACATTTAACAACATCTACTATGTAGACGCTGCGGCACTCAAAGGGTTAATGTTAATATTGGGCTTTCTAAGCATTAAGTTATTGTAAAAGATATGCAAGGGTAACACTTTTTTTAATGTCAAGTTCTTTAAAATCTGGTTTTTTTAGGATTTTCAGCGGCAACACACATATTATGTAGCGGGGAAATTATGAACACTATAAGTTTAGATATCAGCCTGAAAGTCCTCACTAAATAAATTTCTATTTACATAATACTCAACACATCCGTTAATGCATTCTAAATATTATTATTATTTCACCTAGTAACATCACAATAAGTCCAAAGTTCTGCCATTCAGTAGTGCCTGTGGTGCAAGTAATTGTGGATGAGCTATAACTTGTTTATTTAAAGGAATTTGATTAAATTTTTAAAATTTTACTACAGAATTTGTACAAATCAAATCTTGACACTTTTAATAGATGATTTTAGTTCAACTTATCTTAATCTATTCACAATTAGGAAGTCCCAACCACTTCTATAATTGTACACTGTCAACAAAATGTGAAAATAATGTTCATGTAGTTAAATAATTTCTAAATTTGCATTCCCTACTTCCGGACATCAATAAAGTATAAAAAATAATAAACTGAATGAAGCTATGTCTTAAGCATTAGGCATTCAGGGTTTTATACATCAAACTTTCAAACATTTTTTGGACAAGTTTAAATACTATTTGCTTAAAGTAATGGATTTTGGATGATCTGGGATGTGATCTGAGATCAGGAAAGTACCGACGATCAAAAACGTCCCTTGCCATCGATGGGGCTTTGGTGGGGCCCCACAACATCTCATCTTCTGGTGAAAAAAATAAAATATCCCTCGAGATAGTACCTAAATTCAAGCTGAAATCAAGTGAGTGCTTTTTAACTCTTTTATACTTATAGTATGTATGTATGTATTTACCTAATTATATAGCCAGAATAACAAATAGGGAGAGAGGGACCTCCTCGCCAACTTCGCTTTCTTTTGGAGGCAAACAAGATCAGAAGCCAAAGGAGCTTTAGTACTCTAATTCGATTGTGGTGGTGGCCGCTTACTTACTATACTGCAGTCAAAAAATCTCACCATTGAAATCAGCAATTCCTTTAGTTTGAAATGGTATATAAACAGTGGTGGTGGTGCTGACTTATGTACTATATAAACTGTAAAAACAGATGCGTGTTAGATCAACATTATAATGTCCATTTCCATAACGGAACTGATTCGGATCAACATTATAATGTCGATTGCAAAGTCCTTGTTTAAATAACTATATTTCTTTTACATAGTACAATATATAGCTTCATTATAATACAATATTAAAAGCCTATAACAATTTTCGGTTCAACATTATTGTTGCAAATTAACTCTAAAAAAGTAAAATTGTGTGTATGATATTTGAGTAACAGCACTAGTACAATGGTGATTTACTTGTGTTATTTGTGTCATAAGGTGTCAGACACTATTTTATCTACTGAAATGTCCTATTTTGTTTATTCTCCAAAATAGCAAATTTCAGTAGATTTAGATAATCATGAATACCCTACCAAGGATTCAATTGTTGTAGCCACTTATTATACTGCAGCCGGTAAATAACTTATTTGCTGATCCGCATTGACTGCAGGCATAAACGTAAAACTTCCCTTCAAATAGTGCCTACTACTTATTGAAAAATCAAATTTTACCTGATCTGATCATCCATTTACAGAAGGCTTACAAATATAAACCTCAACCATAATTTCTTGGCAAGTAGGCTAAGCAAACATTTTTAATAGACTATGTTAATAATTTATGTTAAAAATAGTCAGAGAGTGCTTAGAAATAAGAATATAATGTTATAGAAAATTATTAACCTTTGTAGTGATTGTTTCAGCATTTTAGGTATAGCGAGGACAAATTAAATTAACAATCTCAAAATTTATAGGGTTAGTAAAACAAAAAAGATAAAACGGAGCGTTTAAATAATATTCCAATAACTATTGTCTATAACAATATATATGTAATTACTTACCAACAGAAGTGGTGAATTTTCCATTACGAAAGAACGTGTATTATAAACATAGAAGTGAAATAACTACTCAATATTTCCTCACTTTTGTTCTAAAAGTAAAGTCAATTTTATATGAGCTAATCTTCTTGAGGGCAATCGAAAGAATCTACGCCGTAGTCTATACACACTTCTTAACCCTTTCATGCCCAAATTATGAAAAAGTAAGAAAAAAAATAATTTTCTGTACAAATGCTTTTATTTATACTTTGAATAATCACTTTTCATTAATTATTTTGAAAATCCATTACAATTTAAACATTTAGGAAACTGTGTCCATATGGATTCTATAGGAACACAAGTATCCAATATCAAATACTTTGTCACTAAACAATTATTTGCCCATTGGTGCCATATGGCACTAATTTACAAAAAAAAACTTTTAGATACATAGGAGAATAATAACAATAACATTTTGTATTTTATTGAACAATGTATTATTTACAATACTGGTCAAAATTATTACAAATTGCAATATACACAGTTAAACACTAGTCACAGGTAAATCAAATTGAATCCATATGGCACCTACAGGTACAGCAGGAACCATGACGTTTGAACAAAATAACTGAATCCATATGGCACTTACAGGCATAGGAAGAACTTCACTACCTTAAAACAATGAACTTGTCATGCCTATTGAATCCATACGGATTCAATTATACTTTGGGTGTTTTACAAAAGATTATACCACTTATCTTAATTTTATGTAAGTAAATACATTTGTGAAAACCCAGGCAACATCATAATAATTTTTTTCCAGTTTCCATAACAATAGTAAATAATACTAATTTATCTCTGAAAATTATGAATCCAGCAGTTGATGTAGTAGCTGTGAGTTCAGCTGAACAAAACCATTTCTTTTGAGAATTTACAGGTCTGCCAACATGAAAAAAAATCATTTTCCCACCCAAACATCAAATTTACCCGTCCCCAGAGTTTAAAATCTGTAAGATTTCAGATGTTAGCTCTAAAAAAATCAGAAAGAAACTGAATCCATACGGAGCCTATGGGCAGGAAAGGGTTAAAACTTTACTTAGAATTACGCAGATTCTAATAAAATAGACTCAATGCATCCACAACATCAACAAACAAGTCCATGACCTTCCTCACAACTACAAAAACACGAACACAAACAAACACTAAACACAATTATATCTCCACTCCACTCCACTCCCCGGATGCGAATAGTGAAGAGGTATTCGGATATGAAAAGTGAAGAATTCACTAGTTCAAATAAGTCTGTTTGGTTCTATTCGAATATTATAAAAAATAGTCATGTAATATTTTAACACACATATTCACTGCTTTCTCGAAGTGCATCCTTATTATATTTTTTTCGTGACTCCGAACCTAAAGGATTGAAGGGTGTTTAAGTTTTGTATGTGTAAAATGCTGATACTCTCCTGCATCTTATTATATGTATCTTAAAAAAAAAGAATATTTACCCAAAATTACAAAATAACTCAACGTTCGGCATCTCCTCTTCCAGAAGATTTCAAACAGTTTAACAAAACAATATTTTTATAGTTTATTTACGCTTCTTGGATTCACGCTTGCTTGCTGATCTATCAAAGACTTTTGACTTTGTCGATCATCATTCTTTTAGAAATGAGTCGCCAAATGCCAAAACAAGCTAAAATCCACTCTGCAAGTTTTTTAGATAAATGCCAAAAACTGATTGCTTTTTCTCACATCCATTACATTTTTATGATTTTTGTTTAAAAAAAAAGGTTTAAAAAAATTAGTTATATTGTTTTAAAATTGCTAAAAAATGGTACAAAAGTTATAATTACTGCAGCCGATTAAATATATGGCATAGCTTGTTTTGGAACAGTAACTATGATTTAGCTGCTTTTGGAAACTTACTCTCCGCCATTTGCTTTTTAACTTTGGTTCCAAAACCAGTTAAATTGCGTTTACCATTCCAAAATAAGTTAAAAACAGAACCTTATATTATTAAATCCTTTTTTCTCAAAACATTGTAGCCTATATTGTTAGGTAAAGTTAGGTTAGGATTAATGAACACAATCGTATTCATTTTCAATACAAAACCATGAATTTATTTATCTACAGAGTTTATAAAATAAATGTGTCGTTTATTAAAAATATTTTCACTCAATCATAGGCTCATCCTCTTCATTTATTTCAAAATCATCATCATCATCTTCTTCGCCTTTAGCTGGAATAAGTCCTTGAAAAAACTTCAACTTTGGCTCCCGTTGCCATCATTTCCATAGTGGAGATTTAGCAAGCATTTCACATCATTGATTTTTACTTGTTTCACTGAGGTGTCCTTCTTGTATCACTCTCAAAACTGCATTGTCAAAAATTTTCCCCCTTTTCATTACTGACTTACTCTCGCCGATTTCAAATACATAGTTTGCTTCTCCTTGTACCAGGATGGAGTTTGGATTACTTTTACTTCTTGAAAAGATAAATTTCTTGGCCTTTTGAAATTGAAAATGCCATTGTCCTGGTTTTTTTAGAAACAGCATCGGTTAGAGTTTTCCAATCACTCACAGGGCAATCCGTCCCAAGTTTCACAACAGTACAGTGCTTTTCAATTATTTCAGTGTACTCATTGGGATTGTTGATTACACTCAGATCTTGAAATTTCCTTTCAAGTACTCCAAACACTCTATCAGGGGGAATGAAAAGAATGGCCGACTACCGGAAAGAGTAGTACAACTTTAGTAACATGTTTAGGTGCATCTTTCAGGAGCCAATGAGCAATCATACCGACAACAGTTGTGTTCTTGTTTTGGCCACCACAGCCGTCAGAGAAAAGTTTGACTGTGGTGACATTTTCCATGTTTAGCGCTTGTTAACCTGTGGTAAACAGCAGATGCAATTTGACTGGACCCTTTTGCATACTGGTTTTCAGTCCAGAGGTAAGAAAAGGTGTTTTCTGAATTCAAGAGGACTTTAGAATGTCCCTCACAAATCACAAAATTATATAGATATAGCTGGCGCTTATAGTATGCGGCTTGGTCCGGTATTTTAGGAAGGACAAGATTTTTCTGACAATCATAGCTCAGAATAAGCTCTTTATCATTATTTTCTTGCTAAAAAGTTTGTAGAATTTGTCTGCACGGACTTTGTGGGCTTTTAGGTTTAGCTTTAGTGTTTCACGCTTGCCTGCATCTTTTTCTGTGGCTAGTTCACACTCAAGCCTTGTGCAGGTTGGAACACTTATCAGTGTACGGAGCGTCAAAACCAATGTTAAAGTTCTCAAGAAAAAACCAGCCTGAAAAAGTCATACTCACACTTTAATTCTTCAGTTGGATGCTGCTCAATATACATTTTCCACATTTTTGTAATGTTAAGCTCACTTGGAAGGTATTGCCTATGCTTGTTTTTCGCTCTGCAATAGTGTTTTTGTACTGGAATAAATGTTTTAATAAAAGATTTGATGCTGTCTTTCTTTATATTATATTTATCAACTTGGGCGTGCTCCTCCACGAGTCTCCAAAGGTACGACGCCTGTTTCCAGGTACTTTTTGCAAATCAATTGCACTCGGTTTTTACTCTCTTGCAAAATTGTAAGTAGTGCTGCCCGACATACTTTAACATTCTCAGTTTTGTTGTTCCTCATTTTAGGTAAGAAAAAGTCAGTACTTACATTTCTTTTTGATTTGATACCTTCTGGAAGACGAGTCCTTTTTGCTGAGGAAACAATGACGTGCTGAAGAATAAAATTCTTCTTTGATTGAAGGTCAGCGTCTTTATAGTATTGCTGATGTATCTTTCTAACATCCTGCAGTGAAAGTTCTGCGCAGCGGTACTTACTTTTGGCGAATGTTTACAACTAGGCATCTGTGGAAATCCCTTCGGGCGGTGTCTAAAACAAAATAGGGATTATTAGTTCTCCTATACCTTTAAAAAAAATACTAAACCTGTAATAAAAACAAATTATAGATCGCAAACGTTGTCAAAAACTGTTGTAGTTAAGTTAGGGCCTAAGCTGAATTACTTTAGGCTGGTTGAGATTAAGTAGTTTAGTTGCGGTTATAGGTTAGTTTAGTTGAGGTTAGGTTAGCTTAGTTGAGGTTAGGTTATTTTTAGTTCAAATGAGTGTTAAGATTAGGCTAGTTTAGTTTTCTTTACCAAATGTTGTTAACTTACCTAGCAACTTTTGCAACAGTTTTCTTCCATGCTCTTTCGTTTTTCTTCCTTTTCTTTGCCAAAGGGGCCAGGCATCTCTTCTACCAACTCTACTTGTTCCACATTTTGTGGAGTTTCCACTGTTATGTCCATTATATTGACATTTTCTTGTTGAACAATTACAACTTCAGCATTTATAATATCAATACCAACGCCTTCACTACCTTCTAAAATACCTCCTGTATGTTCAGCCTCCATGTTTATGACACACAACAAATCAGGAGCTTTTAAAATAATGTTAAATAATTGAGTGCTATTGCTTCTTATAACACTATTTTAGCCTTTGAAATTTAAAATTAGCCAACAAAATAAACAATTAATTCAGAAGGAAAATGATCAGCAGTTCCCTATAGGAAAAGTCTTTTGGGATTTAACTTATTTTGACACAGGAACATGAAACATTGTAAGTTATTGTAGTTTGATATAGCTGGTTTTGGAACATTGTCATCTGTGCAGATATGACTGTTTTTGGAACCGAATGGCTATAGGATATAACTGATTTTGGAACAAACCTTCACTTTTAAATATTAATTTTAAACAGTTTTTAACTGGTTTTGGAAACATTTTGAAGTGACAAATCTGTAGCCTAGGTAATACAGAACTCAATGTCATCAATATCTCAACTTTTTTAAATTTTGGATTTAGCCTGTTTTGGCATTTGGCGACTCAAATGTCTGTTTCATATACGTTATGTACACAGTAGCATATTTATTTACGTTTTCTTCATTTTAATTGCAATATAAATGTTTAACAATATCACAAAAATAATAACAATACTTAATACCACTAAGATTAATAGCTTTAAACAACACATTAGTTTTAAACTAAGAAATTTTGGAATCAACATTATTGCTACAAGTATTAATATAATACCAACATGAGAATTTTATAAACACAATTGTAATTATTATGAACATATTTATCATTATAAATATCCTTGGTTTTGTTGCCTGTTGTCTTTACTATGTTTGCTCATTGTAAAAAATGCATTTCTCATAGAAATAAATAACAATAAACACAAGTAGTTTCTGAACTAATCAAGTTTGGTTTACAACCCTCTGACATTTAAGCAATAAATGTGGAGTCTTTTGCGGTCATATTTTAGCAGTTTTGCCTGTTTTTATATGCCATTCATGTACTTAATAGTTAAATTTTTCTCGCCAGAGACTAATCGAATTTTAGTTTACCTCTCAGATTATCTTTCATTTACCTAGAGTTCTATATCTTAAAACAGTAGTGTTCACTAGACCAGGATTTATAACCTTTAGTGCTGTTCGGTTAAATTTAATAATAAACAAGAGAGCTTCCATATGATCCTGAAAGATAATCAAGAGGCATATGTCCCTTGCTTGAGTGCCTGCCAATACGTAAACTGTAGATAGATTACCGTAGTTTAATTTATAAATAAACACAAGTGTCAAGTAATATACGTAACGGCCTCTATTTTTTGGTATAATTTATTAATAAAGAATACACAATTCCATATTAATATTTAACAATATGTAATACAATGACGTGCTACAACAATCTAAAAGTAAACCAGATCAAAAGGTAAAAAAGTATCCCATTTTCTACTGTTAACAACGTAGTAAAGACGCCATAAAAATAGTGATTTGCCTATTAGTATTCATAATATAATGAAACATTGAGTATACATCGTTACAAAATATAAATTACAAATGCCGTCTCTGAGAGTGCTTCTGTTCCATTTTAGTGTAATACTTAACATTCTAATAGAAACTATACGAATAAACACTAACAATCTCCATGATTTTCATTTTCATTTTTTTATAATTTGATTATTACATGCTTGTTTAAAAAAAGGAGTATTCTTTATTTATCTGTGAGGGGTTACCTTTACTATGGTACTATAAAGGGGTTGCCTCTCCTTTACTATGTAGACCTAGAAACTGATTCATAATTTTATGAATGGCTTTAATGAATACCCCGTCTATGATTTCCCAAGTAATATAAAAGTAACCAAAGAAGATACTGAGCCTCTGAAACGTCTCTTCAATGAATCGGTGGAAAAAGACATTTCCCCTGGAGCTCTTGAAACTAGCTACATGGTACTCCTTCATAAATCCAATGACCCAAGCAATATACCGAACTATCGCCCGATCACTATTCTAACCGATGCGGTTTACATAGATATAGCAAAGGCCTTCGAAAAAATGGGCCACTCCACCCTCTTATCCAATTTAAAAGGCTACGGGGTGGTCGATCTCTTATTGTCTTGGATTTCCAGCTACCTCTTTGATCGATCTCTATAATATGTTAAAATTGATTCTTCTGTCTCCAACAAGTTTTTACCATTTTCAGGGGTAAATGAGGGCTATTTATTGGGTCTCTATCTCTTCAATATCTTTTTGAATGATCTCCTGAAGGCAGTTAGCGCGCTTTACAATTTGCAGATTATCTGAAAGTTTTCACTGTAATCTGTTCACTTGAAGACTCTCAAAAGCTTCTAGATAACTTATTTGCAATAGAGGAAACCCAGCAAATACCCTACAATTACTTTTCGTTGAATCAGATGCTAATCCTTAAGTCTTATTTCATCTCTAACTCTCAGATTCCAAGAACCAATAGCATAAAAGATTTGGGACTTCGTTTCTGCAGCTATATGGGATTTTCTGAGCATATCGAAGACATTGATAAATATGCTAAAAAATAGGATGTTCGACTTTGTAATGAAATTCTCTAGGGGCATCAATAATACCGAATGGACAATACACATAGGGTTGGATACCGCTGAGATCGTAGTAATGAATACTCGGAATTCGAAGTTTACGTATACGTTTAATATTGGCACATAAACATAAAAGCACCACTTCCAGTTGGTAAAATAAAATAAAGTATCGCCACGTTGCTACCAAATAGAGTACGAATGAACTAAAATATGATACCATGGGATGGGCCTAAATATCTTAATGTTCTATGGGTTGTACCTTTGAAATTAATAATTAAAACTTTAATAATAACTTCTTTTACGATGAACTTGTCTCACAAATGCGGGCGTCAGCATTCTTGGCTCAACAATGCAGCTGTAGTCGGAAGAGCGGAAGACTAGTAGACTGGAAGTCTAAAACCTGAAGTAATTGGGCTTGAACTCAAGAAGTGAGCTCGAAGAGCGAACTGCAACTCGCCTAAAACAAAATCACGACGGCATTAGCCATTTATCGATACAACTTATAATCACGACAACGTGGTCTCGTCAGAAGGACATCGCCACTAATATTATTCAAGTTGATCTGGCAAATAAAACATATTCAAGGTAAGTTACTTTACAAGTTATAATTTTACTTACATTACATTCAAATTAGATGTTTCGCATGAAAGTCTCTGCGTTTTCTCTACTGACCCCTGGTGAGACAGATTGTGGAATATGCCAGTCGAGTATGGCCCCACGCGGCGCTTCATCCGGGTCCGGCTTGTCTACAGATGTAAGAATGTTCATGTGGAAATCCTTTCAGAGGAATTAAATCTTCCATCTTTAGCTTTAATACACATGACGTGGCTGATGTACTCTTGCTTTGGAATGGCCTCATGCCATGCTCAGATATCCTGGTTAAATTAGACCAATAGACAACAGATCTCGTGGTTTACTAAGTCGCAAGCAACACTCCACAAACTTTGACTTAAATAGTACCTTAGTGAAATTTGTGCGCTTGGGGAATCAGCTTGTGATTCCTTCTGCGACAGTTTCCAACAAATCAGAAGACGATTACCCTTAGTCTTTTAAGACTAGGATTGTCAAATTTATTTATTTAGATTGAGTTTTATTTATTACTGATTGAATACTGTTATCTTTTACTCTTTATCTTAAACTGTTTTATGTTACGAGTATTCTTATCATTTATTTTATTTGTATTATTGTTAGCTACATTATTAATTATTGATTGTTATAATATACTATACTATGTATTATTGACTGTTCCATAGCTATTCGTAATATCTATTGTAATTATTGTTAGGTACCCTAATTATTGATTAATTTCTCACGTATTATACCACCATCAGTTTTTGTTATCTCTGCTGCGAATTTGTTATCTATATGTAATAGATCTATTATCTATTGCCTATCTATAATCTTTGTTATTTTATACCATAGTTTATCATTTTATTATTGCTATAGTACTGCTTCACCGTTATATTTACTGCTTTACTGTTATAGTTGCTGTTTTGAAACATTGATAAATATTATTGTTATATTATGCTATAGATTTATGTTATTTCTATTGTTATAGTTTGTTTATTGTTACTGTTTTCCTGTTAGTATTTTTACTGTCTTAAAACATGTATATAAAATATTCTTGTTATATTATGCCCTGCCGTAGTTTATTATGTTAGTATTATTTTTCATCCATCCACATGGTTTGTAGAAATTCTTGTTTAGGTTAAGTTGTTTATAAGTTATAAGTTAATTATATGAATCTTGAATATAAAATGAAGAAATATGTCCGTGGGAAATAAAATAAAATAAAAATTATTCATTTAATATACTCCAACATGTATTGTATATCTACTATTTATCTTGTAACTTATTAGCCTATGTGAAATGCATGTTTGCTTTTAGGACAATAGTACTAATTGTGCTTAATTTATTATATATTCTCAATATATTAAATTAATGTATCAATAGTATTTTTAATAAGTTACCAATTTAGTGTGGATTTATCGTTCTTGGATTTTGGGATTGTTTATTCCTTTTATTTGAGTAACTGCGATATTATGCTACTTGTAAGGACTGCCGTTATATTGCTTTTACTACTGCTTTTGTTGATTTATTCTTTTTAGCTTCAGGTACTGAAACTTATGGATTTGTATTTGCTGTTGTTCTTTCTTTCTTATCGGTATTTGCATCGTGAACTGCATGCATTCTTCTTGCCAGTTATTGTATTATGTATGTATCATTGTGTATGATATCATGGGTCTTTGGATAGCAGTTTGAATCTAACGTATTTTACTAGTGCAATTTATTTTACTGTATATACTTTGTTATTGGTGCTCAGGTGTATTTAGACTACATTTATATCATCAATTGAACCAGAGTGAGTGCATCTACCTATTAGTTCTTAAATTCTGTTGTTTAATCTTTGCATAATTCAATTAATTTTTCAACCCTAATTCACTTACCGTTGTTAGTGTAAACGATCTCCAGCTGTCATCAACTCAGCAAGTCATAGACACTCAATTTCAATCAACTGAATCCCAATAGCTTGGCATGTTATTTATGCATGTAGCCTGTATATTTTAATTCGCTTCGCTTAGTATGGTTGTTTGACGAGTGTATCATTTCGTTTCTTGTTGCTCCTCGCTACTTTTGAACATAGTCCGTGAGTTGTCAGTCAACGTGACAAACATCAACTTAATTTTGCATTTATGATACATAATTTACTCATGTTTAGAAATTATTGCTTAGTGTTGCCAGTCATCATTTCAACATATTCAATTTAGGTGTTATAAAAAGCACACTTTCAGTGGTGAACTGAGTAGCTACTGATTTGTGAGCTGTTTGCCTTCTCATTGTTGCATTTCACAAAGTATATTGCAACATATATTGCTTCTTCAATCTTCTCCTTTCACACCGTAATCTGGCCATTGGTACTATGATGAGTGCAGATGTATCTATGGTGAACTGAGTGGCTATAGTTGCATTTGCGGTTCGTCTCTTTTCTCACCGCTCATATATATTTATACAGTTTTCTACCCAACCATTACTATCTCGCCCACCAGGCTCCTGATTGGCCATGTCACTGGTTCCGGACGCTTCTATCTGTACCTTGTGCATGAAAAAGGTTCTTCACGAGGAAAAGGGCCTTCAATGCGAATCTAAATGTGAGAGATGGTTCCACGCCGCTTGTGTTAATGTCTCCGACTCGGAATACCGGAAACTCTCGGCCGATAACAAAAAAAAATGGGTCTGTAACAGATACGATTGTGTTGAACTCCTAAATCACCCACTGAACTACCTAATTAAGAAACTTGAGACTGTATCGTCACAGATGGAGGCATTAATTGCCAACGTTGGTAATTTAACTGCTTTATCTACTGACATTACCTCTATTAAGAACCAACTGACCCAGGTCAGTGACAGTTTAACCAGTTTGGAGCCCCGCATCTGCGACTCAGAAGATAGAATCAAGTCATTGGAGGACCAGGTCAAAGATCTCAAAAATATTGAATACACCTACCCCAATGTTGAAAATGTCGTTGAAGAAATCAACGACCGGGAACGTCGTTCTCGCAACATAATTATCTATAATCTCCCCGAGAGTTTGAGCAATACAGTTTCTGCCAGAATTGAGCATGACAACCTTCTCATATCAAAGCTGACCTCCCACTTTGGCGATTCCGAGCTTGATTATTCCTTCAAGTCATATCGTATTGGCCGCCCATCAAAAGGCAAATCCAGACCTCTTAAGGTCATCTTCGGGAATTCCAGCACCGTCATTGACTTTTGTAAAACATTTGATAGAGCTAAGCTCAAAGACCTAAGTCCCGATCTGCATGACACTACTGTCTCACGTGACCGCACTCCCGCCGAAAGGAAATACCTAAACGAGTTAAGAGCTACCTTAAAAAGCAGAACCGAAGGTGGGGAGACTGATTTGACCATAAAATTTCTCAACGGCATTCCAAAGATTGTTAAAAATGCGCCAAAAAACGACTAATTCTCGGATCTGAAAAACTATTATTGTATTATCAGAATGTGAATGGGCTACGCTCCAAATTAACTGAGTTGCGGAATGCTGTCGCCGCTTGCGTCTATGACATCATTATCTTAACAGAAACAAATTTGTCCCCAGACATTGCTGATAACGAACTGGAGTTATCGGGTTTCAATGTTTTTCGGAGGGATAGATCTCTGCTTACTAGTACTAAGAAGAGTGGCGGCGGGGCGTCCTAGTTGCTACCAGGTCAGATCTTCACATTAGAACCATCAACTCCTCTGTCGCTGATGTGGAGTCTCTATTCTTGTCTATTTCTACAGTTACTTCCCCTATTTTAGTCTGCGGCGTATACATTCCGCCTCAACAGCCTGCTTCAGTATATGAACGGTTCTGTGTGTCTGTTGACGAAGTCCTCTCTTCCTGTCCCACTTCTTGCTGTTTTCTTCTTGCTGGTGATTTCAACCTTCCCGATGTGAACTGGACTGCTTCCGTTCCTGTTTCTACAAGTGGCGGCTCTCAACATATGATAGATATGGCAACTGGTTTTGAATTGACCCAGTGCAACAAGATCTCAAACGTGCGAAATGTCACCCTTGATCTCATTTTCTCTACGGACCACTCACTTGATGTTATGCCAGCCCTGGATCTCCTTCTACCCGAGGAACCTGCTCACCCAGCTCTGCATTGTGGAGTCTGTCTACCCACAATGTTGCCTCCGGCCCACTCTACTACCTACAACTTTCTGCATTGTGATATCGATCAGATCTCTAGAAAACTCAATTACCTCCTTGGGCCTGTTGCCTTCCAACCCCCTGATATTGTTAAATACTTTGAGCTTATGACGGAACTTATTAGAGAAACTGTTCTTGAATTTACACCCACTAAGAGATCTGGCAAGTCCTGCTTTCCATGCTGGATGTCTCCTGAACTTAAGCAACTAGTTGTAAAGAAAAAAACTTGCTCATAAAAAATACAAAGCTACCTCGAACCCAACCCATTACAACGAATTTAAAAATCTAAGATCTGCATGCAAGAGCTTGAGTGGTAGATGCTACTCTAACTACATTGCTAATGTTAACTGCTTGATACCTCGCAACATTAAATCTTTCTGGAGCTTCATTAACTCCTTGAAGATTTCCTCCAAATCTACTGATTCGTACCATCTTGACGGCGCAGTCGAATCATCTCCGGAGGGTATCTGTAACCTCTTTGCTAATCATTTTTCATCAGTCTTTACAAATGATGTCGGCCCCCTCCCGGACTACGAATTCGATGAATCTGTTAACTTATCCGAATGTGTGCTCGTCGAGTCAGATGTGGAGAGGAAGTTGGCGTCTCTGGATCCATACAAGGGGACTGGTCCCGATTCTATCCCCCCTATTGTACTTAAAACACTGCTGTACTTTACTTTGCGCCCCATTTGACTGTTTTGTTCAACGGTTTTCTGAAGATTGGCACCTTTCCCGACTGTTTGAAAACTAGTTTTGTGGTCCCCATCCATAAATCCTTCTGATATCTCGGATGTTAAGAATTATAGACCAATAGTTATTCAAACCAGCGCTGGGCAAGGTCTTTGAAGCCTTAGTACTCGATCGAATCAGTTTCAGCTGCAAAAAGTCTCTAAACTCCGAACAGCATGGGTTTTTTTCACGGGGAAGATCAATTACTACGAATCTTGTTCTATACGACCATTATATTCGATCTTCCTTCAGCGCCGGCTATCAGGTTGATAGTATCTACTTGGACTTTAGCAAAGCCTTCGACACGTGAGTCATCGTCATCTGGTTGCGAAACTACGTGCCTATGGGTTTTATGGGCAGCCTCCTACGCTGGCTTCATTCATACCTTACCGATCGGATGTTAATGGTTAGATCTTCTGGTGGTTTTTCCCAGCCCTTTCATGCTTCATCGGGTGTCCCCCAAGGTTCACATCTCGGCCCCTTTCTCTTTTGCATCTTTCTAAGCGACATCACCAATGTATCAGTTCTGACTACCTTATGTTTGCTGATGATATCAAAATCTTTACTTCTGTTAGTTCCATTGATGACTGCCACAGACTTCAGGTCCAGTCTGCTGCGTAGTATCTACGATTGGTGTGGTTGGAACAGCATGAAACTTAATATTAAGAAATGTCACGCCATATCCTTTCATCGTTCCGCTGGATTCATCCACTATGAGTACTCGCTTGATGGTTCATCGTTGGAGAGAGCTTATTCCACACGTGATTTAGGTGTTATCCTGTCTGCCAACCTGAGCCCAAATGACCACATAGACTCAATCATTAACAAGGCTTCTCGGATGCTCGGATTTGTTATCAGGACTTCAAGAAAGGGACTTAGCATCGAAGCAATGAAAACAGTGTATGTGTCCTTGGGTGAGATCTGTATTGGAGTTTGGCAGTGTAGTGTGGTCACCTTATCAACTAGGTCAGATTCAAAGACTGCAACGAATTCAGGATAGGTTTGTGCGTGTGGTCGGGGTCAGATTGGGTTTCGAGTATTTGGATGTGCCGGTGCGTGCTGTGGAAGAGTTTCTGGGCCTGAATCCTCTCATTGTGAGAAGGCAGGTTGCACGACCTGACATTTCTTCAGAGGGTGCTTGTTGGTGATCTGGACTGTCCTGCCTTGCTTCGTTTGATCAACATCAGAGTTCCCGGCCGGACTCGCTCCCGCGGACTTCTTCTGCCGTCCCTCATGTCCTACCAACCATGAATTGAACAGCGTCATCCCTCGTCTGCACAGGGCTTGGAAATCTGGTCTCCCGCGCGAACTATGATTTCTTCTACGACAGCACCTCTAGTCTGAGGACTTTATTCCTATCCTTAGAGCACTGACTTCCGAAATCTATAACCAATAGCGGCACTTGACTGACTTCGGGTGTACTTCATTAACAAAGCTCATATCTGTCTTTATTATTTATTGTATTGTATTTATTTTAATCGTCTCTTAGGCTATTGTGTATTCGGCATCTTCTGTTATTAATTATTTAAATTGTTATGTATTTATCTTTTCCGTAGCATGTTCAAGTTGTTACGTATTTGTAGTAGTTACTAGTATATATTACATTGTTAATTTTTCATAGTCTATTAGTGTTATCGTTGACTATCATTATGTTTGTTATCAATTGTTTTCGTCTTCTGTTATTAATTATTTAAATTGTTATGTATTTATCTTTTCCGTAGCATGTTCAAGTTGTTACGTATTTATAGTAGTTACTAGTATATATTACATTGTTAATTTTTCATAGTCTATTAGTGTTTTCGTTGACTATCATTTATGTTGTTATCAATTGTTTTCGTTTCTGGTTCTTGGTGTTACTCATATATCTAGTTATGTTATTTTTATTAAGGATCTAGCTTTTTACTGTACAATTTTGTTTAATGTTACTTATTAGTGTTTTCGTTGTCTATCTTATGTTGTAATCAATTGTATTCGTTTCTGGTATTTAGTGTCACTCATCTATCCAGTTTGTTATTTTCATTAAGTATCTAGCTTTTTACTATACAATCTTGTTAATATTACTTATTATATATTTATCCATAATCTAATTGTAGTCATGATGGCTTTTATTTTATTATTGCAGACAGCATCTGCAATCTGTGTTTAGTTTTGTAATTGGAGTATTGCCGTGAATAAATAAATAAATAAATAAATAAATTTGTTGGCTACTGCCGTTGATAAAATAAAATAAAAAAAATGAACAAAGCTCTAATGGTGTCATCAAAAATTTAGGAGTAAGCTGTGTGTGTGGCAGTCCTGATTCCTGATTTTGTTTTGTTCATGGTGTACTTCAGAGCTATGTTATGGTGCGTTGTTGGTTATCCTGATTAGTGATTAGTTGCCGGTTTTTCTCAGTCAAGTCGCATTCGCATGCACTGGCATGCACTCTGAACTGCACTAAATTAGTACGTATAGCAAAATAAAATAGGTTAGTACTCTGTAGTTTTGTTTGTAGGAATTGTAAGTAGGAACTTGGAACTTTGTGTGGCGTATTTTGTGGTTAATCTTAGATTAAGGTTACAACAATACATGGATTGAATGGAATCATCTTGAATTGAATCGATGTTGGTTATTTATTAGGTATTATTCATCCTGTTCTAGGATTTAGGCGATGGCAAGCGGTAAGTTTATGTCTATGATATATCTAACTAGAACTTATTTCATTGTCTCTTTTATATCTAACTAGAACTTATTTCAACTCATAACAATGATCAATGTTGATCTATTAAGATATTAACCATCCAAGTGCTAACTATATCAAATGCTGGGACATTTCCAAGCATATGAAATTGTTTCAATTTCTTGAATGTGTAAATATTTTGTATTGTATTAGGCGTATGAGAAATGGAATACAATAAAAAAACCACCATTGGCCAGGGATTTTTAACCCATTGTAGGCCTAAAAGAAAAACCCACATAGGCTACCAAAATGTGTAGCTAGGTAAAAAAAACTAACCTATATGTATGGTAGTTATGAAGTTAACAGCTGACCCGGCAAAATACGAGTTTCGTATTATTAACCTATTGCCATCGTCCTCCTGAACTAAACAGTATGCTTTTAAAATCGTATTATGGTGAAGTTATACTTTTATAGGCTATGTAAAAGAAATGTAGGCTACAGTATAATAAGCGGCCACCAACACAATCGGATGACAACTATCGAATACAGCATTTGACCTATAGATAGGCTATTCATAATTAATCATTGCCAGCTTCCTTTATTTAGATGTCATTACCAGCTGTTGTTACTTTGTTAATGAAGGAGAAGGTTAGTGAAACGACTAGAACAATGGTGTGATGAGTATGCAAATATTGGCTCAAAATGTTTTCTAAACAGCAATGTATTATATGGCTGCAAGAAAAGGAGCTTGCTCCTTAAATCCGAAGTATCCTGTTTGTAGTGAGGATATGAAAACTAGAATTAAAGTTGGAAGAACAAACAGGACTTTGCAAAAAACGCACTTGAAAAGACCTTTTGAACAATTTATTGTTCAATGTTTAAATATAAATTTTGCGGCAATAATTCCATGTTCATTGATTTTGTTCTGGATGACGTTACTAGCCTATTCAGTATGAAATAAAAACAGCTGGCAATGATTAATTATGAATATCTACAGGTCAAATGTTGTATTCAATACTATTGTTATTTATAATCGATAATCATGATTCGATTGTGTTGGTGGCTGCTAATTATTCTGCAGCCTGATTGAGGTTTATATTTTTAAGCTTTCTGTAAATGGATAGTTAGACATGAAAAATTTGATTACTCACTAATAACTAGGCACTATTTGGAGGGATGTTTTTCATTCATCCCTGCAGTCAGTGTGGATGAGCAAATAAGTTATTTACCATCTGCAGTATAATAAGCGGCTAAGACAATTGAATCCTTGATATTGATGATTATCTAAATCTACTGAAGTCAAAATATCAAACCAAATTACATTATAAGTTATCCAAATTTCAGTATAATTTGGCTGTTTTTATATATTAAAAAGTAATAATTTAAAGATGAATATCACTATTGTACTTGTGTCTGTTACTCAAATATCATACACATGAATTTACTTTATGAAAACTTTATAGTGAAGCTCTATTTTATATGTAAAAGAAATATAGATATTTAAGGTCATAAAAAATAATAATTACTTATATTTTTTATCCATACAAAATAAAACTCTCTACAAAATGATAGGTTTTTTGTATTGGCATTGTAGATGCCAATCTGCAATGGTACATCTGCACATCATACTGATGTCACAACTACATTCATTTATTAGAAAGTCATAGATGGTTTCGTTCCAACTAAAATAGTACATGATTGTTAATATTATTCATTAAACCGAATTAAAAAAAGTTTTTTAAGTGCAATTTTTGAACCATTGTGTTTATTTTGACTTTTCTCGCAACAACACACTATATTGGTATTTTATATTAAAAGAGCAAAATTATTAACTATGAGTATCTATAGGTCAAATGTTTTTATATTTGATAGTATAGATATTTATAAATTGGTAGTTGATGTAATTGTTGAGGTGACTGCTTCTTATAGTGCAGCTGGACTAGTAAATGCATATGAAGATAATTTAAGAGTTTTTCAGTACGTTGACCTTTTTATTTTCATTTTTGTAACAGTTCCTCTCTCTACGAAAGTGTGATTGTTGTATTTTTTCCTTTGTGCTCCTGGTCTTTTTTGTCAATACGAATCTTTGCATATCGTTATTAAATTATTTTTCACGTTTTGTGATTGGTCAGTTTGCTGCTTAGTACATTTCAAAATAAAGGCGTTGCTCTTTGTGTTTTGTCGTCGTCAGTAGCCATTTTCTATTCTAGTTGTGTTGTGTTTGCTTGTAAGCTTCTAGAACAATACATTTACCTTCTACAAATAAAAAAAATGTGTGTAGTGGGTGCTCTATCAAATGTTTTGGCTGCAATAAGTATTTATTGGAAGTACTCAATATAGTAATATTTTATTGTATAGAACTGATAAATAAAATTGTTCAATTATGATGTGTTTGTTCCAGAAATGTTTAACACATATCACTGCACGCACTGTCAATATAAGATTGATGGTCTACGAGTGCGATGTACGGTGTGCCCCAAGTTTGAAATGTGTTTACAGGTGAGTTGGTGAACTAAATTTGGGTGGTGATATCATCAAAGACCACCTTTGATTAAGTGAATATAAGAGTCAATAAGAACTTTATTAAGGTCTTAAGTAAAGTCATATAGCAATAGGCTATATCAGATTCAAAATCAATACAACTACTGTTTCCAAATTTAAATTAGTACCATAGTCAAGTGGTTCTAGTGAATAATCCACAACTTACTCAATATATATGTTCAGTTTACTAAAACAGTAAGATAACTTATCCTATCTCTTACACATGAAAGTAAATGACAAAGTGATAAGAAAAGATCACTACTTTAATCAGTATAAAATACATAATACTAATACTCTAGTCTGTTACCATAATCCGCTTCTCAGTTGTAACAAACAAATGTTGTATGATTATATCACTAAAACTCCTAAACTTTTGTTGATTTGAAATAAATCTGTTCTATATTGGCTTTGTTTAAGATTTTTTATGGACTCTAGAATCAGCTTTGAAAATTTCTACAAGCACTGTTTTCGTAGCAAGTGTGTGGCGAATATATCCACAAAATATTTTATTGTGTTTAAACTTAGAAAAATATTCTTTTGTTTTACATGTAAGCGAAAATAGATTACAGAACTCCTAATTATCCGGATTCATTGGAACCGCACCCAATCCAGATAATCAAAGATCCGGATAATTGGAATTTTGTCAAAAAAGGCCGTTTATAGAGGAAATAAATGTTAACAAAACATAATAGAAAACATTTATACTAGATATTATGAAAAAAAAAAACATCAATGACAATGTTTATTTGTTTATTCTCTGCTGTTTTCATAGACTTCTTTGTGAACTTCTTACATTCTCGAAGACAGATATGAAGTTTACAGTGAGAGATTTATTTTTTTTGTCCGATATTGTTGATGTTCCCAGTTTATACACCTCAGCAGAATATTTACCCAGGACACCTTTGTCCACCTGTTTTTTATTGGCCAACCATAACGCTACATGTTTCCTCTTAGAATTTTTTTTGTAGTACTGCGACATGACAATCAAAACACTAAGGAATATGAAAGAGTCAGTATATCAGTTCACCCTACTACAAGTTGAAGAAGCACTGGCCGAATAATTATTAATTGACTGTAGTGAGTTGACAGTAGCAGGGTGCGGAGGGAGTGTGAGTCATCCCTCCCCCTCCCACTCCCCACAGCATCCGCTATCGCTACACTACAGTATGTTTGCTGTAAGAAGGGTCAAGTACTATGCGTGATGCCTGCATATTCATTGCTCTTATATTCAATGTGCCTTTAAAAACTATATTTTAAAATTTTTCTCTGTCTGATCAGGAAAATTGGTAATCCGGATAATTGGTGTTCTTACTTACTCTACTTACTCCCAGGGCCATTTATATCGGAGGTGATATTTAGCCGCACCAACAAAGCTCCTCCATCTTGAACGGTCCTCTGCATCTTCCTCTGAAGCGCCCATCTTCTCCATATCAGCCTTCACCTGGTGTTCTACTTTAATTTAATTATAATTTTCAAGTAAACAACAAATAAAAATGAAACAAATTTTTCTACCCTAACTGAAAATAAATTGGGGCACTGAGTTTTCCTTCACTGTTTGGGAAGGTTTAATCAATCTATTTTTTGAAACATTTTCTCTTGATTACTTTGTTATTTAAATATTTTCTCTCTTTTTAGTGTTTCTCAAATGGTGCTGAAATTGGATCTCACAGGAATGATCACCCTTACCAATTTGTGGTAAGTACTGTAACAATAAGTATTTTCAATCTCTAATCATGTGTCAGGTTAACCTGTATATACATGTATTAGGTTACATGTCAACTTGATCTATAAATTAAAGCAGTTACTTATTGATATTACCTATATGTTTCATATTTATCACTGTTACATTCATATTTTGTCATCGCTATAATTTGTTATAGGCCTATTTTATTAATGTTTTTACAATTTCAATCTTTGGTACCGTCTTGTTATCTGAAGGTTTTCTTTATGTTATCTAATAGAATAGCAAATTTTTTAAACGCCTTGAAATTGGCTCAACCGTTTGAATTAATTAACATCAAAATAAAATAGTTCTAGATAGAATTACATCCGTGCTTTATAAGTGCTTGTTATACAACCTAAAAGTTAAGATAAAACATTAAATATGAAACAAAATATCATTCATGAAACAAAATATCATTCATAATATTAAAAGAGAAAGAGTGATATCTAAGTCTGCTGCTTCCATGTCAGTGCTCAACCAGAGTCAGACTCCAGACACTTCCTTACTAAGCTATAAAATCCTTTAGGCATTATATAAAAAAATGTGATTAAAGTGGGTTTGAAGATTTCAGGGCACGTGAGAGATTTAATTTTATTGGGGGAACCGGTGTAATAACTCAACATAAATATGGGATGGAAAAGATTTATCAGTTTGTTCTAATAATAAATACTTGCTTCAAAATTTAAGCTAAAATTTATTTATTTATTCATTCCAACAGGAATACCCATTTACAATGGAAATGCAATGGTTAGTAAAGTAGCAATGAAGAAGAAGAAGCTAATATACAACAAAATAGTATAATTAATAACAATAATAGATAGTAGAACTATAATAATGATCAATTTTATTGAGCTTCCAGTTCTAACTATCTCAAAATAGGTAATGAATAAAAGAGGCAATTAAATGTACAAGAATCCAATTCATAATAAATGTTAAAACAGAAAAAGTAAAATGCAACAATGGGGTAAAAATAGAAGATAAACTTAACAATAACAAGCTAATACAAAAAAGACATAACAATAATTAGCTAGCAGGAAGTATGACCATGCAATTGATTGCAAAAACGTAAACAAGAATTGTGCCTGTTTCTCTTATCTTGAATTATTACTAGTATAACATTTGTCAACAATTTGCCGACATTACACCAAACATGTTTTTGAACATTTTTAGCATTGAAAACATTTTGTTCAACATTGATGACAGTAGTGTTTGTAATGAAGAGATGATTTAGGCAATAAATAATACTGAAAATACTTGAACACTTTTTTATCTTTCATTAGATCAAATGATATACCAAAATCGAATAATACAAGCAAGGGTCACTCTGAAAGTTTTGGGATACTGGCAGACAGTGCATACTGCCGTAATCTTATCATTTTTATTTGTTTGTCTGAGCTTCTGACAGCAACTAGGGTTCATGTGTACTTGCATTTTCTGTTTGGAAACATCAATTTTGTCGTCTAAGTTATTAATTTATTAAGAGACCATTTTTGGGTTATGATTTTATACGGTTTTAAAGACGGTTTGTCTCAAAAGGAGTGTGTTGAATATCTAAAAAAATTGTGTTTGATTTTGAAGCACCATTCCGTGCTACTATTCTGTGGTATTTGGAATTTCAAAGGTGCCGTGACTCATTTAAAGATGTTTAGTAAGATAGCATTTCGCTGGCACTGATGAAAACATTCATCAGGTGCGCACTATGGTCCAAGAGGAGAGACACTACATTTAAAGCTTTCTTAGGGCTTAGATCAGTGTAAATGATTTTGCACGATTATTTTTTAAAGTCAGGAAAATTGTTTCTCAATTGGCACTCCACAATTTGACACATAAGCAAGAAGCTAAAGCATGTGAAAATGAGCCAGAAAACCCTCAAACTGGTTAATAAAGGTGTCAGATTATTTACAAAATTGTCATCAGTGTACATACAATTTCATGACGTTCCAACTCGAGGTGAGAGTCTCATATGGGTGTTTGAAGACGAACCATCCTCCGCAATGGTCAAGATACAACAATAATTGAAGAAACTAATGTATGCGGGTTTTCTTCAGGAATACAAAATTGGTGAAGTCTATGAAGCTGGAGTGATAAAGGGTTTTCACAGGAAGTTGGTACACTGAACAATGCCTGCTAGAAGTCTTTCAGGATTGGATTAGTAAGGTTTTAATTTTGCACCACGACAATGCTTCTGCTCACACTACTGCAAAAGTTTTGGGGTTTTTTTTTACTGAAAATGGCATCAAAACGTTGGAGCATCCTCCTGATTCACCCAATCTTGCTAATTGTTGATGAGATTCGTTAATATTTTGACTTCATTCCGAAAATTAAGTGAATGGACGTTTTAATTATTTTAAAATCAGACTTAAAAAGTGACGCCGGAGAGGAACATGTCTACTGTTTGTAAGTCTAGCATAAAAACTCTGTATATATCTCAAAACTTTCAGAGTGACCCTCATAGTACCTAATAGTTCTTTGGCTGCACCTTTAATTTGTTAAGATTATTGTACAACTAATGACATTTTCTTATGTAAGGACTCTGTGGCACTTGACGTGTTCAAAGACCGCTCAGGATGGTCAGCTCTGGAAGAGATCAATCTTCTCAACGCCATTGAACATTATTCCTACGGAAATTGGAAAGATATTGCGCAACATATCGGCACAAGGAATGCTGACGGTAAGTTTCATAAACTTAAATTTGTTTGAGAAGTCTTCTAGGGTTTTTAGAAAAACAATCTTCTTTGCTGTCTTGTTGTTTAATGGGTGGTGGTATAAAAAAAAAAAAATAGTTATGATCTTTGTGTAGTATAAATACGTATAGTGCCTCTCTTTTGTCTCCATGGAGGTTATTCCAACATTTGTGTTCTTCAAAGTTCTAAATGAGAAGCACAATCACTTTCTTGCCAACTTGTAAATTCCATGCTGTTATTTCATCAAGAAAAGTGCAATTCTTAAAGATTCACTGTGAATTGTATTCTATACATTGAGAGTGCGTCATGAATGATAGTGCAGTGTGAGAAAATGGTGCTGTTTGTTTTGGAAAGGACATAGTTTGTGATGAAGATCAAAATTATCTACCATTTTGGCAACAGGTTGGAAATTAATAAATGCATTATTATTGGTTTTTGTAGCAAATAAAGAATTATCAATCTTAAAAATAGAATACATTAAATAAACACAATTTAATATTTTATTTACTAGTCATTGATAATCAGATATAAGTTCTTAAATTATTAAAATTTTAGATATACTAAAAAAACTGTAAATGTATTGTGATATTTTCTGATTTATAAAAGGAACTTATTTTATTTGCCGTTCTACACTGTCTACTGATCTGTTGGTTTTTAGATCTTTGCTGAGATTAAGAGTTGCAGTGAGAGGGTCAACTAGAAGGTTAAAAAAAAATTAGAGCTAACTCTTGTCTTAATGAATCAAATTCAACAAAAAAATGTATATTTAATAGCATCAACCCAAAGACATACTAAGCAGAATCCAAAGGTCTATTCTAATAACCTAAGTATAGCAGGCCTCCTAACTTTCAGCATGATCTAAGTAGATGGAAACTCCTACACCATCTACACCTAATAATTGTTGATCATTCTTGTGTTCTATGACAGAGGCCAAGGAGGAGTATGTGAAACCGGTTCCTGGAAGGGAGCATCGGTCAGGTAACCTGGCCAGCGGTGAGTCACTGCCGACCTGTGCTCCGAGATCTGGTGGAACCAGATGATGGGCCTCTGGCTCCCAACATCGTGTCCACCTTACCTCCGCTGGATATCCGAACCCAAGAAGCTCAGCAGCTCGACTACTATCCTCTCAGAGATGACTTTGAGATTGTGAGTAGTGGTTGGTCTAATGTGGCCAAAATAATATGTGTACTATGGTTGTACATAAACCGTGTTTTTAAGTTGATTTTCCCAATAAAAACTTATTTATTATGAAGGTTAGCTATCAACTTTCCAATTTTGAAACATTATAAATTGAAAACAAGCATACAAAGTTTGAAAGGATTAATAGTCAATCCTAGTTCAAATTGATTTCATTAAATTTCTTTAATTTATTACTAGTGTAGTATTGTTCTGTATTATTCAACTAAATAATATATTTAATTAAATCTTACCATTTCAATACATTGTATCAGTATTAAAGGTGAGTTACACATTGCATAATGTTAATGTACCAGTATTATACCATCAGTTCAATGATTTCTGAGAACTCACCATTGCAAGTTAATGTACATTATAGTTATAAAACGTAAGCAGAGTATTGCTGCATATTAACTCTTTGAGTGCTGTGACATTTTGCTATATGGTATGCATAAAATGCCGAGCGAAAATGCCTGATTCTGCAAGGGTCTGGTTAAAAATTCATAACAAAATTATTTATTGGTATAATGTCCTGTGTGTTTGTTTTTTCTTTAGATAAATATATTTTCTTTATAAATATAATACATTGATCACTTATTTAATGTTTTTATATCAATAAAAAAAAAACATTAACAAAAACTTTATGAGCAAAAATATTTTGTTTTTTATTTTGACACAACTTAGTGTTTATTGAAATATTTTATTTTTTCACTTTTAGTTATTCTATCTTATACTCCATTTAATTATTTACAAAAAGACATATAGAAACTTTTTTTATACTTGTAAATAAAGTTTGGAAAATAAATATGAAAATATGAACCACTACAAAACTAGAAATTTTCTAACCTAACCTAACACTCTGTGTATTGTCTACACTACTAATGCTTAAATCTAATGCCTGCAATACTAGGTCTTCATTGCCAGCAATGTTTTTACGACTCATTGTTTATAAATATCACTGAACAAACAGAAAAAACATAAAAACTATACAAATGTATTTAGTAAAGTAGTAGCTGCTTACGATCACCGTAACTCACGGTCAAGTCATTGTTGTACTTACAGACTAGAACAACATACACAAACGAAATAATTTGAAGATACTAACACTACAAACCCATTTACACTTAAAAACTTTCAATATTTACAATCATTTGTGAAATAAACACCAGTGCAAACAAAACATGTGACGGCTTGTCTGCGTAGCGGTCGATTCTAAACTCGACTGACAAGCTCACTTTACAACCGCCGTAAAAATCAGAATCTAACCAGAATGCAACAAAACCTACATCAAAAGTTACATTGAAGCCTTTGGAATGCGTATATATAGTCATTGAGCCAATTTAGATAAATACTATATAAAATATAAGCGTTACTGCAGAAGTCGCAAATAGCGATTCTGGCATTTTTTGCATATAATGCAGGATTGCAAATAGCGATGCTCCGGCACTCAAAGGGTTAATGTAATAGATATTAATTTTTTTTGGTCCCTAGGAGATTAGTTACCATAGAAAATCATTATTTTACGATGTTTTGTGACTCATGAACTTTAAAACAAAAAGCAGACTATATACATCAAATTTTGGGGTCTATAAATTCCCACTCATCCTAAAAGGGTTAAAAAATACACAATCATAAAATATATATACTATTTTATCTATATCAGTACCATACAATATGAAAATTAGATTTTATGATGTGTAAAATAAACAAAGTTTATTGTTGTAAAACAAGCCTGATATAAATTAATGAGATGTTATAGTATTTTTCAACACATTGTTAAACTATGCGTTTAAGCTAGTTCCATAATTGGTAGTGATGTTGTAGTGGTTAGGCTTACTTTCTTAAGAAAGCAACAATTTGGATGTTTTATAAAGTGGCTTTTATCTTTTATTCAAAGGAATACGACAACAGCGCAGAAACCCTGGTGTCGTCTCTCACTCTAGTCAATGGAGAAGACGATGACCTTGATATCGGTATGTAATCGGTAATTCCATTAGTTTATTTTAGTTCAGGATTATCTTATGGTGGTAATCATTATATGAACACCACTATAATATAAAAGCGAGTGAATGGTATAGAAAACATACACCTGCCTCCCCCCGAACTTGAGGTCCAAGACAGAATTAGGACTGGAGACAGCACTGAATTCCTGACTTTTTGATCATTCGTTTTATACAATTGAGGAATTTCTATAGAGGACAATATACATATACCTGTACAATTTTATAATTTGTACTTTTTAAATTATACAATTTGTTTAATGATATTACAGTTGATGCTGAAACTATTCTTAAAGAATTACTGAATAAAGATGATTTGACTTTGACATAATAATTGTTTTAGGGTTTTTTAAAGCCAATCATGTTTTAATCAATAACGGTAATGTTTATAAGGGGGTTTATTATTATCTTATTATAGCGTTATATATGGCAATACTGAGTAGTTTTTATAACCAGAATACAGCCATGACCTTCTCCACTCACCTTTACAAGGGGATTTGTATTAGTGGCTTCGCCAGTTTTTGTTTAAAAGCTATCTGAAATTGCCTTAGCAATGGGAACCATTTTCAAAAACTTAAATTATAGTTTGTTAAATGGCTGCCTAAAAAGTAATATATAGAAATGACTCAAATTACATTCATTTGTAACTGATGATTAGGATAAAGATTCACTTCAGATCTGTCTGTGATCGGGTAAACGACTGTAGGAGATTAGAAACAATTTCATCTTTGTTGTCTGACTATCTTAGCATATTTACAACTAATTAAAATTCAAATATTTTTATCCTCATTGCCGAATTTATTTTTTATTTCTCAATGGAAACCGTTGTTTGGGTACTTAGGATTAATTGATAAACTATTAACCAAAATATAACATGGTAGTTACCTTATATTTTGTTTACTCACACATTACTGCTTGAAGTAAAATTAGTTGGGTCATTTGTTCGCCTTGCCCACTCCCAAGTTTTAAGGTTAGACCTTGTCACGTAATTTTTTTGAATTTCTTTATTGCCACTTTTACTACTACTTTCACTCAAAATATCGTCATCAAAGTTACGATCACTCACTTTATTTTCACTTTCATTGAGTATTTTCTTCACAAAGTTACTAAAACTCTCAAAAGACAGAATGCGATCTCGCCGCTACACCATTTCAGACTGCTACTAATCAAAACAAACAATTAACCCTACATCGGGCGCTAAACAGAGTTTTCCTCCGTGTATTTTTTATTATTAAAAGTAGTACTACTTTTCTGATGTTGTCAGTCGTTTCCCGCAGTGTACTTCACGAGCATCTTTCGGGGAAGCGAAACAATAGCTTCCTGCTTATCTTTGTCAAAATCTGTCAGTATGAGGTCTACTTTTCGTGCGAGACTGGACGATTCCTCCGTGAGCGCCCGAGGTTGTGTTTGTAGTGCTTGGACGAAATCTCCGTAAGCGCCTTATAGTGTTTAGTTTTTATGGAATAATAATTTGTGTGCGCCTAAATGTGTGACCTGTGATGGTTTCTTTTTAAGTTTTACAATATATTTTATTTGAATTTTGTGAAATGGAGAATGAAGACGAGACACTAACTTGTCAGTACAGTACCCGTGTGCTAGGGAACATTTCAGTACTGTTTATAGAGTGAACATTGTCGTTATAAGAACCAGAAGGAAAATGTTTTGGAACTTTGTGTAGTGTTAAAAAAATTTTAGTAAAGAATAAATTTTGATTTTAGAGTAATAATTGACATTACAATTGTATAATATCTCAAGAATTTAAGTAAGTTGTTTTTGTAAGAAGTTAAAAACTAAGTTAATTTTCATATATTATTACAGTAGTTTAAACATTTTTACAATTAATTGCATTATTTCTTAAAATAAATCATGTTGTTATTATAAAATAACATTTTTTAAGATTTTGAATTTCTTATTTGGAAAATTTATTACATAAGAGAGTAATTTTTATTTAATTTCTAAAAAATGAATATATTACATTGAAATTAAATGAGTATGAATATTTAAACAAATAAAAGCAGTTTAAACGACTATGATATTCATTATTCGCTAACCTGGAGGAAACCTCCGTGAGCGCCTGATGGTGTTTCTAATTTTAAGCGCCTGATGGAGGGTTAACAGATGAAATAGTCGATTTCAAGAGAGTCGACCAGCTTCAAAATCGAACATGTTATGTTTTAATAGACTGACCATTGATAATTGACGAGTATAGAGAAATACCAAAATAATCAATGTCAGCACTACTTTTCAACTATAAAATAATGAACCTAGCGTGACGTAACGGGCAGTGCTAAATTATGTGTATGTTATTGGTAGCCAAAGAGCTAACAAGTAACTCTTAGCGCTGCCTGGATATGATGTCATTCTCTATGTATGTTTCTTCTAAAATTAATTTACAATGTTTATTATGATTATAAAATAATGCATTTCAATAAACAATAATTAACTTGTTTAATGAAAATGTTTAAAAACTACCTATGTGTTAATGAGTGCAACAATGCCATTCGTATTTTTAAGAAGGATTGAAGTTTATTTCTTTGTATATACATTTCTTGATGGCGTAAGTTCTGACATATTGTTTCAGAAAGAGTGTTTATAAAAGTGGCAATTTCATAATTTTTCTGCAGTATTTTTATTTAATTTAGTATTACAGTATGAGTATTTTGTACAAAGTAACAAGAACAATTGTGAGTTAAACTAAAACTTACTGTTAAATTTAATACTTTGTTTTTATGTTTATTTTTGTTTATTTATTTTATTTGTTACTTTAAAGGGATTTTTATGTCTCCATCTAACTAATGCAGTTAAAAGTTAAATGTATTCAACTTTATTGAAACTATTTTGAGTATGTGTAGATATATCTTATTATTGAATATTTTATGTCAAAAATCTATTTGGGTAATTTAGTTTTCTGGAATTTTTTATTTTGTAAAAATATTGCCTGTTGTATATATTGGTGTGTGCATAGTTGAGAATAAATTACATGCTTATGCGTGAGTGAAACATCACTGAATAGAAGAGTCCACTGTTGCAGCCCTCAAGTTGACCCAAGTGGACATGTACACGCAGCGCTTGAGGGAACGAGAGAGGAGACACAGAGTTGTACGAGACTACCAACTCATCGCCAAGTTCTTCAGGCAGAAGGAGAAACCGAGAAAAAAGATTTCCAAAGATGAGAGGTAGCTTATTTTTATCGTATGAGGTAGTATGCATTTAACTGTTTCCAAACAAAATTATATTTCCTAGATGATTTTGTCAAATTGTAGGTATCTAAACAACGTATCCAAACGTCTACTCGGCCATTACTGTTGGTTCGGTAGTCACCTTAAACCATTGGTCCCCAGCACAAGTGGTAAAGAGTCACCTCGTAAAATTAGACATCCTTTTACTTGAATTTTTATTAATAAAGCACATGGTGTTTTCATAGTGTGCAATCAAGAAGAACTATGTTCCCATTTGTGTTTTGTGAACCTATTGTGGTGTTTAGTCTTTAATAAGAAGATATAGCTGTAATGATGAATGCATATTTTAGAATTGCTTAGCTCTGTGTTGACTTTGGGATGACAATCAGATCCGGACCCAATTCCTGACATTCAATTCACATTATATTCAAACACACAAACACTCCTCATCCATTTCCTAATACATTTAATTGTAAATTCTAACACAAAAAACCACAAAGACGTGTACAGACAGCATGGCCGGAAACCTGAAGCTTGAGGGGTTTCCAAGGACCCCAAGAAAGATTATTAGCTAAATAACTGTAACGACCTTATCTATGAGATCCTCCAGAGGAAGTTGCAGCATCTCTAGTTAGAAACCTTAACACATCCGCCTTCTCCAGATCAAACCAATCATAAGAATGATTAGTAGAATCGTAACAACAAACGTCACAGGTGTCCATTACATGTGAGAACTACTTCCTCTCCAAGCTCATAGGCACCGGTAGTAATCAACCGAGAGGACTTATTTTTCTTAACTCTCAGCTCAAAATAAGTACCCAGAGATCAGTCTCCAAATGCATTTTATTTTTTTGACTTTTTATCACTATTTGCAACTATTACTACGAGTAGATGACAAAACTATATTAAAATGAGCAAAATAGATACAAAAATTTCCATTATGTAGATATTTTAAGTGCTCAATTTTTGTAACCATCTTTAATTCATTTACTAATACCATTAAATGCTTCATTCTGATTCTGAAGTGATGGGCATTTGTTCGGTTTCCAGGACCTTCAAGGAGAAGCTTGTGCCATTCTGCCAGTTCCACACGAGTCAGGAACACGAGCAGTTCGTAGAGAACGTGATGACCCAGCGCAAGTTGTCTCGGAGGCTGGCCGAGTTGCTGCGTTATCGTAGGTTCGGCTTGACATCCTTCAGCGAGCTGCCGGACTTTGAGAAACAGAGGATCATGCGGCAGAGTCCCCAGAAACCTGTGAGTGAATAAATTCTATCTTCTCTGGGAATTTGATCATATGCATATGCGTTAAATTTTCCTAAGACAAAATTTTAATTGGTATTCCTTACAACCAATCAGTATGGGAAGATGGGCAAGTAGCATGTTGAATAATCCAAAATATTAGTGAATATTATGTACTGTCAGATTAAGATTACTTCAGTTTTGTTTACATCAAAGTATTAATTACTGTCAGAATTGTTGGTGGTTTTTGCAATGTTTTGACAGTTTTTCCACACATGCTATTCAAATTGATATTTATCATGAAAAGTGATAATTTTCTTCCTCTTTTTTTTAGTAATGGTGACAGAGGTTTTATTTTATCTTGGCGGTAATGTATCAATTAGCATAAAGGTGTGATACACTTATTATAGTCGAAACAATATTGAGTAACGAAATATTGTAATATTCCGACTAAAGTGCAGTTTGTCTAATTATATAAAAATTGTGAGGTAAAGTTTGAATTGATGTTACAAACTGATACTAAATATGGCTGTGTATTTTTATTTTTCATAAAACATTCAGTAAATGCTGATTTAATGGAATGTAGAAAATATTGCATTGTTTGGCTTCATATGTAATTTTAGAACTGTAAAATTACAATGAAAAAGAATTGAAATAACCAATTAATTCTTTTTGTGTTTTGATTGGGAAAAACATTTGAAGATGACATGTGTTACCAATGTTTTTGAAATAGGAAAAATTTAGTTTTATGTTTTTACTTCATGTTTTTTCATTTTGTAAATTGTTGTCTTTTGCAGGGAGTTGGAGAACTGAGATCTTTGGATGAAAGAAAGAAGGTAAGAGAATTTATTGTTGTGTAATGAATATAAATTTCCTTTCTAGATCTATTGTTAAATACATTTTCCTTTATATTCACATTGTTTAAAAATATATAAATATATGGAAGAAACATTCTCACAAGTTCTGTTAAATATAATTAAAAATATTTTCACATTTCACATGAAATTAAATATAATTTCACAAATATTTTAATTACTTTTGCGGCTATTTTTGTCATAAAACTCTTTCTAGGGAACCTCAGTCATCTCTATTTTACCAATGTTTAAATTAACAGTATTTTGGCACACTTTACTAAAAAAAGCACTGAACATAATTAAATATAGTTTATTTAATCTAACTTGATATTGTATCAACAATAATAAGATTTATTTTTACAATTTAAAACTATTTTTATTTTTAATACATTTTATATAAAATAACTAGAAAAAGTAAATATTATTTTCTATAATAACTCAGCCAATTTTTTTTTATTAGAGTTTCATGACATATTTTATCATCAAACACATCCGTAAACAGAAAAACTTTGTCTTATTTGGAACAATAATTGGGAAAAAATCGTACCTGAAATTTGCTAAAGCTGAAGTTTTGGAAAAGTGTTGTGTACCATAACACAATAATTAATTAAGCATAACTCTTGCAAAGTAAGCCCTTGCTTTCATTACACTGTCATGTTAAAACGTGAAATTAAAACTTGTTTAAAGTTAAGTAAATATTGAGTATTTTTCATATTGTAGTTGTATCTGTGTATGATCATTTTTGTTATATTACAAAAATATATTATATTATTAACCAGTATGTGTTTGTAAACCTTTCACACCTACACTTCCCCCCCAATAAAATCTTAACAAGTATAGGTTTTATAACTTAAAGACTATTTATAAAATTTCATAGTCTATCATGTTAAAACAAATGATATTATTTATAAAATTAGATAGTACATGAGGATATTTGGAACCAAAAACCCCTATCCAGGGCAGAGTACAGGTCAGAAATAAGCCAGAATTTGGGGTTAAAAGCAATTTAAATTTTCAGAGGAAGAAACATAAGAAACTACTGTTCACGGCAAGGAAGATCCACGTGGCAAAGCGCCCTTTCTTCAGATTCGCAGTTCAAGGTGCGGCGCCCATCTGACGGCGGCGGAAGAAGGCCTCTGCGGTACCTCCTCCTGAGGGTATGTACACAGTGTCCACTAGAGCTGTTGCTAAATTATTATTTTTTTTACTTTAAAAACTTTCCATTCATTGATAATCCATGTTCTTTTTGCATATTGTTTATCAGTTATTGTGCATGAATAATACAATGTTTCTATGAGACAGCTATGTAGTTATGTTCCTCAATGTAGGCCTATGTAAAGACTCAAAAATTGTGTGTATTTCTTAGTTTTTGTGAATAAAATTATACAGTTACGTTATAGTAGTATCTGGTACCTAATAGTAATATCTGGTACGTCATAGTAGTATCTGGTACGTCATAGTAGTATCTGGTACGTCATAGTAGTATCTGGTACGTCATAGTAGTATCCGGTACGTCATAGTAATATCCAGTACGTCATAGTAGTATCCGGTACGTCATAGTAGTATCTGGTACATAATAGTAATATCCGGTACGTCATAGTAGTATCTGGTACGTCATAGTAATATCTAGTACGTCATAGTAGTATCCGGTACGTCATAGTAGTATCTGGTACATAATAGTAATATCCGGTACGTCATAGTAGTATCTGGTACGTCATTGTAATATCCGGTACGTCATAGTAGTATCTGGTACGTCATAGTAGAATCTGGTACGTCATAGTAGTATCTGGTACGTCATAGTAGTATCTGGCATGTCATAGTAATATCTGATACGTCATAATAGTATCTGGTATGTCATAGTAACATCCTGTACGTAATAGTAGTATCCGGTACGTCATAGTAGTATCTGGTACATCATAGTAATATCTGGTACGTCAGTAATATCTGGTACGTCATAGTAGTATCTGGCATGTCATACTAATATCTGATAAGTCATAATAGTATCCGGTACTTCATAGTAGTATCCGGTACGTCATAGTAGTATCTGGTACGTCATAGTAGTATCTGGTACGTCATAGTAGTATCTGGTACGTCATAGTAGTATCCGGTACGTCATAGTAGTATCCGGTACGTCATAGTAGTATCCGGTACGTCATAGTAGTATCTGGTACGTCATAGTAATATCTGGTACGTCAGTAATATCTGGTACGTCATAGTAGTATCTGGTACGTCATAGTAGTATCTGGTACGTCATAGTAGTATCTGGTACGTCATAGTAGTATCCGGTACGTCATAGTAGTATCCGGTACGTCATAGTAGTATCCGGTACGTCATAGTAATATCTGGTACGTCATAGTAGTATCTGGTATGTCATACTAATATCTGATAAGTCATAATAGTATCCGGTACGTCATAGTAGTATCCGGTACGTCATAGTAGTATCCGGTACGTCATAGTAGTATCCGGTACGTCATAGTAATATCTGGTACGTCATAGTAGTATCTGGTACGTCATAGTAGTATCTGGCACGTCATAGTAATATCTGATACGTCATAGTAACATCCGGTACGTCATAGTAGTATCCGGTACGTCATAGTAGTATCCGGTACGTCATAGTAGTATCCGGTACGTCATAGTAGTATCCGGTACGTCATAGTAGTATCCGGTACGTCATAGTAGTTTCCGGTACGTCATAGTAGTATCCGGTACGTCATAGTAGTATCCGGTACGTCATAGTAGTATCCGGTACGTCATAGTAGTATCCGGTACGTCATAGTAGTATCCAGTACGTCATAGTAGTATCTGGTACGTCATAGTAGTACGTATCCGGTACGTCATAGTAGTATCCGGTACGTCATAGTAGTATCCGGTACGTCATAGTAGTATCCGGTACGTCATAGTAGTATCCAGTACGTCATAGTAGTATCTGGTACGTCATAGTAGTATCTGGTACATCATAGTAGTATCCGGTACGTCATAATAGTATCTGGTACGTCATAGTGATTATTTTTGCTGTTATTTGCATAAATACAGCTTTTTTACAATGGTAACTTTTTGGGTTTTTGAATTAAGTGAGGTGATTACACTTTTACTTGTTTGAACATGTCATGAGGGTAAAACACCTGTTACATAACACATGGACATATTGTGAATAAATAACACGTGTAAATGGAAAAAATTTGTTTGGGAAAACACACCACTATAGTCTGGCCAGGGCGAAATTTAAATTGGGACTCGAAGACTTTTTTAACAATTTGCTACAAACTGTATATTTTTGTACTAATTATGCAAATAACTAATTATTTTATTTTTGTGTAGAGGAAGAGACAAGTTCAGGACCCACAGCTGAACTATCACAGTGAAGCCTTCAGTAGCCGTCTCAAAAACATCACTCACCGGCCTCTATGTGATGTGAAAAAGACCTATTTAACACCTTCTATACCCTAAAAGACTTGAACAGCACAATTTTACAATGTGCAGTAGAAGACTTTTTGTTTATAACATTTCTCTGAGGTTGATTTCTGAAATTTCATAGACATTAAGGACTCAAATTCTCTAATATTAGAAATACAGTGATGACGTATTGTCACCTGTTTGTGTAATATAAGTTTGTGTGATAGTTCTAATTTTATGAGACATATCAGAATAGTCAACATAGAAGATTTGGTAGGAATTTTAAATAGTTTCCCTCAATAAAGGTAGATACGTTTGATTTTAACATATAATTTTTATTTATCCATAGTTTTTACCAACTTTAATTGATTGTATGTATGTGGAGATAAATGTATTGCTGTCTTCACCAAACAAACTCTTAGCGAAGCTAATTATGAGAATATGGCTTCCCTCTGGTATTCAGGATTGTTGTATCTTTACTTTTTGAACATGCCTCATAATTATTACGTATTATAGAAACTTTGCTGATTAGCACTTAAAATTTTATATTTTATAAAATAGAGATAATAGGTAAATAAGTGATTGTGATACCAAATAAATTACAAGGATAATTAACCTCCTAACTTTTCTCCCTTTCACCCATAAACTTTAGACCATAAAAATTACATTTATTTTAATTTATAAAATCGAGTTTATATAAACAAAGAAAACCAATTTCCAATAAAGTGGAATTCAATAATAAAATTTGAGCAAGATATTACTGAGCAATATTACAGCTCAGCCAATAATATGTATACAAATATAATTTATAGGGTGGAAATATAATAGAGAAAAAGTACTCCTTAAGGTCAAAAATGGTGGCTAATTTATTTCCACCATGTGTACACTTTACTGTAGGTTTTATTCCATATAATGAATCAGTAGGTTTACAAAATTAGAATATTTATTTCTGGATTAGGGTTGTTTTTGTCAGTGACAACATTTATGAGACGAAATCCAGTGGAAAAAAAATAAAGAGGGTTAGTAAGTTAAATAATCTATGAAGGCCATTTGTAATGGCTTTAAACATTATATATTACTTTCAAAATTAGGTCTTAACAGTTTACTATTATATAATTCCTGTACAGTATTATAGAAAGTAGTTTTGTATTTTACTTTCCCCCGTACATGAAATGGGAGAAAATATTGCGCTAATAGTGAAAATAAAATTTTGGTTTTCAATGGAAATGTTTGATTTTTTTATTCCTCAAAGTCAAAAAATTGTGTTTAGTGAATGACTGTATGTGCGTGTGTTGTGTGTTGGTATCTGCCGTGACCGACTAAATATAAATATATTTGAAAAAATTTAAGAAATACCCAACAATTTTTTTTACATCTTTGGGTGAAAAACAAACTATGGATCGATTACAGAAGATTAAATTTTTAATGTTGGACATAGAGTATACTGGATTGTCTGACTTAAACAAACTAAGACGTGTGTATTAATGGATAAATTTATGTGCACTAATAAAGAGTTGTTGGCAGTACAGGATTTTAAACTGCCCGAACCAAGGCTAAAGCACATCTACATGAAAATTGATTCAATTCAGATTTAGCTCAAGAATACAATCTAAGACATCGAGACCGAAATAAGATGTCAAGCTATACCTCTACAGAACTCTGTGCATGCTCTAAAGTGAAGTTTTATACTAAATAAATCAGTCTAAGTAGAGCGAGAAAGTTTGAAAGTTTGTCATGTTTCTGCTTTATTATTTATAATTAAAATAATGGAATATTTAAAAAAACTTATTTTGGTATGAAGGAAACAGGGTTTTTCTAGATATTTGCTGTCGTCTAGTGATACAAAAAATCAGTAACACTGTATTTCGAGATCTGCAATCTGATCTCTTCTTCATGTAAATAACTAACCTAACACATAATTACAAACTATGTTAAAATAAACAACCCATACCAGGGTGTTGTGACACGCGTAAGTCATGAATCAACCACCAGGTTGTGTGTGTCAACTTCACTAACTCTAAAATGGTATATATTTTCCTTCTCAAAGAACTGTTTTGTTCACCAGATAACTTACTTTTTAAGCAGCAAATTATAAAATTCACCCTAAAAGAGTTTGATTTTACATTTGTTAATTCAGTTGGGAAGAAAAGTTTAATAGGTTTGTTTTTGACACTTGCCAAAGTACGTACAATATTGTCTATTGTGTCACAAGAATGGAAAAATCTCAGGCTAGCCACTACCCAGAATTAATTTTAAACTAAGAGGAAAAAGGCAATTCTTAGCAGTGTAATACATTTCTGGACACCAAAAAAGGATGCTAATCCTTTCTATTCCAAAAGATCTATCCCAATCTTGAATTTCTTAAAGGTATGCTTTGTAATTGCATCGTTTTATTATAGTGATCCCACGTACTACATTATTTGCTCATACATTTGTTCATTTCTAGATAAATTAGGCTATTTTTAGGTATTTATTTTATTATGTTAAGTAATTTTCAAGAGAATGGCTTTAGAAGAAAATTAGTCTAGATGGTAAGGTCTCTCTGTAAGATAAGTCACACAAAGTGTGTGGGAATTTCATAAAGTACAGAATACTAAAAAAATGTTTCTAAATTTGTTACCTAAATAAACTTTTAGATCTATTATGTATTTCCCCCATCCTATTCCAATCTTTGACAGGTATGTGAGCAGGTACTATGGTTTCTAAACTAAATTAATAATTTTGTTTATGTATTTATTTTAGTATTATATAACAGGGTAGCCATACAAGCAATGGACCGGGAATCTTTCTGTAGAATCGGGAAAATCTCAAACACAGTTTTTTCCGCTTCTAAGAACTTATAAAATAATTTGACACATCCTTAAATCAAGATCTGAAAACGTATTTTACGCAACATGGTCCGAGAAAGTAAGTTCAAGTTCAAACATCTTTTATTTAGGAAATCGTTTAATACATGCAAAACATAAATTCATGCAGTGGATTCTGACAACTATTACATGTAGTTTTTTTAACACTCCCATGCACCTTTTAGGTGCGTGTGGGAAATAAGTTGGCTTAATAATAATAATATACTTAAGTCTAGGCAGTATCAATTAATTTTAGATGGTTAGTTTAGCTTTACTTGCAATACTATTAAATATGGACATTACTGTACAACTATATGACAATGTATAAATAAATAAAAATATCAACAAAGAAACAACAAACAACTACAAAGAAATAACAACAAAATATATTTTTTAAACTCTTTAAAAACATGCAGTGATAACATTTAGTAAAAACCCATCGGTATTTATATGTGCTCCATACAACTGGTTTCTCACCATACATACTATCATATTAAAAAGCTAAGATCTAATTTGAAATATAATTCAGTACTTTTATTTTAAATTTTTGTTTTTTGTCAAAAATAATTTCATTTCCAAGGCATTTTACAGTTTCGTTAAATATTTTTGGTCCAATGTCACAAAATTGGTGTCTGCTGGCTTCTTTAATAAAATTTGGAATATATATCTGTATAAATTGTGATGCTCTAGTTTCCCTGCCAGCAATTTTAAAGGGGAAATTCATTAAAATGTTTATGAATGTACATTAAGCAGCTTTGTTTATAAATTTGATTAAAAGTTAGAATTTAGTTTTCCTTAAAAAGGTAACTAATTCTATCTCTCCTGTTATTGACGTTAAAAATAATTCTGAGTGCTTTTCGTTGGCAACAAATTACACTTTTTAGTATTGTTGGGTAGGTTCCGCCGTAATGAATAATCCCGTATTGCAGAGTACTCTCAAACCAAGAGCAATACAGTCTTATTAAATATTTACTTTCAAAATAGCTCCTCATGTGATACAAAGAGTAATTAATCGATCTCAGCTTCCCACTTATTTATTCACATGCTGGTCTCATTTTAGCCTATTGTCAATAACCATTCCCATAATAGTTTAAAGAGTCTACAATACCAATAGGTGAACATTTACATGCATAAATACAACTGTGTGAGTGGCAATAAAGCTTAAATTCATTTTTTAATAGTGAAAGGTCCTGGTTCTGACCGGAGAACAGAACACATTTTGATTTGGAAGAGTTTTATTAGATCATCTTGAATCCTTAGTTTTAAAGAATCTCTATTAAACGCTGAGCATACCAGTGCTGTATCATCAGCGAAAGCAAATATATTTGAGTTTAATTGCAGTTCTAGCAAGTCATTAACAAATATTAAAAACACTAAAGGACCCAATACACCACCTTGAGCAGTACCATATTTAATTGATACAGTGTCACTTGTAATATTATTTATTTTAACCACTTGTTTCCTACCCTTACAGAAAGACATCAGCTATTTGAGAGCATTACCCCCTATCCCATACTTTTTAAACTTATAGTTAAAAATATCGATATCCAATACATCAAAAGCTTTCTTAAAGTCTAAATATAAAGCTAGGGTATTACCGCAGTTATCAGAACGTTTTATAATTTCATTAATATGTTTATGCACAGCTATGTCAGTTCCTTTTCCTGGTAAAAATCCAAATTGATTTCTGGACAAGATGTTCCTATCACTGAAAAATTGTAAAAGCCTGTCTTTAATTATTGATTCAAATATTTTAGCTATTGTAGTGATTACTGAGATAGGACAGTAAGAGCAAACTTCTTTGGTTTCTCCTGACTTAAATATAGGAACAACAGCTGCCGTTTTAAATTCATCAGGTACCACCCCTTCTACTAACGATTTAGTGAATAAACTATACAAAATCGGTACAAATATGTTTACATTCTCTTTTATCACAGTTATATTTATACCATCAAGACCACAACTAAATTTGTTTTTCATACAATTTATCTTATTCAGAAATTTTGAAACGCCACTATTTACGTTTGGGCTGTTAATTACTGGACTCCAATCGGCCAACAACAATTGTCTTTTTAACAAACTAGCATCTGATACCCTAGCAACGTGGTCCGAGAAGAAAGTAAGAATGAAGATCGACATACGTTAGTATTGTGTATTGGAGTTCATCTTGGTTAGTTCTACTACTGAGTCGCGGCAAACTCCCACAACAAATAACAATCCATTGGACAATTAAAGTCGGCCACTGTACGAGCGGTAGTTGTAAACGGCAAACCGGTAGTGGCCGCTATACAAACGGCATTTATTCAGTCACCGAAATAGATCTCCGAACGAAATTGTCCAACTCTTATTCTTGCACATAACGTAGAGCAATGATAGGAAGGGTTGGTTCAGTAAGAATGTTGTTCAGCTCCGGTTGTTCACGTTCCACTCAGTACAGCGTTTGAAGTTTAACGCTGTGACAGATTTGAGATCTGGAATCTACGTACATCTGAAAAGATCCAAAACATTCGGCGACGGAGAAGCTGAAAAACAAACTCAGAGACATCTGGACTACAAACAAATATAATTACGATGAAGTGGTGTTCTCATTATCTGATCAGGAACATAATTAAAGGCACTATTCTTATTGAGTGCAAAAAGCATTTTGTAAAGACACGTTACATACAGTGTCCCAAAATATTTTTAAACGCTTGAATTTATATTAATTGCTCATTTATGCACCGAACATTTTCAAACTCTACGTAATTAATAAAGTAGGGTTTAAAAATATTCTGTGAAAATTAAAGCTCCCTCACAATTATTGTAGAAAGAAAATGGTGAGATATTGAAAATTTTAACTTTAAGATTTAGCTGTGTGTTATTTATTTATGAAATGAAATGAAAAATGTCTTTATTTACAGAGGCGAAGTTAGGACTTAAAAGTCCTCTCTACCACTTAACCTCCAACTTATGTGGGGTTACTTAAAGGAACGAGTTTATACTCGTAGCTTCAATAATGACGAGGAATTAAAACAATCAATTGAAAAGGAACTTCGGATACCGCAGACATTTCTTGTAAGAGCTTACTATTAATTTGTTAATGCTTTATTTCTCTAGAATATGACAATGAATAATTTTGCAAAACCAAAAATACTGTTTTTAAAATATAGTTTTTCAAAATGCCACCATTCTGTTTCAACAATTGAGGCGAGTGCCGCTATAGATTTGAATTTGGCGCGCGTAATCCTTCTGTAGCCGCGAACGCGATAGCCAGCTGCGTCGACCTCTAGCTCTTAGCTTGAACAATAGGAGCCTCCTACCATCCGGCATTCTTCTGGACAGGTTCTGGTAGGATGATTCCTGCTAGGTTAGCAGGCTGAGACCGGAGGTTGTACGGGGAGCCGTTGTGCAGCGATCGGGTAGAGTGGACAGTAGAAGTGAGTGTACGTGGCCTGGGACTTGTTATAATTGTTAGGGAACCTTTCGGAACTATATCCAAATTATTAGTTAATCTCTTTAGTCTTCAAAGCTGGTTAGGCTTTGGATAGAGGGAATCTAGTGGCGGATCCACGGTTATTATTCCTCTGGAAGGTGCCCTCTTCCGGTCGCGACGACACGAGGTCGCACAATTGCTAGAGAGCTGAAATTTTCACAGAATAATTTAAAACCTATTTAATGAATTGTGTAGAGTTTGAATATGTCCGGTGCATAAATGGGCTAGTAATATAAAATCAAACATTTAAACCTCCGTATATTGTGCTGGCCCAAAATGTACAGTGTTTACCCTACAAACAGGCTTTGAGTTCGGTTCGGTGACGGTGAATGTTATCTGTTTCACGGGTTGATTAGAGATGCAACCAGGTTTTTGAGATCACCAGAATGTTAGATGGATTTTTACCATGCCTGCTAAGAGCTCTTTTGGAGAATAAAATGGTGGGTTTGCGAAAAGTAACACCGAGAAAGGGGCGTTTGTGTCCCGACAGTAATAATCGCTAGTTTAAACGGGGGCGTAAGAGCTGCCGCAACCAGTGTTGGACAGTTGTTTGTAAGACCTGTTGAGCAGTGTCGGCGATTAAAATTTCTATTATAAACATTGCCGAGACATCACTGCCGTGTGTGAATACACTTCGTATAGACTTCCGGAGCAACCAGCAATATACCCGTTGCAAGTACTTGCGACAGTTCTAGCGAGTAAATTTGCATATCTTGTTTAAAATATGCGAAACTCGTAGTTGCACAAATTCTCTCGCAACTTTACTTGCCAATCTAAACTAAGCTTAATATTGTCGCCAGTCTGCAGACAGCCGAATCCACCACGCAAGTCAGTTTTCGTCGTCACAGCGGCATTGGCCGGACGACGGCTGATAGAAAACCTATCAGTTATCCGATAAACTATCCATCTAAACAACTTCCCTGCACACACGACGATCGGTCGGACAGAATTCGAACTGTTCAAAACCAAATAGTCCAACGTATATGAGGAGCCCTACGTCATATTTCGTGGTCCTTGACTACAATCTAACGAACACATTGAACCACACACATCTTGAATCACACACAGCCTTTCTTGTATTTATTCATTTTGTAGTAGTGTTGTCGTGATGAGGTGATTCTTTTCTTGTATTATCTCAAAGAGCAAAGTATTTGCGAAACAGTAATTGATAATTGTGCTCGTATTCTGGGGGCAATTAAGAAAGGTCCTGTTCTGTATTGGTGTCTACTTATTCTACAGATCGCGAATTAACCTCACTTTGGTAATTTCTGTAACAGATAACTTTCTGATGCATTCTTCATTTATTGGCCGGCATGGGTACAGTTCGAGGACTTTAGCTGCGCGCGTGACCTTGAGTGTGTGGTGATATGCGGGAGGGGTGGCGGGGTAGCATTATGCGCTGCGTCCCGAAAACATTTTCTGTGACTCATGGGTAAAACCCTCCTTTCAGGAATCGTATTGAGCCAAATAACTGTTGCGCCTTCATCTCAGCGGCTAGCACGTAAACGCAACCCGCCACACAGATAGCGTTTATTTGTTGAAAGGGTAGTATTAGGACCCTACGAGCACAGCTAATTTCTCCAACTGTATTTTGTTCAGAGCCAGATACTTTGCGGGACTGTAACCAGGGTTGCCACCAACAATGATGATCTGAAAAATGTGAATTATGCATGGATTTCGAACTCCAGCAAAACATGCGTGAATTTCTATAATGTCCCTTGAATGTTTACTAGGGATAGATTGATACGCTTGGAAAATTACGATTTCACAATATTACATTTAGTGATGTACGGAAGGTGAATCTCGAATACAAAACTGTCTATTCGCGGACGACAGCTGATCGACAGTTCGTAAATTACCGATTGCTTATTAATATTTTCCTTTATGTAGAGCAAATGTTAAAAGATAACAAAAATTAATAATTATTGTACTTAAACTAAAAACATTTTAATTATAATTAGCATTTTCTATATGTATTTTGGCGCACCGATTACTGCAACGCATTCATTGTGTTTAACAAGCTACTTAGAGACACACAGTAACAAAATAACATTGTGTATAAGTAATATTTTTATCGAATCTCGTATTTTTATGTCTGTATTTGTAACGCCAGTGTGTCTGCTGGTTCTATGCTAATTTTTCTGTATAAATATGTATCCCTAAATTTTATCGTAAATAGAATTTATTCCGGAAGCTCATTTATAAGCTACCATTTCAGATATATAAAAGGAGAAGTTAGGTGATGTGACTTTTGTAGTTTTAAACGTCTTAATCCCTGAAATGAATCCCTGGATCTTTTCCAATGGAAAACGAGGCATTCATAGGCTTGCTTTTCTAAAAAGGTCAAGTTAAAATTAGAGTTCAGATGAAAATATTTTGTTTATTCTTTGGTTGTATCGAACCGACCTTGTGTAACGGCAAAAACGTTGACTGGTATCGACAGTTCATGCACCGCAGACCTTTGACCCACAATGCTGGACTGCAGTCTGCCCACGGTAGCGTTTGTGTTGGTAACGGTTTGTTCTCTTGAACTTTTCCCAAATCGGGTAAATGTATTTTCCAAACATCACAAAAAAAGAAAGTTATTAGGTACTCTCGATGTCTTGTCGACACATTGAAAGACGCAGAGATAAAAAACTAAGCAGCTTAAAATAAATGATATGATGGATCGTCACCACTTTGTCGTATATCTTTAATGCAATTCGCTAGACCAGTGTAGCTTCTTGTAGATACAGCTGGTGGCGATAAAAATTAAACTTTCCACTCTGTATAAGTTAAATACAGTATTGCAGTTGTTTATTTGGTTTTAAAATGGACTAGAGAATCGGACATTTTCGACCGGGGAAAACAGGGAATTTGAAAAGAGTTTAGAGTGGCCACCCTGAATATTGAAACTTTAATCTGTAACGAATTTGTTTTAATTATTTCATCACTGCCTACAACAACGCTGAGATAATGATTAAGAACAAAAACAGCTATAACAAAATAACACCAACGAGAAAATTAGACTGTAATGTAAATAACAACAATGGCAAGAAACACAATAAAGCATCATAAAGCAAAATTTCTGTCAAGCACAGAATGAATTAATGTTGGCCATAAACGCGTTGACTACAGCAGACGCCTTACAGAAGCACATTGAGATTAGTCAGTCTCACTCAGTATATACCAGCTGTAGTGAAGGTGTTAATAGCAATAGTGTACACAACCGCTTCTATATCTATGTAGTATCGACCAAATGGTAAACGGACTGTAGGTCCACGTCATAAAACTGCCGGAAACATTTCTTACCTACTTCTTAAGGGGTGGACAGTAGGTCCACGGTCCCGGCCTGGGACCCACTGTCCGACTCACGGGTTTCTTTTGACGAGGGGTTGATAAGGGATCGTCGTACTCACACTGCAGCACTTGAATGGATGTTTCGAGATTTAAACTCTATATCTGCTAAATAATTTTCAGTACACTACATAAGACAGCTGCAAAAAGAATGAAACGAAATTATATACATAAAATAAAGTCAGGTTAGTTACGCCATTTCTAACTTAAGAATGTCTGTAACGATTATAGTGTCTACTGGTATATACAGTATTATACAAACGATGGTCTAATATAAGGAATAACTAACACAAACTTACTGTAGATGTTTATGATTCATTAGGACAATGCCAAATTAATCAGATAGTAATATAATGCTATATGGAATTCGTTAAGATATAATCCCTATTAGTAATCCACTTCATATGTGATAGCTTGAGTAAACTGTTGTTAATATTTGCTGCTTTAGCAGTACGCTGTGCGAATGTAGTGGAAGCATCACTGACCAGAATAAAGAATAAGTGCAGGTAGAAAAACTAATGCACGGCCAGGTCAGTTTTGAAAAGTAGGACCGTTAGTCCACAGGTGTCGGCGTGGACTAACTGTCCTACCCTGCAGAAAAGTGACGTCAGCCACCCTCGTCAAACTAGGCGTGGACCTACAGTCCTACAATCCGACCAAATGACCTGAGGGTAGAAGAAATGTTCGGTTGGTCAGGTAGTAGGTTTTCTTGGGGTTGAATACTTAGGTGAAATTAGTGCTGTTGGTTGCATATGATATGGGAACCAAAGGTTTGACGAAGAGTGTTTTATGTATTAAGCCTGGAGAAACCCTGAAGCTGATTCTTTCAGGAACGTCTGAACAGTCAGTCCTCACCAACCAGATTTACTAAAAAGAATATGTCTTGGCAAAAGCATCTGGACTCAAGAATGAGCAATTTGGGTTGTGGTGAGATATTTTGCACCGGGGTCTCCAAGTACTTGAATCTCAGACACACTGATGTAACATGCCATAAGTTATATCCTCTCAATTTCATCTTTAAAAATCATTTTGAACAAATATGTCGAGTGTCATCAAAATTTTATGAAGTTACTGGGCACTTTTAGATCTCGCTTGAACAATTATAACTGCAACAAAAACATTTGTTTTCATCAAATCGCATGATCAATGTTAATTATGATTATTTTCATCAAATTTTGAATAGCTTATTGAGTCGTAAAGCAGATCAAGATTATCACTGTAGACTAGATTTTACAGAATTTAATCCAAATTTGATCGGCCTGATTTAAAATTGTCATTTGGAATAAATTATCCCATTTTAAAAGATAAGTTAAAATAGGTTATTGCTATGATGAAGGGCTGATTTGTAGAGCTGTGTTGAACAGTGTAGAGCTTTGTGTTGAAAGTTAGTACGAACACCAATTTTTGAAAGAACGGTTAATTATTATCAGAAACTTAATTTTGGACCAGATACTAAGATACGAATTTATTTACTTTTCAACACGATGACAGTAATTGGTAAAATATATAAACATTTGTTAAGGCCTATCACCAACTGTTTTTGGACCTCTTCATCAAGGCATAGTTAGTAAAGTACATGCAAATCCGCAATCAAGTAAAAATTTGAGCTTTTCTAAGTAACACTTCACAATTTCCTGTTAAATTGTATCATATATCATAGCTATAACTTGATGATATATGGAGTAGGCCCTAATCGTTTCTGAGAATGTTTAAAATCTACTTAGGCTACTTTTCTTCATATTTTACAATACAAACACAGTATTTTTCCTAAGTAATAGAGGGTATCAGTTGAAAGTCACGGCTTTGCCTATCTCAACTCCATAACCTACGAGCAGAACAAATTTACAATTAGGTATAGACAGCGTCGTAAAAACGTGCAGTTTCTGTACAGATGACTATCTTGAATTTTGGTCGATAAGAACAAGCTATTTTTGTTTTCTTAGTCCTCGTTGTAGAGTTTTCAAAAGTTCTCGTTTTTTACATCCATAATTTATACTCATCCAACTCGTACGGATATCAACGTTAAGATGAGACTGCAGGCAGTAAAAGAACGAGTATCACAGGTTATTGTTTAATCTTATTGTAGTAGTGTGAGTCTAACTTTAGTTTCATTTACATTTGTAATAGTTCCAAGTTTAAAGTTTGTTATTGACGATGGAAGATGTGAAAGGATAACAGGATTTTAGAAATTTGCCATCGAAATATGTTACAAAAGGTATAACACGACGTTTCGAGGATTGGAATCTATCCTCTTCGTCAGTGCTGGCGTGACGTGTGATTGTGCTCGTGACTTGTGCTCGGAACATCCTGTGCAGTGACAACCCATGGGCTGGACTCCAAGCAGCTTTCGGGTATGTTTGAACCCTTTTCTTTCCAAAGAAAGAAGACAACTTATATCTACTCTTATCCAAGATAAAGTCAAAGACGCAGAAAAATTAACAAACTAAAAAACATAGACCCGAATGCACAGAAACCTTATTACTGAGAAATTTAGCATAAATATCAAATTAAAATGCTCATATAGTAAAATATTAAACTGTGACAAATTTACAATGTCATAACACATAAAGAGTGTGTGTATACCGACCACTGTGAAGTTAGACACACCAAAATTTCATCACTTTTCTTCTCTGAGCCCATGCTTAATAAATCGTAGTTAAACTGAAATAGGCTAAATTTTATTACAGATTGCTAGAAAATTTCTGAGGTTTAACAATACCGACTTTTGTTTAGGTTTCTAACAATATATTTTAGTTGCCGCTATTATTGCAAGCCAAAGAAGAGCTAGTAAAGCGAATGGTTTTGGTTAGTTTCATAAAAGATTTTTTGTTTAGATTTTGAAACTAAGAATCATCGGTTAACAAACATCACACTAGCCTGCAAAAGGTAGTTATTTATTATTTTCAACGAATTCCGTGAATATGCACTTCACGCCACAATTGACTTGAAGTCGAGAAAATATCTATTTGGGGAAAAAATGTATAAGTATTTTACTAAAATTATGTTTCATTGAAAAAAATTAAATAGTTAAAAACATATTCTTTTTTATGGAAAGAAAATTCTAAAGTTCACCGTAACTTTTAACGAAAAAATATAGCAAAATGCTCATAATATCATCAGAATGATTTTTTGCATTTCTAAAAGTTTTTGTAAATCTGTTAGTTTAGGTTTTAAAACTTGAAATATATTGTTATTGAAATATATTGAATTATTGCTATTTAACAATATAAGTTATGTTCATGCTACTTTCAAACTAGTCTCAAAATCATATTATTCGTTGAATCATTAGTTTAGGTTAGTTCTGGAAAATTTTTTTGTAGTTGAAGCTTCTAATAATTAGTATTAAGGTAGCAATAATGATGATATTTAAATTCGGTGTTAGATATCGTAACAATCTTTTATACTGTAAAAACTATCTTAAACCAATAACTGAAAGAGCAGACCACTGCGAAGGCCCACTTCACATACCTGCCAAAAATGAAATGCTACATTTTATAATCTTGAGATTGCCGAGGAAATTGCTGGAATCTAAAGAGATAACAACAATACACAAACATAACAAAATACGCATCGTTAAAACTGCAGTACACGTCAAACACATTTTACAACTTCATTCCCAAAATCCCTTTCATCTCCTATTATATTTTCAAGGTATCCATCTTAACCTTTAAACCGCAGATTAAGATTTAAATCAATGGAACACAATTAGTCGGTTTGTATGGGAATATTCTGTTTTTATTTATGTAATCTTTTGGGATTATCTTATTAATTCGATAAAAGTGTAATAGATAAGCACCTGTATCAAATAAAAGCCTTTATGAGACCGATTCCGGAAACAAATAAATCCTGCGAGTTTTTCTTCTCTGAGTGGTCTTGTGTTTTATAAAACTGGATGTAAACAGATCATACTTAAACTGAAATACATTTATTACAGAAGTCTTTTTATTGTTGAAACCTTTAAAGCTGTGGAAGATTTCGTACTTAACGAATGCGATTATTATATTTACACAGTTCTTGCTTTTGAATATTTCCAATGTGGCAATTTAGTTTAGTCATTTAGATTGTAATTATGTGGTAGATTAGTTATTACCTGAAGAAGAGATCAGATTGCAGATCTCGAAACGTAGCGTTACCTACTGATCTTTTGTTTCACTGAACGGTGGCAAATGTCCGGAAAAATCCTATTTCCTTCACAGTCCTTCCATCGTCAAAAATAAACGTCAAGCAAAGAATTTAGTTTAGTTAGAAGAACCATTCAAAAACGTCGGTGCTCCAAAATCATAGTCGAGAAAATAGCGGATTTAATTAGAAAGCCCTGATGACCCATATAAAGCCGGTAAACACACCACCTGTAGAGTCCACTGTCCCTTGGACGGCGGTAACTATGGAGACCCGCTAAACGAGAGGAAGTGGAGCGGGGGAGTGCAGGCAGCGGTCGTGGAGGGAGAGCCCGCAGAGTGCAGAGCGCAGTGTGTAGTGCGACTCGTAGACGTGCAACATGGAAGACGACGCGCCCAGAACTTACGAGGAGAGACGTCGCTGCAGCATCAGCAACATAGAGGCTCTTGTTATGAAGGTTGGTGGACTCCTCTAGAAAACTGTTTCCGAAGTTCCAACACTACGGACGACAAAAAGACTAATTTTCATCCATACTTTCGAAATGTATTTAGGGTTTGATTAAAAGTTGTGTGTTGGGCCTTATTTTATTTATTTGATCAAACAATTGTTTATCATCATAGAGGTGTTTTTATTTTTGATTATCAAACAGATTTCCACGAAGTTATACATACTTATCGAAACTTATTCGATAAGAAAAGGTTATCAATTCTTGTCCATTAAAGGACAAGAGCAGATAAAATTTAGACAGAATAGGTGTAATTTTACAGAGAACACGCAAAATGCAATATTTTTCTCTCCCCTTCTGTCAATTGTTTAATCAACGTATGTTTAACAACTCAATTGCTAACACAGTTGCTTTTTTTATCTTATCTTCGAAAAGATCTTTTATTTTTTGAGCTATCAAACAAATTTCCACAAAGTTAGTAAAGTTATACGTATTTTTCGAAAACGTTTAGTAACATCAATATGTCCATTAAACTACAAGAGCAGAAAGAATTTAGACAGAATATGTGTAATTTTACAGAGAACACGAGTAAATGCCTCTATTTTTTTCTTCCCCCTCTGTCAATTGTTTAATCAACGTATGTTACGCTCAATTACTACTAACACAGTCGTTTTTATTTCTCGTACTTGCTGTTTTTCCACGACGCATCATTTATTGTAAATAGAAACTTCTTTTAATCGCACTCATATAATTATTCATTTATTCAAAGACAGTGGTAGTTTATGCTATGCAACGCGTCTGTTGTAAAATGTAACATGGTATAAATATGCATGCCCCTCTGACGTAGTCTGTTTACACTATTGCCCCCCCCCCACCCCCCCCCCCCCCCACCCCCCCCCCCCCCCACCCCCCCCCCCCCCCACCCCCCCCCCCCCCCACCCCCCCCCCCCCCCACCCCCCCCCAACAGGTTGAGTGAATGTGGGGTTCAGCTAAATGGCGTAATAAAAAACAAAAAGGAACAGCACGACACCATCTCGACTAATACCTAGCTGAATACATGTGGCGGTCGGCAGTTACGGCTGAAGGCGGAACTCCACTACACTCACTCATCCTTGATATTGCTGCATTCTGGGCGTCACAGGAAACCCATTAACAATTGATAATCATTGTAAGTTGGTAATTTTGTAATTAAAGAGTTGTTTTTTCGTTCTATAATGTTTGTTTCTATAAATTTATATTTTTGTTTTCCTCATACTGGTGTGGTCGGTATAATCCCAAAGTACCTACAGAGTTGTATGCATGTCTTATGGTACTGAATGAGAGAAGCCAGAGAGCACAGTACAAGGCTGGCGTACTAATATATACACTAAGCTCCATATAGCTTACAGTAAGATCTTCAATTCAAAGTTATTGTCACACAGGACAAAAATTAAAGTATGCCATATCATAACTTGTCCAGTGATATTGCAAAGTGCAGACATGGGTTATGATTGAAAAATAAGAAAGAAAACTCATTGACTTTGAATATAAAATTTTAAAGATTATCTTTGGATAATACAGAAAAATGTAACACAATAAGGAAATAAAGACATCTAAACAGATGTAATGATGGAGTAGAACATATAAGAATGAGGAGAATGAGATGTCTATTGAGAGCAGAGCAAGGCTAATTTTTAAAGGACATAGGCCTTTGAAACATAAAAGAAAAAGACCCAAATGAAGATGGTTGGAGTAGGCTATTAAGAAATCCAGAAAATAGGAGCAAACAAGGAGGCAGAGACAGAGAAACAACGAGAGAGGCTGTTAGCGTGGCTAGTAACTACATTCCCAACTAGGCCATAACTACTATAGCTATAGTAGGCCTGTACAAAGTTAACACTTTAAATACAAGATGACTCAATATTTGATAATTCAAGTGTCATAAAACACTACTAATTCGCTCTTTGGTAGTGACGTTTAAATGTTTCATTGTTTGTGAACTAGGGTACAAATAACTGATTAATAAAAGTCAATTATTTTGAGTTACGTACACATTTTATAATTAATTTGGTCTAGTGTCACATGAGACAGATTGTGCAAATGTTGTACAAGTTACTTCTAGCTGTCCAAAAATAGAATAGTCCAAAAATACTATACCAGGCCTAGAGGTCACAAGATAGCCTACTGGATTGCTCTAGGACTATAATTAGGAGGCGATGATCTCTGTACCTACGTTTGAATTGATCTACATGCTTTTCTGACAAAACTTTGATTCAGCAAGTTATTTTACATGGGATTAGACAACTGAAACCTTTATGTTTCTACAAATAATAATGTCTACATAATTCAAAAACACATTGGTTACACAAACTTACTTAAAACCTAACTACGTATTTCCTATATTAACCATCCGACTCATCACGGACCAGGTTACACATAAATAACGTAATTATTACATCACAAGACAAGAAGTATAGTACATACTAACTAGAAACTTACTAGGCCTCATATTGTAACCAGAAATATCTAAAAAAATATAATTAATACTGAATTCAACAGTTATAACTCGTGTCAAAAATTTCTCTTGGTCCCCTAGATAGATTGACTAATAAAGATATAACCAAAAATAAAACTAATTATTTTTGTACAATATATGGTTTGTAACTGGAAATAAAAATATAAGGGTAGACTTTAATAAGCGACCTACACTCGTTATTCGATTACTATTATCAAATGGTTCGATTGTTTTTATCCGAAGGAATAATTCACTATATTACAATTTATTTAACTTAGCATATGATTTCCACTTATTACTTATAGTAATTTTAATGTAAACAATAAACAACAAGAAGTAACTACTATTTTGAGACTTTGAAAATGGCGATGAATATGAAAGGTAGGCTAAATATGTAACATACTCAGCACAAGTTACAAATTTGTTTAAGTGGCTTCAACATGTGGGTTTGGCTCCTGGTAATACACGGGGAGAATTCTTTTCTCCATTTCCCAAAAGCGGTTATTCATTGATATCAAGATGGGAAAGATATAAATAGTGTAAAGTTTCTTAGAATCTAAGTCTAGGCCATAGTTGGTTTTACTGTTTCATAATGTTATTGTTAAATTTATGTTTTAAAAAATTGTAATGTCTGAGATTCTTCTTGTTATTTATTAAGACATTAATTGTGAACAATTTTGGTATCAATTTACATTAACGTGACCATGGAGCTAAAAAAATTAACTGGAGCTTACAAAAGTCGAATCCCTGATCACGTGATGCCCCTGCTCCTTAACGCAATAATGTCCGATAGGCATCAATATAATACAATAATATACTTTCCCACCAGTTCATATGCACCTGTGATAATAATACTTGGTTATAAATGCCAGACCCATGAAATAAGTCCATTTTCCATGGTCACGCTAATGTAAATAAATACCACAATTTTTACATACCAAAGTTGGATAATATATCAGGTAATTCTAAGCAATATATGGGTCAACCTCGATTTTTCTCATATTACAATATAATGTTCCAATAGTCAATTAGAAAAGGAAATGAGTAGAATTTCTTGCCGGAAAGCAGTTATAGGGAGCAGGCAACCGCCAGACGGTCATATATTGCTTAGAGTTACCTATTAGTGATCAGGGGCACTGACGTGATCTGGGCTTCAAATTTGGAACTACTCGAGTTATTTTTTTTCTAAAAGAGCAAGCAGCGCGAAGCGCTGCGCAGCGGGCAGGCATCGTGCGTGATCCTTTCTTTTATTAAAAATTTCTGATAAATTGTTATTACATATTACAATATAATGTAGGTAATGTATGTAAAACAATTTTAAACACATAATTACATGCTGGAAAGCAAAGTAAACCAATATAATCCGCCCAATACAAAATCTCCGTAAAAATCTGGTAAAGGAATCTGTGTCATTCCTTTGGCCTGAATCAATTCAGTATAGACGAAGATCACGCACGATGCTTGCCCGCTGCGCAGCGCTTCGCGCTGCTTGCTCTTTTAGAAAAAGAAATTAACTCGAGTAGTAGTACAAAATTTGAAGCCCAGATCACGTCAGTGCCCCTGATCACTAATAGGTAATTCTCGCGGTTGCCTGCTCCCTATAACTGCTTTCCAGCAAGAAATTTTAGTCATTTCCTTTTCTAATTGACTATTGGAACATTATATTGTAATATGAGTTGCCTGCTCCCTATAACTGCTTTCCGGCAAGAAATTCTACTCATTTCCTTTTCTAATTGACTATTGGAACATTATATTGTAATATGAGAAAAATCGAGGTTGACCCATATATTGCTTAGAATTACCATATATCAAACTGTTCGATAATAGCAATTGAATAACAAATGTAGGCCACTTATTAAAGTCTCCCCACACCCTCACTAAGTGATCTTGACTAGTGTCACGAAACCACTATGCACTTGGGTGTCTTCCGCAGACAACGTTTTAAACTACTGTACAATAACTGTCTAGCTATAATACCTTCACTGCGGCTCACTAAGCTAAAGTAAACATTATCCAAAATTGTTGGAAATTTCAAAACAAAAGAAATAATACTATTTTTAATAATACATATAAATTATATCTTACCATCCTATCCCTGTCAAGTGAAAAAATAGTAACACATTTGTCAAAAGAGCCTGAAGCCAATCTTCTACCATCACAACTCCAACCTACAGAATGAACTTTTGATGAATGAGCTGGATATTCTCTAATTTTGTTTCTTGTTTTGAAATAGTTTTGTAGCTCTTCTAATCGTAACTTTTGGTGCCGATTCATTACCACTTTTTTAATTAACACGTGACAACCTAATTAGGAACGGTTCAAAATAACCTATAATAATACGACAATCCAAACCGAACCTCTACAATTTTATTCAAATTGTATCGTATTCATATGTGAATTGTAAACAATCAAAAACAGAAAAAAAACAAACACGTCCAAGCCGGCCACTAAACTTCATAATATGTTTTTTTCTGATTTGCCGATCTAGTAGAGGGATAATGTTTTAAACCATGCAGTTTCATTATTCACTAACGACAACGTGTGGTTATTTCTAGAATGCTGCACAATTTTATTAAATAGGTTTTATTTCTTAAAATTAATTATAATATAGTAAAGGAAATTTAAACAAATATGGCATTAAAATCACAAATATATGTATCATTATTTACAAGCATTATTTTTTATGTTTAGCTAGTAAGTAAGAATTTGGATAATCTAGGCAAACATTAAGGGATTTAAAATTTGTTTCCGGGTTGAGAAAATTTTGCCATTTACCAGGGACCAGTCAGGCTTGAATATACCAAAAAGGAGGCCCATGAAATGATAATATTCGTTTCTGAAGCAGACGTGTTTTTATTATATACAGTATTCTTCAATTAGTCAAACGCATACACATGTTAATTTCCTTATTTACTTCAATATTGTTTAATCATCTCTGAAAATATTTTTATAATCATAAAGAATTTATTTCTAAGAAGTTCATATTTATTAGAAACTGATCCAGAGGGTCTTGCTCGCTTAATGTAAATTCTAGACATGGTTGGTTGAGTAAGATATGTCTTAATTCTGTAAAGATGCTTATCATTATACCTGATTCTACAACCGAACATTTTACATAATTTCTATATAATCACACACACACACACACACACACACACACACAAATGATTTAGTTTTTTTTATTTCTGAACCACTGGCCTTTGTACAATTCTGCCTTGATACTTTGGTACCATAATGCTTTAGATATATTTGTAATGAATTCGTTTAGTTGTTCTGTGTTATTTATATAGTTTCCGATAAGCATCATTGTCTTCGATAGAAATAATAATGTTATTGACTGTTTCTCTAAATCCGTGTTTACACGGGAGTTTAAAATACGAGTTGCAAACATCTCTAAAAACGCGCATTTTTAGACAAAACATTTCGCTGTTGCAAACAGTTTTTCAGTGTTTGCAACAGAAATTTTTTTTTCTACCTGAAGTCGGTAAAGATCAAAAGGAGTTCCAAACTTTTGTTTGCAGCACTGGTTTCGGTCACTACGCGCCGTTGAAACATGAAACAGAAACATTTCCCCGCCATCCCCTACGCTGGCACCTCCACTCTCATTCACGTGATCACTCGCACCACCCTGTCTCGACTCAAGTGTCATTTCCTCCCACACCTCAGGTACAAACAAAGATATGGTTGATTTTGATATATTGAACAGGTAACTCAAGCTTGTGTATGAATCTCCGGTAGCTAAAAAGCGCAAGGTTACGGCTAGTTTTTCCGTTACAGAAATAGCCTTTCGGTAATTCGTATCCATTTTCGAAATTTTGTGACCAATCATTAAAGTTAGATAATCAAAATCCTCACTGGTCATTCTTACAAAGTTTTTAAAACTTCCGTCCGTTCTCAGTTCACCTGATAGAGGGTCAAAATCATCTCTATTTAAATCGTCCAACAGGTCGTTTCCACTGTACGTAGCTCTGGAATGCAGAGACGGCCTCACCCAGTATCGTCTCGGCCTACGTTGCTTTGATAACACGACACACGCCGCTGCGGCTAAAATGACATCCTCGACACTTAACATCCTGGGAAGGACTGATCCCAGGAACCAGAACATAGGTGAGTCATAATCAAGGTTGAAAGTGTTTCAAACATTTTTCATGAAACATGGAAATAAAACCATATGATAATAAAAATTGCAAACTTTTATTCGAAACTACTGTTTGCAACTGTTGATTGCAATAAAAGTTTTCAATTTTTTGTTTCAAACTTCGGTGTAAACGCGGCTTAATGTATATTGCCTCTGGCTAATTTATCCACATTTTCATTGCAGATAATATCTAATTTCCCAGGGGTCTATTGAAATGATATAATATTAGTAATGATATGATCAATTATATTATCTACCGTACCTTCAATACAAAATCATAACGATGTGTAATTTATATTTTGCATTATTAATTGATAGAATTACAGATCGTGAATCAGTACATATAAGGAAGTTATTGTTGTCAGTATTATAGTCTGGAATCCAAAAGCCAATTTGTATTCATGTATAACCTGTGTTTCCTGGGGAGTCCAACGTCCCTATACCGCCCATGTTAAATTGACATATTTTCGGTACCATTATCTCCTGTTCTACTAATAGTACACTTTTGAAATTTTTTTGCAGTTACTTATGTTATGGTTGCTGAGGCATTGTGACGAAAAATCTATGTTCAAAAATACATAAAAAAAGTGTTAACAATTTTTATTTTAAAAACATGTTTTTTACAATTAATTTATTTATAAAAATATTTTTTCCTTGTTCATTTTTCTACCAATTTAAAATCTTTTAGGCCCAAAGCTTACTTATAGAATAAAGGAAGTGTAGAAAAAATTTCATCAAAATATCTCCAACGGTACTTAAGATATGTGTACCTAAGTATGAAAAAAACTTATTTTCGGAAATCAACGATAAACAAAAAATTCTTTGAATATTGTACTTTAATTTGACAATTTACTGATAATCTTTGATCACTCACTTTTAAAAATCCTCCAGGGCAGTACTCAGTATCATCCACTTCTTCTTCTCTCAATCTTTCCCTTCTTCTCTTGACCCTGGACCTCCTTGGATGCCAACCCCGCTGCGTACTCAGATTTTCTGATTCGAGCTTTGTCAGCAACCTTCAAAGCGTCTATTGTGTTACTGCCGATATCTGAGATTCCCAAATGCTTAAAAACTTCTAATCTACCCAGGTTTCATTATTGAAAGTTATTATGGCATCGTACACCCCTAGTTCGAGTGTTTTACGGCCAACAAAAACATTTTTTCGGCAACCTGGTCCACACAACGTTGTTGAAACTCTCGTTGACATTCTGGGTCTTTCCATGCAGGCAACGCTTAAGAAGAGTAGGGTGAACTAGGTCTTTGAATACTGGTCTTATGGCCTCCATCACTGCCTTTGGCACTGGGTTGTGCTTGTGTAACTTACCCTCAGCAATAGCTTTGTTATACTTGCACCACGTATCGGGAGCATCTGGGCAAAGTATATGATTAGGTTCTTCATCCCGTGGACATGCTATGGCAATAAAATTGCCCAAACAGCTTTCCTCATTTTTTCCAAGTCATTCACATTTCCTCTTATAGCATTGCCATAATACTGCTGAAACTTGTCGATGACGGTGTCCGTCAGCCTACCAACCCCTTTTATGGATTTCCCATCGGACAACTTCTTACCGCCCAACTTTTGCTTTAGTTTGAGAAGCCGACAGCCCATCCGTTTGGAAAACGTGTCCTATGCATTCCAACTTCTCTACAGTAACATCACTGTAAGGATTACTTTCTAGGACAGCATTAAAAGATTTACTGTCTCCCGTCACCCAAAAATGTTATGTAGCGAACACCTCTATCCTGTTCCGATCGGCTGGCAGACAGCTACAGCAGCCGTCGTCTCCATACCTCCACTGGTCCCTTCATAGTTTTTTAGACAGTGTTTTTCATGTTTATTTTCTTTTTCAACAGAGCCTTCATTTCTTTTGCACCCCACCTCAGTATTTGCTGAGAACTTCAACGTCTAAGACTTTCCCAGTATCTACACTTGAGTCGACCAATTCCAAAACTCACTAACTCCACTTTCCTAAATTTTACAGGATGAGCAAAAAACTATAGTGGTTAAAGTATAACACTCAAAGTAATTATTTTATTGTTATGAATAATAAATCCTACTACTAATTGGTTAAACAGTAAGAAATTAAATGTATTTCTTTTGTTGAACTAGAAAACAACAGTTAAATATTGGAGTTAGAGAGTTTTGGAAATGGAGATTGGTATTAGACAGTTTTGTTGCAGTACGGTTTTGATTTAGGTAGTTTTGTTGCAACATTGTGTTTTAGGGCAAACAAGGTTGGGTAAATATTATATAAAACTTGTAATAATGAAAAAATATGTATTTAAATTAAACAATTTTGTATGCAATTAAACTTAAATACATTTTGTTGTTTTAAATTCATTTTTTACAATGCAAAGTTGCCCTCTAAGATTAAAACTTCATCCTCCATTGGATCTTCATGTTCATTTAGGATCATCTTGATTAAGTTCCTGGTTTTCCCCATCATTGGTAGTAAATAGATCAGCGTAGTACCTAAGAAACTCCATTGATCCCATTGTTCCCCATAATGTTTTCGTAGTAGTGTTTTAAACATCCTTAACTTTTGCAGGATTAACCTGAACAGAATTTGGTTTCATCTGGGGGTTTATGTTTCTCAGACTACAGCCTTTCTTGGCTATTCCTCTGGACGCTCCTATATCGTTTTTATAGGCTACTTCACCCCTTACTAATCCATTTCCTTTTTTGCCTCTTGTTAATATGAATCGTTTACAAGTGGAAAACTTAAAGTGCCATTGACCTGGCTTCTTTACTGTTGATCTGCATACTTCCATCCAGTTTTCAACATCAAAGTCCAAACCTAATCTATTGACCGTTTCTCTAAAAATGTCAAAGTATGTGTTTGGATGGGTGATGCTTTCAACTTTTCTGACTTTTCTCTCTATTACCCCAAAAACTCTATCGGGTGGGATGTAAGAATGTCCTGGAACCGGATAGTGAATTACAATTGTCTTAATGTGCTGAGGTGCTTTAGTCAATAACCAGTTTAGTAAAGCTGTAATAAGAATGGTATTTTTATTTTGTCCTCCCAGCACCATCTGCAAACAATCTAATTGTATGTACATTTTCTGGATAGACTGTTTTCTGATAATCGATGGCGAACACAAGAAGCTATTTCGCTTGAACCTTTCGCCACCTTCCATTTCAGTCCAAGCATAAATGAAAAGTGTTTTCAAACTGTCTGCTTTGACAGAGAAGAACCGAGACACATTGTAAAATTATATACATAAAACTGTCGTAAGAAATAAGCAGCTTGATCAGGTCAACTTAGGAAAAAATTAGATTTTTTTGGCAGTCGAATGAAAACGTGATTGTCCCAGCCTCTTCAGATTGCAATAGCTCAAAAAACATCTTACCTCTTTTTTTGTGAACTTGTAATTTCTATTTTCAGTTTCCCCTTTTCTTCAAAATCTACCACAGATAGAATCTTCTCTTTCAGTTAAGACATTGAGAACACTGGTCTGTTGCTGGTGACCCCAAACCCTACATTATAATTCTCTACAAATATTTTCCTAAAGTACTCATACTTGACTTTTAAACTCATTTTCAGTAGTGTTGTTGTACGATTTCCACAGACTAGAGATACTTAAATGACTTTGCTAGGTACTGCCGTCTGGATTTCCCTCGGCAATAATGTGACTCTACAGGTTGTAGAGCCTCAATAAAGGTTTTTTACTTTGGATAGTTTTTCCTCAGACTTTTTAGAACGATGGTCTCCACCTCGAAGTTCTTTTGGCGATTCGCCAGTTTTGAAACACAAGACGGCACAATCTTTGTTACTCTAAATTTTGAAATATTTAAAATATCTAAAAAAAAGCCTTTTGGCAAACTTTTACCATTCACTTCCTCCTTCATTGCGGTATGATGGTATGAAATATTCAATAGCCATACCTCTTTCAGAAGAATGAGGACCTTGAAGCCGATGTCTTTTTGGAACTTTTCCTTTGGCGTACCTCAGTATAAATTGGATCTTGGTCAATTTTATTGCAAGATTTGTAGAACCCCTGATGAAAACGTCTTATGTCCTGCATATTAAGACGGGAACAGTCATAACAGTGCTTGGATCCGTTAGCTCTTTCACGATGTCCACAAGTTGGAATATTTGGGAATCCTTGAGCGGAGTGTCTGAAACAAATCATATTCCGTAAGCTAATTAAATAACCAGTATTTAAAACAGAAATAAAATACAAGCCGATATCATAAAAACAATCAATGCTGTGAAAATGTTAGTGTACTGTTAAAGGGTTTTAGGTTATGTCATCATTGGATAAACATACAAATTTAATTATGTTGTCCTGTAATAAATATAAGTTTAGCTTACCTCTTCTTTTTGTCCTTGGTTTTCTTCCAGTTATCTACTCTTTCTTTTCTCTTTCTCGTGGAATTGTCAGGCATTGGTTCAACATTACCGCTTTGTAATAAGGTTACCTCTGGATCAGCCATATTGTACAAAACAGAAATAACTAATGAAGTAAACAAAACAATTTCCCAAGATGCACTGCTGTACAGTGTAGCCAATATATAAACACAAAATAATAACTATTTTGAAGGAACTGCCCACTTTCTGTTTGAAGAATATGTTGCCAATGACTATCATATGATTAGGAATTAGTCAGTTTTGTTGCAGTACTGCCTTGAAGTGTGCTAGTTGAAGCCTGGAGTTAGAGAGTTTTGAAACAGTAAATGGAGGAAGATGAATTAGCGAGTTTTATTTCAGTAAAGGGATTGGATTTAGAGAGTTTTGTTGCAGTTGCAGTTTTTTACATTGATATTTCCATAAGAATTAGAGAGTTTTGGAACAAGATTCTTTTGCTACCTTATAAAACTCCCCAAATACTGCCAAATACTATAAAAACCTCAATTTCAAAAATTTTGGAGTTAGTGAGTTTTGGAATTGGTCGACTCACTTGTAACCGTGCATACGCCATTTTTTGAAATGAAACCTCGCTCTCTCCCCAGAGACATTTTTTCTGAGAAAGATCACGATTGTCAGACATGCTAGTTTTTATTGATGTCGAAATAGAAGGGTAACAAAAACGTTAAAAATGGCTAGCCTTTTATTTTTTATTTTTATTTTACAGGAAATAACTGGATGCCAAATTGATGAATTTACAAGTTAATAATTATGTACTTTTACATAAAATGGAAAAAAAATATTTATCCTTTATATGGGGGATAACTATGAGTGCCTTTAGTTATTTGTCCTCGGCTTGGTTTGGTATGAGCAGAGATCTCAGAAAAAATTATCAATGAGTAGATCGCGATGACAAAATCAAGAGAGAAGAAACGCTTAAATTTAACTTAGAAATAAGTTATTATTATTTCTTTTAAATATAAGTAAAATTATTTATACTATAATAAAACTAAGTAGGTCCATTTCTCCTTATCAACTAACTGTCTTGCCTTACAAAGTGCAGATCTTTACAACTTTGGTCAAAATAACTGGTTGATGAGGTAGTCGTATTATGCACAGATTAGATCAATTAGGTAATTAGATTAGAAAAGTTAGCTAGTTTAGCAAAAAAGGTATGTATTTCGTTTTATAGATGGAACTTCGATCAATTGGTGAACGTAGAGGAATTGACGTTATTGTTATCTACTTAATATCCTCAATAATCATCTAGACTGCTCCTTCCTCCTCAGCCAGACCAACTGGAGGATTATTTCAGTGACATATCAGAGATATTCATAATGACGCACATCATTCCATAACTATGATGTTAACATTCTATTTTTGTGACTTCAAATGTCGAAAACTGTGTTACTGGTGACCACAGGGATCTTGATTTCTTCAGAAAGACCAGGGGCTGGAGCTCTTTAGAGTGTTTGGTGGAAAATATAGAAAGCATAAAGCAGAGCTGTGTCCATTGGATTGTTATTTTTCGTTATTTTTCCCTGTTGGTTGCTTATTTAAAGTAAAATTCGTGTCAGTGTAGTTTTGATACGGCTTTGCCTTTTTGTTATTTGTTGTTATATTTTAAAATTACAACATTTCTTAAAGTTTCAAAGTATAGGATGTGCAAACGATTTATAAGTATATAATAACATTGGTTCAATGTAAGTAATTACGTTTACAGATAACGTTTCGGATTGAATGTAATGAAATTACGTCTATGATTTTACACGCAATTTTATATGCGCATCACTTCTTGCATTGCAAGGTTTCTTAATATACCTTGAAATAACACAGTACATTAACATAAAAACTTTTAACGCCAACTATCGATATTGTGCAAATTAAAAATCTAAATGAATAATGTATCTTTGGTATGATATTTCAAGTTAGTTAATCGCGCCTGTGGCTTGGTTCCCGGTCTTCCTTTCCCGAACCTCCACCTCAAAACATCGCAACGTTCCGATCCAACATCCCATTAAGATACAATAGGACACAATTTTTCAAGTCGCAAGCCACCTATACGTTACACAACCTCCCAGAGGCTTGTGGTAAGGGCGGTCTGTCCCAAAGTATGCAACTTCAACGATGCCTGTTATGCGATACTTAGTGTGACGTACTTTTACCTTGTTTAAGATAGGTGGATTGTTGCTACATTTAGGGTAAGCCCCGCGTAAAACACCCGGTTAAAGCAAACAAAAACAAAGTTCAGAAGGTATTTGATATTTTTTAAACCTGATAATGGGAGAAACTAGTATTTAGCGTTAATTACACTACATAAATTTTAATTAAAATTCAATCAGCAGTTTTGAGAAATGTGTTCCCAAACTTACAAAACTACAAGTTTAAGACATTTCCAGAAAACTACAACGATGCAACATGCTTTAACGGCAACAACGACTTACTTGCCTTTCATAAGCTCCACCACTAGAAGAGGGGTCAGCTGGGTCTTCTTTCTCTTGGTACATGTCTCTTTTGATTTTATCTTCTTTTCAAGATCTTTGATGGCTTTTCCGTTTTGCAAACTCGCGCCTCAACTTGTCGCTTTGGAACTATGACAACGTTTCGACCAGCTTCCAGCACTCAAATCTTTCAAAATTCCTAGTTTGGAAACATAACCCACATTAAAAAATAGACTACACAACAAACTCGAGAACATCCAAGCTTTCGAATGTCACAATTGGTGAACGAACCTCATGAGATTTTTAGTGACTCATTTGGATTTAAAGATCTTTTGACGCATTTTTCGAGCAGTTCCCTATTGCTTAAGGCTTAAAAATGGTATTCATTTCTTCAATCAGTATGCTAAGTATATGAAAATGGTTTTTGCGGCCATATGCTTTGATTTACCTCTGCGCCTGACAGTACGTACACTAGGTTTTTGTGGAAAGTATGTATAGAGAATTTTTATTTGAGGACTGGACATGACAGTAAAGTGCCCCACAGCTTGTATTGTGACTTCAACACTGTGAGTATTCATCATAAAGACAAATCCATAAAATGTGTGGAATTTACGTTTGGCTTTTTATAACTAGTCTATTGTTTTCAGAAATTTAGTTTAGCAATGTTTTACTTTTTTGTCACTCTGAGACTTAAATCGGATTCCATCCTCTTTTGTACACATCCCACACACTCAAATTTATTTATTTTCATAGGACCATAGTGTTGGGAACCATGACTATTCAACTTGCCATCTCTAACGTACTCGGTGTAAAATTCTTGTGAAAAGTGTATGCAAAGAGATTTTAATAATTGATTGTTACGATACGTATATATGTATATATATATATATATATATATATATATATATATATATATATATATATATATACATACATACATACATATATATATATATACATATATTATATATATATATTTATATATATATATTCTGAACATATGTACCAAGTGTTATATTTCACTGGAAAGAGGAAATTCTAGAGAAGAAAAATCAACAAAAAACAAAAAAAATATATATATTTTTTTCAAGTTGGACTGTCCTAAAGCTAATACAATGTTTGGTCGGTGAGTAAAACATTAAAGTATCAAGGGCATACTTGATGTTAATGGGTATATCCCATTAAACAATGGGCACGGGAGTCCACCCTAGGAAATTTTAAAGATCTCATAGAAGTCTTACTATAATGAAATTTTTACTTCAACTGAATGTCAATTTTCCCATTTGGGAAAAAGTGAACTAACTTAGATACTGCAAAACTGTCGTACGTAAGAAATTGTTTCAAACCCTGGTTTGAACTATTAATATTATCATGAAATCATCACTGTTTAATGATAGCATAATAAAAAGGTCAGTACTGAACAGACAAAAACATTATTTCCATATATATTAAATCGTTGTGCTTAATTAAAACGTAGACAAGAAAATTTAACAAATATATTATTTATTTATAATATAGACACATTGCCATTAATATATGTTAAATAGATTATAAAAGAAAAAAATTATAGAGTTGAAAGTCAATATTAAAAATCGTTGTGAATATTTGATTTTAATGCACTCTCGCCTTTTAGTATTCGCCCTAGCTCACCGGGAACTGGTGGCCCTAATTTCCGGTAGCTTACACCTGGCGCCAATTTCAAATATATTAATACCATTTTGATACTACCAAATGAACATACTCAAATTGCAACTTTCGCAGATGATACTGTAGTTTTGTCAGTCCATAAAGATTGTGTTTGAACATCTCATTACTTAAAACAGAGCTTAGACGCAATTACAAATTTGTGTAAGACATGGAGAACAAATATTCATGGAAAAATAAATCAGTTCACATAACGTTTATATTGATTCAAAATTATTGTCCTCCAGTTACATAGAATGACGTTCATTTACCCCAAGTAACTAAAGTAAATGAACTAGACATCCGCTTAGATAGAAGGCTTACATGGAAATCTCACATTTGGACGGAGAGACAGCAGCTAACTTTAAAAACAAATAAAATAAATTGGCTAATCGGGTTTAAATCAAAACTCAGTTTGAAGAACAAGATATTATAATATAAAACTATCCTAAAACCTGTATGGACAAATGGTGTTCAGTTAATGGGCACAGCAAGCAATTAAAATCTGGAGATATTTTAACGGTATCAAACAAAATAGTTCAGAAAAATTGCAAAAGCACCATCGTATGTATCCAACTAAATGTTACATCAAGATTTGAATACCCCAACAGTGAAAGAAGAAATTAACAAATTCAGTTGCAATTATCTTTCAAAATTAGATCACACAAACGACCTTGCAGTAAATCTACTTGATAATTATTCTAAATATGTGTACAGACCCCACCGAACTGCTATCCTGGAACTACCTATTAGGTTCTTGAATTAATTATACTGTATTAGTGTTAACAATGGTTAACATCTAACTCAATTTTAATTGTTAATGTTTTTTCTGTATATGATATTTAATTGTTGTTCTTCTCAAATTGAACATATTGTAAGTAAATAAAATGTTACAAAAATTCAACTGTTTACATCACAAACTGCTATAAAACTTGAAAGTTTTAAAAACTAAGAAAAATGGATCTGTGACTATTATAAACACAGTTTTAATAAATTAAATAAAACATAATAGGTCTAAATATTACTGAATTCGGTAAATCTTCCTAACACTTGTTGCTCAACAAAAAGAACTGTAAAGAATGTAAATAATTAACAAGTAGCCAAGCAAATTTATTTTGATAGGTAATATTTTTATATTAATATAAAACCGTCATTAAAAACAAGATGTATCTTTACTAGCCCTCGTGTATTATCCAACTAGCACCCACTGCCATAGAAGAAGGAAAATAATCTTGGTTCAGAAATACCGCATGTAAATTAACCGGGCCTGCGTGAAATGTTACAGGTTGGACTAATTTTTAGTACAATGAGTCGTAGGGCTCACATGGCTCAGCGTGAGAGTAGCCATATTTTTAACCAGTTGAATGGAAAATAAACTGGTGGCTAACTAAAATATAACATTTCTACTTAAATATTACACTGAATTAAGATTAATAATGAAGTGTAAAAATGTAAAATGAATAAATAAATGGGCTGTTTATGCATCGGAAAAAGCCTGAGAGAGCAGAACAACTGATGTGCATGTTTGAGTAATTTTTAATTTACAAGAACCTTTGAGTATGTTTCAAAACTGTGTAGAAAGAAAAATAAACAAAAGTAATAAAATGTTAGAGTGTGAAATTAGTAAATTATTTGCTTAACGTTTTTGAATTCAAGAGATTTTACCCCTCTTGCTCACTCTAGAAGTTTTCTTTTGTTCACTCGTTCATCAAGTTTTTAATGTGTACTCATTTGGTAATTACGTTTTTCTCAAATACTTTCATTGTCCTCTCTCAGAGTGCCTTCTGTGTCCTCTAAAACTTTTTTGAGCATCAACTGCTAAAGCCTATGGCAAGTGTTTTTCACAATCATCAAGGCAACTGCTCCTTAGAACTGGTGGTCTTTCTTCACCCGCGAATCTAAAACCCTCAACCAACTCGATCACTGCCACTAAGGATCACCAAGGAGGTTATCTAGAGACTTCCAAGAGTTCTGGCCACGTACTCATAGCGGTCATCCCAAACATTCTCCAATAAGATAGATAATGGCTTCTTCAATTTTATAATTTTGTAGCTTGGTGTAGTCCAAACTAAACTACCTTTTTTCTTGTCAATCAAGCCCCACACAACACAATTATCTCCAACTGTCTTTACTAGGTACTATCCCATTCTCATTTTTCTTATTAAAGTACTGAAGTTGGTAGCCAGAGTGAATGTGTATTCGTCAAGATAATGCAGGAACTAATTGTTCATACTGTTAAAAAAATGAGGGCCATTAGTGATGTTCTGCCTTGAAATTCATGCACACATAGAAATACTTGTTCCTAAGATTGTCAAGAATGTAGCCAGGAAAAAATTTTGGGGGGTCCAGGCAACTGATATTTTCCCGTAATGGGCAGAGAGTGTTTTGTACTAATGACCCCATTTTGTTCCTTAAAATGTTCTTGACCCGTTTCTTTGTTGATAATGATCTTTCAGCAGTATATGTCAGTAATACTGAATTACGGTATTTAAATAATAAACAATTAGTTTACTAAAAAAGTAATTGAAAACATTGAACATTTGGGGGGTCCAGGCCCCTTGGACTCCCTCACTGGATATGTACTTGACGATCGTGTAAAATAAGAGAGGTACACATTAGAATTGTCCTATCACTAATGGACATCAGTAAATTTCTTGAGCAGCAGTTGAAATCAAGACTAGCAGAAGAAATCAACTTTGACAGTGGTATTTCAATGTCAATTTCCGTTTTCACCTGGAAATTTCAGGATAAGCGTAGTGACACATATCCTTTAGGATGTCTCAGCATAAAAATCATCAACACTAAACACATTACGAACCATGTCCATCTACACATTCAGTATGTGCAACATGTATTATTCTGAAGCTGGATAAAATTAACGAATTTTACATCATCTCCCTGATCTATACTCAGTAACATTAAATACTTTTATGACACAACACAACTTGCTAGTAGTCACAGTCAATGTCTTCACCAACACATAATTATGTGTAACTTTACTTTAGTTTATGTGTTAATGCAGGAATTGATACAGTTAGTTAGCATAGACCATTGTCTACTGAATTATACAGGGTGGAGTAAAAGCCAGCACTGGCTTGATAATTCCGAAACAAGTACAGGTAAAGCACTATAAAAACTATTTCTTAAGTCCAGTATTCATTTAACGTATACGTTAAACGTATTCAAGTATACGTTTAACTTTCACTAATTGAGCCAAGACAAAAATATTAAACCATCTAGGACAGGACCTACATTGTAAATGTTTCGAACTTTAAACCAGTGTAATTTTTTAAAGAGTGAACCTTTTGAGGTCGGATTTGCGGCATTGTACTTTACTAATAAAGACCTTTAATTTGATGTACAACCTGACCTTTGCTCTCGTTTAAGATTTCCTTATGACTCCTTGTGGACCATCCCCCTGACATGAAAGAAAAAATATGGTAGTTACTCCAAAATGTAGATTTATAGGTGCAGTAATGATATACCAAGTTTTATTGCTTTACCCGTAACCGTTCGGGAATTATCAATCCCATGTGGAACATTATTAATTAATACCCTGTATAGTAATGCAAAGAAGGAAAATTCTATCTTTTTGTCAGAAGATGTATTTTTACAATTGTTCAAAACTTACACACTTATACTACGTTTTGTTTAAAATTCAAAGGAAAATAATTCTCTTTCATAGAAACAACATAATTTTTATTCGAAAAGTGGCCAACAAAATGGTACAATATTGTATTCGAGCGTATGCATCACTTAAAGATAAGGTAATTTAATTAAGATTAAAGATAACATAAGAATAAGATATACTATATTGCAACACTTTTTCTGCTGCGGTAGACCATTACAGATAAACACTTAGAGCGTGACTGAAAATATTTTGAATGTAGCCTAACTGTAGCAAAAGCTGTAGCTTGCTTTCGAGGGCCCCAAGTGAGAGCAAGGCACATGAGCAGTACTTGAGAAGGCTGTTATTTAGTGGTGCATCAGTAAATCGATATAGTTGTCGAAAGGCAACAGTGTTAAAGTATAAAACATAGTCTATACAGTTAAAAATATGTTGAACATTTCGTTTTCAAAACCTTTCATTAAATGTACGTTTGACAGTTCATAATTATTTTTATTTACTTATAATCACAAACTTTTATATAATCTAAATATCTTAAAAAGGCTTCACTGCTCAGATACTTCGATTAACTTCCAATTCCCATCCGTTTTCAATGGAATTGTGTTCAACCACAGACCATCTTTTTCAACTTTTATTTCTAAAATATAAAAATACTTGGTCCAGTTAATTACAAATAAGTTTTTGTGTAATGCACAAATTTATAAAAATATTCAGACGTAATATATTGATTCCAAGTGTTTACAGAACATTAATTCGCTCTTCCTTTAATTTTAAGTGGATAAATAATTATGTCAAAATTCTATTTGTATTTCTGAACATTAAGTAGGATTAAGCGTATGCAAGTGTATCTTTGATTATTACTACACGCTATAACGAAATGCCAGACAATAAGCATTATAAACATTTCGTAACACAACAATGGTCTTTTATGAAGTGTTGGTAGTTTATTGCTACGGCAGTTACTTTATTATGGCAATGTCAACTTTAATAAACATAGTGCGTATACTTCAATTTCTTATGTTATTTTGTTTTACCTGAAAAATAAATAAAATTTACAATTTTCAGTTGTCTATGATTTAATCTTTTAGGAAATGATCACTGGGGTTAAAGTATAATTTTAGCTTGAAACAGAAAACTTGAGCTAGGAAAGCAAGTAGAACATTATTTCTTGGTGAGTGGGTCCATTAAATATATTTGAAAATGGATATATAATTACTGTTGCAAATGAAACTGAAGACTGATGCAAACCGCCTTTAAAAAGTTAATTATACGTTTTATATTTTACTACATTAAAAATTTCTGACATTATGAAGCGAACAACCTCAATCTAAAAATATTTTATAACAAAAATAGAAATATTGAAAAACCAACACTACAATACTCAAATTCAAAACTTAAACAACACTGTTTAAAATAACTATATTTCATTAGAATAGTGGTAATAGTCGCATTCAAGAATGGCACTGATAAGGTTTGTACAAAGGAATTCATTGACACTGTCGTTAAATATTAATTTTTTACAACACAGACAAAGTTATTAGAGGAAAGAAATTATACAATTTTTCAAAACTCATTTGGTAACTTTACTTTAATAAACTGATTTATGAATTAAACTGAAAAAGAATTTAGTGCACACTGCTATTAGCAAATGTGTTTATTAGTGTACTAAGCAGAATGCAAAATTTTGAGGTTAGGATACTGGACAACTAACGTAATACATTCAGGAGCGGTGTAGGTGGTTACCAATTGAACGTGACTATACAAATTTCAATATAGAATATTATTCAAATAATGAATTAAAAAGAACATAATCTAGTTTGGATTCATTTCCAAATTAGAAAAATAACAATAACTTGTAATTTAACATGGAGTTTTCATGAATACAGTATTTCCCTTGTGAGTAAGAGTTGTAGTAAATATTGAATTTGAAGTCGGTCAGTCGTTGTTCCTAAAGCCAAAGTACAGGCGTAATTGCAAGTAAAGATTATAAACAATAAAATAATATATAATTCTGAACAGTATACAAAAACTTGTAATATTTTGAATACTTCCAGGGCTTTTCAGTGGGTCAAACACTACGCAGTTTCCTATTCTTCTATAAACTCTTTCTATAGTATACAAATTATTTTGATTAACACGTATTATACATATATTGATATACACTTCCTACATACAGAGTCTATCCAAGCTTAACATTGAATATATAAATGACCTAGCAATCTTTTTTCTGATAACTCTACTAACACAAACATTTTATTTAATTGCTCATACATCACAAAATTCTTAATTATAAATAAACTAACACTACAGGTACTCGACTGACTTCCTAAAAGTATTTTATATCAATTTCGATACAAGCTAAACTACTCTTTATTTCAACATCCATTTGTCACTTCATTTGTGTGAATTTTGAATTTCGTGAAGCAACATAAAGTGCACAATGTATTAAAATCGATTAGGCCAGGTCTCTGTTGTTTATAAATGCTCAGATGGGTATTTTACTTAGTGTAGACAATGTTTTTACATCTCATATTGTGTCTTTATCGGTAAACAAGAGCCTGCTAACTAAGGGGGACCGGCATACCATTGCCGGTTGGTGCTGTTTACAGAGGCAACGAAATCTGCAAAGCCGCCTTGGATACTCCTCCAGAGGTGTTCAAGTGAGCGAGTTATTTGGACGTCTGTATGGGGACCTCGCCCACTGTGATGGATAGCCGCCTCAGATTGGGCTTGTCGTATTCTTCCATGCTGAGTCCACGGGAGAAGCGACGAGGTCGCTCCATGTCGATGGAACTTCCGGAGAATGTCCTCTGCCGCTCCACGCCCGGCAAGGTCACCGAGGTCAGGAGTCCTTGACCTTTCGCAAACAGTAGGATACTGTGTGCTACTTTGGCTGGCTGAAAAATAATGACAATGATGAAAGAATGATTATTAAAGTAAAGGTTGGAACATGTTTAAAACAATTAAATATTTGAAGACTTTTGGAGCAATTGGAAAACATTTAAAAATAGTAGTAAATGTTATTAAGATAATACTTTTCCAATATAGTTTATTTTTTTGGACGAGGTCTTTCGAAACCAAAGTATTCATCATCAGGTGACTCCAGAAATAAATATTTGTTTTCGAAAACCCTTGTCCAGAAAATGAACTACGGTATATTGGAAAAGTATTGTTTTAATAACATTTACTACTATTTTAATTAGGTATTTATTTTGCCTAACTTTTATTTCTTTGAACATTTTTGCCTCGTATCTTTCAACAGATTTTGCTTTTAATGAGTCAAAATAGGTGAAAGAAATATCCAAAAAGTGAAGAGACACAATATTGTTTCAAATGTATTTAAATCTGATTAAACTGCAGCATTTTTATAGAAAATGCTGTATATTTTTATAAACCAACAGACTAAGTAAAACATGAAACAATTCACAGTATATGTAAATTAATTACTAAAATAAAATGTATGAAAAACAAAATTGTATATTGTCATTTTAATTGCATAAAAATGTAATTAATTTTAAAAAGATCAAACATTTCTTACTTTCAAAATGTAGAGTAAAAATGTATACAGTAGTCTGTACAAAGAGAGTACTTAACAGTTAATTGGTACATTAGAGCGGAAATACATTTCCTTTTTTCATAATATAGTTTTAAAATCATATAATCCCCACAATTGTCTTTTGATGAATTATAGAATATGGAAGGCTTTCTATTCTATATTATTTCAGCCAACTTTTTCTTAAAATAAGCGTGAAAGTAAGTAGAGGTAAAAATTTAATAAACTTCCTAACATTTCACATTACTCTGTTAGCTTACAATGAAAAATCACTTGAACTTTTGATATGAAAAGCACAATTCATAAAGAGTGACTAAGAAGGTTCATTTACAGATTCATTGAGGACGTCTCCAGCACGCTCAATCCTCAAGAGTGTTGCCTTATTCTTGTCCAAGTCCTGGAACAGTTTCTCCACAACGTTTGCGTATGAACTCAGCACACCCGTGATCAGCAAGATATCCGACTTGTACTGTTTTAGAGGCAAGTCTTTTCGACTGTAACAATACCATTAACTATATTTTACAACTAAAGTGTTTTTTTCTCTTGTGCATAAATTTTTATGGATATTCATATAGTATGTCTACTATATCAAACATATATTTAGTTACACAGTAAAAAAGTAAAGTAATAAATATTTTTTTTTTTTATAAAATTATAAAAATTTTAGAAGCAACATTTTGAAAGAATTGAAAATACAGTATTTGTTTTTATTTTCACCAGTAAATTAGGTCGTAGTAAGATAAATATTAAAGCCATATTGTAACATCTTTAATAGTCCAAGATCCAAGAGCTATTTTGCTTTGTATAAGCACACAAAATAAATACATCAGGAAAACAAACACTCCTTGTAAAGCAAATAAAATAAGAAAAAATGACCAATTCAGTGTTTCACTACAATCGAATTACAGATAAAAATCCAGCCAGCAACCATTATACAATAAATAGTCCTGTCCCACTTGAAATCAAGAATCTCTGAAGGTAAACATTCCCAAGAATCAGAGCAGGTATCCCAAACAAAACAAAAGTACAGCCTGGACGGGTGATACAGGAACAAAATTCAAAGTCAGTTTAGGCAGAGGCACTCCGTGTTCTGCAAAACGGAGGAGGGACACAGAAATCTATGAGGAGTTCTTTCAAAAGGAAATAAAGAGTTTTGAAGCAAACTGCAACACCAAAATTTACCTTCACATTCAACCACCCTCACCTATTCATTGTCAGCAGTACCAAGTACAGGCGGAAGTCTACCAACTAGACTATCCTTTTTTAAAACAGCCACTTCAAATAAATTGCAGAATGAAATAAGTTTAACTAACCATGGGAAATCAGCAACTGATACTCAAATGGTGATAACTCAAACCTCTATTGAAATTTTGAGTTTAGCTCCAGTTCACCTCCCTTTTATTGCAGCATCTGGTATCTGACACTGTCTCAGACTTGAATCCTGGAATCTGGAGTCATGTTCGTCTGAAGAGATCCGAAGAAAGTCGACAACGAAGAAGCTCAAAACGAAACACTTACATTACATAGTTTTGATATCAAAGACGCCTATAAATAGGTGAAGTGGTAATCTTGAAATCGATTATTCCTAAGAAAGATTGAAATAAGAGGGTATCAAAAGGGTTAAAAAATATGAAACAATAATATTTTTCTCAGATCATTCTTTTCTAGCTAGACACACTTAAAATCGACTGTTTTGACACATTCATAATAGTCCTATCAACATTCAGTACTGTTACTAACGGTTCACCAAAAGTATGCCACTAGAATTTGGTAGTTAATTTGTATCATGCCCAATAGCATTACAAAACCTCTCTATATAAAACTCACTTGAGAAAAGCGTTGACGTAAAGGCGAACGTTGCTGTGGTTGATAGTGCCTCTCAGCTTGTGGAGGAAGTCGGACATTACCTTGTCCTTGTCTGGGCTGTTCTCATTCATTAACTGCTGTGAACAAAATCAGTTTCTGTCACGTATAGTGTATGAGTAACATTCAGTTATTTGGGCGGATTTGAAGTCTTTTGCAAATGCAAAACTTCAAATTGTAAACAACGCATTGCATCTGGTTTATGTCCTGTTGTGAATACTGTAAACATAAAGTATAAGAAAATAAAAGAGCAACAAACATTTTTTAATCTTAATTTGTTGTTTATTATTTTTTTAAATTGTTGTAACACTTTTATCCAAGAGAAGGTCTGCACTAAAATATGGAAATATCTATTTTTTTTTAACCCTAAAAGGACCTTTGTGCTTGCTTCCAGAGAGACAAGACTAGGCAACTGGCAACTAGACAACAAATTAAGGACTGTCAAAGATTTCATCGTTCCTTGGGCGACTTCGGTCATTATAATTGAAGTGGTGTTGTGCCGATTGCACATTGGTATATGTTCCTCATGAACCATGGGAAACCTCCACTTTGTACTGTAATCAATGTACCTCTAAGTGTGCAACATCCTTGAGTGTACATTATTTAACATGCAGAGGGAATCATATTGCTTTCCAAGAACTCTGGAAGAACTCCTGTTCAATGACAGAAGAATGACAGAAGTTGAATGTCCAAAGTATTCAAAAGCTGTTGAAATATTTGGAAACCATCTCCATAATTTCTAAGGCCTAGTCAATTCATGTACCCGAATTGGAATAATTTATTGTTATGTCTAATGGATTCGAACCCTATACAGTGATTTCCAAAACAGTTTGTTAATTGGTATGTAAGTGTTGCTCTTCTAAAATAGAATCGTATAGTGAATTATTATTATTTATTATCTGTTCAAACCTTTCGTCTGGAGACTGTCTTTGGTTACTTGAAAAACATCACAACGACAGATACGCATATTAGTTACAATATTTCATTTCAAATAAATCTAACAAAAAACTTTAAACAAAATAATTAATTGTTACTTTTACATTTTTAATCATTTTGGGTTTCTTCACCATACATCTAAAAATTAATTCAACATTATCAACCACAGTACCTACCATCCGGCTTGCATGTGGATATAAATATGAAGAAATGACAGATCATGAGTTACGTTATTACAGTTAAATGCAAGATCGTTGTTTTTATGCTACTCAAAATATTTCTGTGAAGTAAATGACAATATTTTATAATTCATGACAGAAGATTGGAGTTTTTATGTGCCAACTTATCATAATTGGGCAATTATGATAAAGGGATAGTCTATCTCATAAAAAACAAAAACATAGCATTACATCTTCTAAATTTTTGTTAAATTGTGAAGACACTTACATTAGGAGAAATTCCAGCCTGCTGTTTTCTTAATTCATGTTCACTACACTTGTCTGTTTCTTTATTCTGTGCCTTTACATTTTACAAGTACAATAGGGGTATTTTAAGATTGAAATCTTTATCAAGATTGAATTTTTCAACACTTTTTTAGGATCTGGAATATCTCTAGTATGTATACTGTATGCCAAAAATGTTGTTTAGTTTAGGAACATAATTTATCTCTTTGGTTAACTGAAAGTTTGAGCATTGTCACCGATAACTTTGTATTTTCAAACCCCCTCCAAATGCAACTTTTTCAAACTTTTTAATATTCGTATTATTTGTTTTGAATGTGAAAATCTCTATAGACGGCCTTGTCAGAAACTACTATTCATGAGTTTTCACAGCAATTTAAACATGTCTTTGAGGCAATTTATGGTACCTGACCATAAAAAAGATCTTAAAGTAAACTGCACCAATTTATTAAATTTTAAGTCCGTACCACATTTTGTGTCAATGATCCAGCCAGACATTGAGTAAGTAATCAAGTCCAGCTTCATAAAAATATGTAAACTTATGACTTGAATAATACAGAACTAAGGAGTAAAAAATTCTACTCAAGTTAATATTAGTGTTGATAATGGTGACAATTAAACTGTAAAACTATACAAATATAGTGAATTTCTACATTTTTAAACAAAATCTTTTGGCTACTGTATTTTCCCGAAAGGGTTAAAAAATGTGTAATATTTATATTATTCTACTCAAATTTTTCCAAGCCAAATATCTACAGCTTTTTAAGCAAATTATGGCAGAAGTATGCGATGAGAAGCAATACAATAATATAAAAAGCTTATACAAATATGTATTTACAAGTTCTAAGCAGCTGAAAAGTGGCGAAGCAAGAAAAGAAAACACGTAAAGATGAAACTTATTACCTCGGCGAGCATCTGTAAAGTCGTTCAAGGTCAGAAGATCAGTTTGCCATGAACACAAATGGTGAACAAAATTAGAGACTAAAATACCTTAACAGTTTGGTAAATTCCTAAACATTCAGATACTAAAGCTATAACTTAGAGTTTATTCTAATCCTCCAATTATTTTACTTATATTATCAATATTCATGGATTGATAATAAATATTGTGTCAAATAGTAGTGATTTATAATAATAATTTTAAAGCTATGAGTGAACTGATTGATGCTTATTGTGTATTCACTTTATAAATTATATTCTAAAGTGCTGAAATCAGAAACTGACTCTCAAGGTGGTAAATTCTAAAACAAATTACCCCAGTACATGAAAGAAATAAAAAATAAAACTACATTTTAAGATATTTTAGAAGAATATTTAACTGAAAAGCCACTATACAGTATCGATGAATATTTTGAACTTTAGCAATATTAATATTCAATAATGTTTAGTATATATTGAAAGTTCTGTTCACGCTATTGTTTGCATTCTTTTGATATCATTTGCATTTTTTTAATTTTAGTTTGTACTTAATAATTTAATAATTATGGTATAGTTTTACAGGTATATTTATATTAATATTTATTAACATATAAATATTTTTGACACCATTCTTGTACGTAATATATCAAGCTATAAGCTATGTACACTGTATGAATAAAGAATATTTGAATTGAATTGACTAGGAAATCACTAAGTTCCTGGTTTGATCAGTAATTTATTTTCTCCCAGAAATGTGAATACAACATATTTAAGGGCAAAAATCTTATCTTCTCTTGCTGTGTACTTTTTTCTCTCAGCAATATTTTTTTCTACAACAGCTTATATTTCTGTTTCGTTTTATAAATTCTATTATAACATTAGTTTTTCAAGAATAGAAAAATATATGCCAATTGATTAACACTTTATTTGATAAAAAAAAAATACTATAAAAATACAATATTATTGTTGTTTTGTTACAATTCATTGATTGTGAAGAGAGAATAAACAGTTCATTTCATTTAAGGACATCTCAAAGTTTCTGAAGAAAACATCAAAAACCCAGGAATGTTTAACAGTTCAGTGGAATCTTTGTTTAATAATAAATATTAGTTTAAAATAAAAGTAGTATGATCTTTAGGCCAATGTAACAACAGGATCCCTAAGTGATTAAAAACTAATCTTCATTTTAGCCCTGGATCCTAAAACATACTGTGGAAATCAAGTTATTCTAGTATTGACTATCTGTAATTTTCCTCCTTTCAGCCCCATAGTTGAACAAGGTCAACCTCCTTGATAACATCTTGATAGTTAATCTGCACAGGGAAGGCAGATTGTGCCTTCCTTAGTTCAATTGTGAGGTATAAATTTCTATGAGATCTGAGAAGAGATATTCATTACTTAATTCTGATGTTTCTTTTTTTACCAAAAATGGGTTTTTGTAAAGTAATTGGTTTTTTTATTGCTAATATATGACACAGTCATAAGCTATTAAAGGTTAAAGCTGCACTCTTTTATCAGACACTGCTTTGCTCAGTATTAAAAACTATTCATCAATGAAACAATAAGGTGTCTCTGAACAAAGGAAATAAAATGAAGGAGTCATCATTATTAAGAAAGTATCTAATTACAGTTAAAAATAGCAATTAAAAATTAGGCAAAAGCTTTAATTGTTAATCAATAATTCTGATTATTGCATTGAAAGATAGTTTTGGTTATGTTCAAACACAACATCCTCAATACATAGAGTGAGAAGGCAGAAATTAAGTGTTAGAATATAATGTAATGAAAAAGGAATTTAGTCCTTGTGCCCATTGAAATCAAATGGAACTCTTACTCAAATTAAAAGAATATGGAATTCTTGTTAGTTTTCTATTTACATACACTTACTATCTATTTCCTCGTATTTTTAAAACTATTTTCTAAATAACTGAATTAAAAACTACTCAAACTAATACTTTCCAAATTTACTATATTGAATAAATTTAGTTTTATAACACTTTCAGTTTTAACGTAAAACAATACATTTCAGTTAGTAAATAAAATTTCAGTAGCAATAACATTAATGCTCCAAAAATTGTAATGCACAAAACAAGTATTTAAAATTTTTAAGGACTAGAGACTTTTTGACGTAAATGACATTATTGTGTTGAGAAGGTGAGTTAAATTAGTTTGAAAGTTACAAAGATTTCAAAAAACAACATTTTTTTAAAACTATTAATTATACTTTATATATTTACTAGGATGCACAATACTTTTATTACTTAAGCTTGCTCAAATATAAAACACAATTTAATCTAGCATGACTAGATCAACTCAGATTTTACAAGCTTCTTCTTAAAGCCCGTATTTTCTTTAAGAAAGTAAAAGAAAGATATAAGAAAACCGTGTCAAAATTAAAAGAACTGTGTGGGTGATTCAAAAAGGACTTCACAACTTTCGACATTCGTAATAATTCCATCAGAGAATTTGTTGAAAAAGGATGCTCAGTGAGACATAAGAAACCATTAGATCATCCAAGCACATCTGATGATGTTCAACAAGTTAGACAAAGTTATGTTAACAGTCCTATAAATTACTTAGTGTCGTTCTTACAAGTTCCACGTACTACAGACAGGCTGTTTGGCATGTGTTGAAAAAAAATCTGTATCTAAAGTCATACAAATGATATAATCTTACAGAAAATAAAAGGTAGATAAGAAAGCTCATAAGAACATCTGTGAAGTAGTTACTCTATTAGATGAGATTGAACTTTTCATTGGCAACAATATCTTTAGTGATAAGTCATCTTATCTAAGGAATTTGGAGCAATAAAAATAAGATGTTTGTGATTATTTAAAACTGAAATGTTTTACGGATTGAAGAGACAAAAGTGTACAGTCCTCTCATTTTCAAGAGGGGACCATCGTTGAAATAGTGTACCCGGATGTGCTGGAAAACCTTTGAATCGCACAGATTGTTCAGGATGACCAAGAATGTAATGTTCTTACTTTCAAGAGAGAACCATCATTGGAATAGTGTACCCGGATGTGCTGGAAAACCTTTGAATCGCACAGATTGTTCAGGATGACCAAGAATGTAATGTTCTCACTTTCAAGAGAGAACCATCATTGAAATAGTGTACCCGGATATGCTGGAAAACCTTTGAATCGCACAGATTGTTCAGGATGACCAAGAATGTAATGTTCTCATTTTCAAGAGAGAACCATCATTGAAATAGTGTACCCGGATGTGCTGGAAAACCTTTTAATCCCACAGATTGTTCAGGATGACCAAAAATGTAATGTTCTCACTTTCAAGAGAGAACCATCATTGAAATAGTGTACCCGGATGTGCTGGAAAACCTTTTAATCCCACAGATTGTTTAGGAACACCAAGAATGTAATGTTCTCATTTTCAAGAGAGAACCATCATTGAAATAGTGTACCCGGATGTGCTGGAAAACCTTTGAATCGCACAGATTGTTCAGGATGACCAAGAATGTAATGTTCTCATTTTCAAGAGAGAACCATCATTGAAATAGTGTACCCGGATGTGCTGGAAAACCTTTGAATCGCACAGATTGTTCAGGATGACCAAGAATGTAATGTTCTCACTTTCAAGAGAGAACCATCATTGGAATAGTGTACCCGGATATGCTGGAAAACCTTTGAATCGCACAGATTGTTCAGGATGACCAAGAATGTAATGTTCTCATTTTCAAGAGAGAACCATCATTGAAATAGTGTACCCGGATGTGCTGGAAAACCTTTGAATCGCACAGATTGTTCAGGATGACCAAGAATGTAATGTTCTCATTTTCAAGAGAGAACCATCATTGGAATAGTGTACCCGGATATGCTGGAAAACCTTTGAAACGCACAGATTGTTCAGGATGACCAAGAATGTAATATTTATGCAAGAATACAAGATGTGCACTACCATACTATCTCATTGATGTCCAGGATTTTCTTAGTCACCGGTTTCTGATACTCCTTTATTTATTTCTTCTATTTCTTTTCTCAAAACAATTTGCTCTGTAAAGAACAATATGGATTTATAAAAAAATCAAACACTGTGAAAGCAATGGGAAAAATTGTGGAAAACATTTTAAATAATTTTGAGAAAAAGATTATATCATCTGCAACATTGATAGATTTAAGTAAAGCGTTTGACTGTATTAATCATGAGTTGTTGTTAAAAAAGTTGTTTAGTTATGGCATAAAACATAAAGCATTACAATTATTGTCATCTTATTTATCTGACAGGAAACAGATGGTTGTCCAAGGGGAGAACAAGTCCAATTTCAGAACAGTGAAATTGGGAGTTCCGCAAGGCTCTGTTTTGGGACCTTTTCTGTTTATTGTTGCAATCAATGATTTTTCATCTAGCCTACCTTGTAATTCTGTTTTGTACGCGGATGATACTACTCTTTTAAACTGTAATAAAGACTCACAAACCTTAAAATCTGATCAAGAACGTTCATTTAAATTAGCTCTAGAATGGTTTAAAGCAAATGGGTTGGCAGTGAATCATAATAAAACTGAATATTTAACACTATCTCTACACAATAATACTAAATACAGTAATGATTCTGTTAAGTTATTGGGTGTTATCCTAGATAGTAAATTAAGCTGGCAACATCATGTTAATTATTTATGTACTAAACTATCTAGAGTTATATACCTATTATGTAAACTAAGGAATACTGTTACTCAGGAGATGTTGATAACTGCTTATTATGCATTTTTCCACTCACACTTGAGGTATGGTGTGACTCTTTAGGGAAACAGTTCCAGTGCCAAAAAAAATATTTTTATGGCAAAAAAAAAGCTATTAGGATTTTAAAAAAATGTTTCTAAACAAGAATCTTGTTCACCTTTTTTCAAAGAACTTCAAATTATGACCTTGCCAAGTTTATACATCTACTGCTCATTACTTGATGTAAAAGAAAATTTGAATAGTTTCATAAATAGACAAGATGTTCATTTACACTGCACAAGAAAAAAGTATTTACTCGATCTACCCCCAGTCAGACTCGAAAAGACCAAAAACAGCCAGATATTTTTCAGTATAAAATTATTTAATAAATTACCAGAGAAAGCATGGAATGTTACACTTAATAATTTTAAAGTTACCATTGCAAAGTGGCTGAAAAATAAAGCTTTTTACACTGTTGAAGATTACCTAGCCTGTGATATTAGCTCATTAAGTTTTTAATCCATTGTTAATTTAAGATTAGGATTGTTAGCACATATTGTATAGATTTTTAAATGATTTAATTGTAATTTTATTGTTTTTATTCACATTTATATTATTGTTATTTAGTTCTAGCTGGCAATACTGTATTTTGTCCTATAACTGTGCCTAGATTAAAGATTAGAATAAAGTAGGCTATATAATATGTTGACTTTGTCTATTGCATAATATGTATTGTGCTTAATGACAATAAAATATCTTGAATCTTTTGGAAATTAATCAACAATATCGTGTTTATATTTACCAGATTCCTACCAGAGCTTAGAGAATAATCCACAATGTTCTTGAGTAAGTATACCTGCAATGCTACAGCGTGTTTGGCAAGAAATTTACTACAGATGCTATGTCTGCAACATAGTAAATGGAAGTCCCATTGACCATGTTTATTTATAAGGTTAAAAAAACTTGAATTTATAGGCTCAAAGTCACATCTAATCAGCTTTGTCAGTTCTACAATTAAACCAATAGAAAAAATGAAATCCGTTAGGTCCTTTTGGAATCACCCTATATTTTAGTTCCAAACTGATTCTAAAACTGGCACAAGGACCAAATTCTGGTTCTTGGTAGTGGTATCTCGGACCTATACCGTGGTCCAAAATACTGACAAACATGCAATCCATCCATGCACACTTGACATTAAACACCATATATGACACCACAGACAGGTTTACCACCACCACAGAAACTGGAGAATCTTACTTGTAACGTCACAGATGTATACTTACATGACCAAATTTGTGGAACACAAGGTAATCCTCTGCTGACTGAGATACCGAACCTTTGCCTTTCCAATTTACGAACTGAAACAGAAGCAAATGTTGGTTGTACTTTATGGTGAGAAGATGAAGACAATGCACTGAAATACACTGAAAACGAAGAAAAGAGAAGGAGCAAAGGATAAGGTATCAACATTCTGTGGAGGACCAGAGGCAACGGTGAGCTATAGGTCATACAATCTGGGAGAGAAATTACAGAGGAAACAAAGACATGTTAGTCCAGGAGACTGAGGATCATGGGGTCTAAGGAATCCAGATGAAAAAAAATCTTACTATGTTAAGGGGCTTGGTCCCATAGCAAGGAATCCCACAACGAATCTAGACAATCTCCCTCCCATGAGGGAGAAACTCCCAGAACGGTAAATGCTAATGTAGCCTTCCCCTCCGTCCATATTTCCCCCACCACTTTTCCTTGCTATGGGAAAAATTTTGAAAACCATTCGCATAGCAAAGAGTCCCATTACGAAGAGCGAGGCAACTTACAGGAAAGAATCCTTAAGCTAGGCGCCTTGCTGTGGGACTACGAACTATGTAATTCTTCACTATGGGATTACTTGCTGTGGGACTGCTCACTGTGAGATTCCTACCTATGAGATTTTTCGTTGTGGGAGTCTTGATAGATTCCTCGCTATAGGATTCCTTGCTGTGGGACCCCACGTGTTAAGGCTATACAACTCTTGATTTGTTGAGACATGTTATGTGTATTGTGTAATGCATTATTTATGCAGCTTTACAAAACCAAACTTTGTTTGTGTTTGAACGCATTGTATCATTGTGTAATATACAGTATGAGCATATCTGCCTATCAGATTATGAGTAGAATCATCATCATGAATGAAATTTTCACATGGTATTTCCAGTTCCAAAACCAAAGGTGACTGTTTAGTTTTTCTCCTTGAATTCATATGATGTATTAATTAATTATTGTGAAGCCTGCTATTCAGTACAAAACAAGAAGCTCTGCAGTACTTATCTGTTGGAACTGCAGAAGATTAGAAGCCATAGGAAATTGAGTAGGGTTTGCATTAAAACAGGTGCAAACATGTCCCTACTGTTAATCAACAATCAGCTTCCTTCTGTCAGTAGAAATTAAGGAAAATAATTGTATTTTGGTGCACTGAAGGAAACAGGATTTTTTCGGACATTTGACATTGTTCAGTGATACACAAAATCAGTAACAATAAGTTTTTTTTGTATCACTAAATGTCTGGAAAATTTCTGTTTTCTTCACAATCCTTCCATCGTCAAAAACAAACTTCAAACAGAGTTAAATACTACAACTGAAAATCATTTCCTGTTAAATGATTTATAGCACACTCTGTTTATATTTATTTGTGCCTTGTATGATTTGTAAAAACGGAATTTTGCTGCTTGTCTGACAAAATTAGGATCTTCAGGTTCTGAACTTCCTAAAAAGTTCTTAATCTTCTACTGAAGACTTAATGACAAACCCAAAGTCTAGATCTTCTACCATAGTGTTCTTTGCTTGAAGTTTGTTTTTGACGATGGAAGGATTGTGAAGGAAACAGGATTTTCCCAGACATTTGCCATTGTTCAGTGATAGAAAAAAAAAGAAAAAGTGTTACTGATTTTTTGTATCACTGCATTATGGCAAATATCATAGTGAATTGAGGGGAATTCTTCAAGGAAAAATCGAAACTTACTTTAGCTTTGAAGTTGTCCTTGACGGTGGTAGCCGAGCCAGTGCAGTTGATGAGTATCATCCCGAGGGTGCGCTGTGGATGAGCCAGCCCAAACCTCGCCAAGACATTGGCCCCTGCACCCTCTCCTAGTCCAATCACGTACTTCACCTTCACGAAGTCCAGGACTGCTATTAAGTCCTCACCAAGCGTCTGGAGTGATGGGAACTGGAACCTAACACCCACTGGGGGTCATTGGCAAGTCCATTATGTTATGTTTGAACTTGAAACATCCATTGGAACACTGAATTGCATATCCTTAACGTATCTATGTTGGAGTATTTGTATTTAGATAAATCTACAGAGAGTTCGAACTTTAGTGGTCTAGAGGATCTAATTTCAAATAATTTTGAATACTTTGCTTTATCCACTGAGTATCATGCATCAGTATTTCACTTAATCCTTCACGAATAGATTGTGGATACATACACATTCTTCGTGGACGGTTTGCAGTCGTATTCGCAAAATCAGAGGAAAACCATAACAATTTATTTGTTATGTAAAACTGTTCTGTACTTACAAAATTTAATAAAAAAAATATAAATAAACCTTTAAAACAAAAATTGTATGATTTTTTAAGGGACATTTTGTTTGGTGAGTTGGCAACATAGCAGTCTTAAATATCAGCTTACTTTTTCTTGCCATAAAAAGTAGAAAAATTAATTGGTGGAAGTTTACTAACACACACTAAGTTTTACATAAAAATGTTTCAAAAAAGTGTTTCTATAAAGATTTTGTTGTTATAATTTTTAGCTGTCTGCAAAGGGTTATAATTATTGAGATTTTAGACATTATTGAAAGGCAGAAGCTTTGGTTTTTTTAAATTTTATACCTATTGTTTTATAGCAACCAATTTTTGTTCTTTACTTCGAAAGTGTTGGGTAGGATCAATACTTTCACTATTTCTCACTCCATTTTGGATGTTTATAGTTACTGAGCAATTGCAAGGGAGGGGGAAAATACTGTGAACGTATTTTCGTCAACGTATTTAATATTTGTTGATTCCCGACAATTTGGTTACGGGTCCAAACTGTCAACAGAATGGAAAATATTGAAGTTGGTATCAAGTACCCATCTTTGTAAACTCTGTAAGTTTGTAAATCTGAATTGGACTCTGAGTAATTAAACTGAACAACTGTGTATGTCTTTTGGACAGTAATAAAACTTGGATAAGGGAATACTAAAAATTTGTAGGAAGAAAGTAAACATTACAAAATAAATTGAGTTTCACCCTACTGAATGAACCCTAAAAGACTGTGTTTTTGCCAAGACATTACAACACCAATGTTAGATTAATTTATAATTTTAAATATCAAACGTTTCAGTCTGTTATACACAAAAGAATTATGATTAAGTCAGTAAAAAGATCATAACTGTAATGATTGATGAGGATAGTTTCTAACATTCAATTGTGTCAGAGTAGATTGTGTAACAATAGCTGCTAATAAAGATTTATCTGGAAGTCATGTGTCTATGTACATGGTCCAGTAAGTAGTTTTCCTAATATACTTCATATTTTTATGACAATGATATTCACTGCTTTACAACCCATTTGAATTTTAAAGAAAGCAGAATTTTTTTATAGATTTTAAAATTTGAATTGGATAAAGTGAATCTTTTGGATTATTAGGAGTTATATCACTGGCAGTGCTTAAATAAAGCTACAAACTGAAATGACTAAAACACAGATCTGTACATTTGTCCTCATAATATCTCTTATACGATTCCAACTACAGTATTAAAATTTAGACTCTGTTCATTGTTCTGGACAATTCTTACACCATTAGGAATCTACGAAAAGACAGTGAAAATAGACAATAAGTATGTAGGTTCAGTTATGTTTCAGTTTATAGGTATTTTCTACGTAAATATTTATATTAGATAAATAAAGTTTCAATATTGTACATATATTTTAATAAAACTGTGTATGATCACAGATTGACTCTGTCATTACTGACGCAGGCTTTTTACTGACTTAACAGATTCAGTATTTTCTTACCACAAATTTCAAATGTGATATACTGGTATAGTAAGAGAAGGACCCGTTTGCATTGTATAAGGAGATAGTGTACCATACAATGCACCTTTGGGATTCAATTCTCCTTTAGCGAACGAGTAAAGAAATACCAATGATATTTTTGCAAATCATATTTTTTTAAGTGTTGTACATTCAAACCTGTTTGTAAGTTTTGTTTATAATATTTAAACCAGTGGTTATGAATCGGGAGACTGAAAATTTACCTAAAAGTCACCACTTTAAACGAAAAATTCACAATTTGTAAATAATATATTTACTTATCTATACTATAGGGTAGTTAATTTTTGTTACGTTTAAAAATTGTAATCAATAAAACATGTTGCTATTCTAAAATCACTTTGTCTGTTTTGCTTTGTTGTTTGTTATGAAAGAATTTCTTGCTGCTTATAAGTCTAATTGTATTGCCCTCTTTTTCTTGAGATGTTTGTGAAAGTAGTTCAATAGAATATTTATATTTACTGACTGATGGGCTGATTTATATGTATTATATAAAGACAGGAATTATTGAGTTTAGTGTTTTATTAAATTGGTGAATGAAAAAATAATACAACTGGTTAAAAATGAGTTGGACAATACATATGTTTAAACCGAAGGATATTCTAAATACTGATTATATAATAAGGTATTGCCACTGTTGCCAACATTTGAGACTAGACTTTTTTAAATTGTTGTTTTTTTCAGAAAACAATCTGAAGCTTTTTTGTACTTTATCATTTATATACAATTTAAATATACTTTTTGACAAACAAAGTTTGGCATGCTTATTACTATTTTATATTTTTTTAATGCGACTCTCGTATAAATCTTTGGTGAAACCTAAGGACTAAAAATTGTGTGCAAAGTTTTAAAACTTGTTCTTATGGAGTACCTAAACATCAAGATTGTTTTACTACATTTTGATCTCAAAGGCCGAAACTGAGTTTTGAATCTGTGGTCCGAAGACTTGTATAACTTGTACTCCCGAGTCAGGCAGAAAATAAAAAACCTTTTGCATGCTTATTTATATCTTTATAACGAGACCTTCTAATAATTCTTGGCCAAAACTAAGGACTTAACATTGTGTGAAAAGTTTTAAAACTTGTTCTTATGGAGTAAATATCAAAGCCGTTTCACCACATTTTGATCTTAAAGGCCGAAACTGAGTTTTGAGTCTGTGGTCCGAAGACTTGTGAAGACTTGGACAATTCGTACTCACGAGTCAGGCAGCGGATCTGCGTTGTCTTCATGCCCAGGAACGTCTACATGGATAAATATAGACCTCTCCTTGATGTCACTCATGCAGGGCTTGTTTATGAAGTCCTCAAACGAGTAATCTGGAAATTTATAAATGTTATTCTTGTAACACAATGAACATTGTTTTACTAATAGTATTACAAATAAATAAATATGAGACGCCAAATGTGTTTATAATTAATTGTATTTCCACCATTTGTGCTCACATTGTTTTGCACCAAAATTGGCATTGTTTACAATGCTATATAAATTTTGTCACGATGGTATTATTAACTCGGAATAATCAAAAGTAGTGATGTTACATATCTCATAAATAATTACATTAAAAAATTAGCTATATTATTCTTTTGTACATAAATTTTGAAGATAAGGATGATAAAGGTTAAATTGTATTTTTAGCTTTACACATTTAAATAAAATTGACTTTTATTATAGTTTTTATTAAAACTCTGTTTCTTTTAGTTACAGCAGCTACAATTGAATATAAAATTTTCATTTAGGGTTTGCATTTTATAGGTGTGTAATAAAATCTCGAAGTATTTATTATACCTTTGAAAATAAAAGTGGCAGCTAATTCCTACTCAATTTTAGCAAACTGAGACAACTATTTTTTATTAAGCAGCATTATTGTCAAAACTATTGTACAGTATAGATTTATTGAATACAAGAATAGTTTTTACCTAATGAAGAGTAACAGATTCGAGGAAATGTATCAATAATTATATATAATGTACACACCACTAGATCAGTGAGCATTTTGATTCATTATATTACATACAACACTGTTTATTATGTTGAAACAAAGATAACCCATAACTTTAGTGAATGATTATACTACCATATTAATTAGCCTGCCTAATGTTATTGGTCTTAGGTGATAATTACATATGAAATGATTAAAAGTTGTTTACAATGCTACAATTTGACAAATTCGCATAAACAGTGGACAAAATATTATTGTATATTGTTAAAATGTTTCTGAAGTACATGTAGGCTCCTTGTTCTAGATGGTAAATTTAATACAAAAGTTATATTAAATTTAATACAACATTTTAATTTTGTTTGTCTTCTATGTTTCTGTAACAACAAAATATTTACTCCTGATGAAAGAATGACTAACTGAAAAGTAGCTTACAAAAGTTTCAGTGCTAACCAAACATATAAAATAAAAAAAGAAATTAATTTCTGAGTGGGCAACAAATAGTAACTAATTAAATATAACAAAATAACATAAAGTGCACTATTTAATTTATATTACATTCCTAAAAACTAAATGTAAAAATGAAATAACTATCATCTCTTTCATAAAATTATGATATAATATGTATATGTTTGCATTTTAAAATTGAACAAGTCAAAATAATTATTTTAATATACAAAATTTCACCGAAAAACAATTAGTAATTAATTAAATATGACAGAACTAACATGAGGCATGGTATTTAATTTACATTACATTCCTGACAGCTAAACGTACACATTAAATAACTAACACATTTCTTGTAACATTATATGTAGCGTATATATTTGCATTTTTGTATAAAATAAGTTAAAAAGAATTTTGTTCTAATGTACTAATAGTTATGCATTATTATTTAACTTACGGTTACACCCAAGGTCATGGACTGTAAGGAAAACGGCTCTCTTGTCTTGTTGAGAGACATCACCCTGAAACATTTTATTTTTCAAATTTTATGTTTTATTAAACAAATAATTATATCACTTTATGCTAGTAATATAATAATCAACATAAACTATTTACACGTCCAATGTCAGAGACTTACTACAATATTATCAGTATGTTCAATATCTTAAATAATAACTCGTGTACATGTAGATACATTATTAAGTTTTTAGCTCGACAGACAAAAACTCAATTTATTTTTTTAAGGAGAGGCCGATCTCCTTTTGAGCCTTATTCTGCCCGTCCTCATGGGCCACTGGCCTGTGCGAGGATCTTATCAAACAGAATAAAGGGGAGAGTCGATACAGTACGAGGTTGATGGTACTGATAAAAAGTGAAAGTCACAGACAGGATTTGAACCAGCGTTATCGCTAACTCACCCAAATTCTTAGACCACTCGGCCATCGGCACTCCCAATATAAATAATAATAATAAATTACAATAAATGTGTATATATTATTTAATTTAATTAATTAATATAAATTAATTCATTTATTTATGCTAACATTATATGGTGTACTTGTAATATTTTTAATAAGAGAATATTTTCATATTAAATGTAGTTAGCCTAAATTTCAATTCAAAAAGTTCAATACATTATTATTATATTTTATTTTGTTCTATTTTATAGAATCTTAATGTCCCAAAACAAATAACAACCGCCAATTGGTATGGGGTACCACATGGTACTAAATATTCTGCTGTTTTTTTTTTTTTTTTTTTTTTTTTTTTTAACTTGATATAGGCTCTGGACGGTATAAATCTTGCAGCTTCCCCAGTGCCTAGAACGGAGATTGGGATATGTATGGGTTGTCTTATTTGATAGGTGCGACTAGAAACTCCACAAACCTTTTACTAACAGCAAAACAATCATGTACGTTATCATTATTCCAGGAACAGATGAAAAATAACTTTAAATAAAATTAAACTACGAGGCAGCAAATCCAAAACGGAAAAAATTCGACCATTTCAAAAATTGCTCGACAACTTGTAGCGTACTTCCGGTTAACACGCAAAATTATAAACATACAAAACTCATTAATACACAGTAAATTACACAGAACCATACACATAAAAACAATTACATGTCTAATTATTATTTACTTTTATATTAAAATTGTCTTTACTTTGATTTATCGTAAGATAAAATCACTTTCATGTCAAACTCCATTGCGTAATTTACACAGTGTAATACATCCATTACAGTGCTTATCATTACCAATATCTTATACTTTTTAAACTTTAAAATAAAATAATTAATCTTATAAAAAATTCACGTTGTAAATTCAGCTTCATTCTAAACATAGAGTAATATATTATATTATAATAGTTACTCTATGGTTCTAAGAAGAATACGATGTGAAATGTTAGGAATTTTCTTCTGCAGGTAGTGTTGTGATGTGCCTGTGCCTGTGCGTGTGCGAGTGCTCTGTGGAGATGAGTACCAGGAAAGTTTGGAGTGTTGCAGGGGGGTGGAGGGGGGGAGGATGAAGCCATACTCAAGCGTTATCATTGTGACGTAAGTCATCGATCTGTGCACGTGTCTTCTTTTCCTCCGTTTGCTACTAACACCTTGTGTCAGCGACCCCAGACTGCTCCATCCCTTTCCCTTACCTTGGCCTACTTGTCGGCAAATAATATCCCTTTCATTCAACAGGCTCAATTTTTATTCATAATTCAACGAGAGTGTGGAGTAAACGATTTACACGGTTTGAATCGATCCAAATATTAAACTACCAGTACTGTAGAGGTTAGAATATAACAATGGAAATAGGTTTGCCTCACAGATAAGACATTATTAAGGGCATATCGGTATAAAATTATAACAATAATTCAAGGAGCATTATAGTTAAATGTTACCATTCTCATAACCATATTACATTTTTTTAACACACTGAAAATGAATTTTGTATATTGATGTACGTTTATTTATACGTCTTGCATACTGTAATCGAACAATCATAACCTAATAACAACTTACAAAGTAACTATTTTTTTTAAATGTTTAAGACTACTTAAAGAGATAATAATGAGATTACGAGTTCCAATCAGAGTGAGGATATGTAACTTTTACTCTGCAAACTTTTCTTGAGTGTGAAAGGTACAACCCTTTTTAGAGGTTTCGAAATTAATCGTTTATTGCATTTACCAATTTGTGTTGTTTGTGTATATAAACATTTTACGGTTATCCAATGTAACGTATTTAAAATAATATAACACTTAATGAAAATTTAACGTAAATGCCCATTCTAATTAAATACTGTATTCATTTTCGGATTAGAAATACATCTGGTAAAAGAAATTCGTTAAAATTCCTTGTAAACTATTTGGAACGATTTTTTTGACATGTACGCTTTGCGTGGCAGGATTCAAACATAATCATCCATGTATGTAACCAGTTTCCTGTCCCATTGTATTCATAAAAGAATAGCTTGGGGTCGAAATAGTCTTAATCGGAACAATACTTAACAATTATTTATTAAATATATGTGGGAAATGTTAAGAACGAAGACACTTCTAACTTTTTAAATTTATTGAGACGTAAACCTCACGGTGTGCGTTCATCATTCTGATCCTTCAAATCATCCCCACATTGCTATTTCGAAACCTTATCAGAAAAATTTCATAAATCGCCCTTGCTCTTTGTGGATCTCTCATTCTTATCAACGGATGTATTGAGGAATTTAAGAGAAGAAGATGTATGGGTAGAAGCAAGAACGTAGCTAGCGAGGGGTCCAAGGGGTCCGGACCCCCCAAAATTTCAATTTTCTTAAATTACTTTTTTAGAAAACGGTTATTATTATTTAAATAATTCAGTATTACGGACATGTACTGCGGAAATATCGTTCTCAACAAAGAAGCGGGTCAAGAACTTCTTAAGGAACAAAATGGGGCCTAACTGCCTGTCCACTACGGGAAAATGTCGGTTATCTGGACCCCCCCCAAATGTTTCCTGGATACGTTCTTGAGTAGAAGAGGTACACATTTTGGGATGGGATCCGATTCGAGTTAAAGTACACATTAACTTCCTGCAAGACATGAGAAGAGAACGTGTTTTTCTGTATTGCACTTTGTTGATGAAGGAGGAATAAAAAGGTAGAATAGCCCTATATTTATTTGGTACCTCAGGTTTTTGAAATCAAAATTACCAAAATAAAACAAAACTTTGGTGTATCAGCACACTCAAAAGATCCTGCTAAAAATATGTGAAAATAATTAAAGTTCACGAAAACAAAATAAATTGATTTAACCCTGATTTCATTGTAACTTTGGGAGACAATAACGTTATTTGTAGTGGTGTAGTGGTAAATTATCATTTTTAACTTTATAATTTAGTTTATACGTAAAACTTTAGCAACAGCATACATATGTTTAATATTTCTTAAATATAATTTAGAGCATAGTTAGTGATACAATTTTGAAACAAGAACTGGCCTCGACACTTATAAATGTACAAGATTAAAGTACTTACTATTATGAACACTTACGCTACTATTAAACAAAAGAATTAAAAATGATGTTAAATATGTAAAGTTATTAATTTCAGAAGTTCAGGATTAGAAGAAGAGTTTCGTATTTACTTACATAATATTACGAACGTTTTAAGGATAGATTATCAGGCAGGAAATATATAAATAAAAATCTGAGAGTTAGTAACTAAGTAAATAATTAACTACCTTATAGATAAAAAATAAAGGTTCTGAATTTCTAAGAAATAATTATTTTTTTATTACCTGGACATGGATGACTATATCGCCGCATCGGTCTGTCTTTACTACGTATCTCTGAAACAAAACAAAAACACTTATTATAAACAAAGTTTACATGTTATATGGCAGATTATATTCTGATTCAATTGGCATGCGTAGTTTTCCAGTTGTAATAGTGTAAAAATGTTCCAAAAAGCCTATCAAAACTTTTTAAAACGGTTTAATTTAAATAGTTTTTCGGACCATATTTATTTGACCAGTTTGCCAGTTATGTCTTTAAATTCCAAACTGAAATCTAAAAATGTTAAATCTAATTCTTAAAAGCTCTGTTACAATAACAACACAGGACCAAATATTGGTCAAATAATTTTAGGGAAAGTAAAAATTAAACATTTTTATAAAATTCCAAAATAAAATATTTGAAATATAATATAAACTGTCGTATAAACATTTTCATCTACATCAATGATGAAAGCATTAATATTGAAAAACTAGCAGTTACCCGCGGGTTCACACGTAAGTTTCAAAAGGGAAGGCCATATATTTATTAGTGATAGCATTTATGATGTACTACAATGAGACCCACAATTTTTTAAACATAAGTAAACATATCAGGTACATATTCTTTCAGTGTCCTTGGTTAAGCGATGTTTCTGGTGCTATAAGTAATAATGATTTTTACCCCGAAAATATGTGCATACGTAAGCTTAAAAAGACTACTTCAGTCAAAATGCACCTACTTCCATAGCTTGTATTCTGCTTATGATATAAGGGGAGGAGTATGCCATCCTTTTGTTTTCCTTTAACTACAGTACAATTGTTAAGGAAGACAGTTGCAGTAATTGTTGTTGCAGTTCGATAACCTTATGTGCAACATTCATACCTTTGTAGAATCTTGGAGCATTGGAAAAACTAGTTATTGTAGTATCACTACATAAAGAAATACGACGTTTTCCAATATATAATTTTTTATTTTGTGCAAGGCCTTTCTGAATCAAAGATTCCATCATCAGGCACTTCACAAATTATCAAATGTTTACATTTTTGTAATAATAATTAATTTTATAATAACATATGGTAAACCGAAGCATATAAATAGATTTATTGTCAACGAATCTAACCATCCACCTCAACAAAAAAGAGCTAGTTTCAACTCAATGATTTACAGACTTTTGAATACTCCACTATCTATCGATAACTACAACAAAGAGTTAAACTACATCAAAGATATTGCTATTTTTAACGGTTACACCACACAACTTATTGACAACATACTTCACAAATCAATCAAGAGAAAATTAAGAAAATCTAGAACAACATTACTACCACTTCAAGATAATAAACAAGAATTCATCTGTACAAAATACAGTAACATTTCAAATCAATTGCAGAAAATTTTTAAAAAACATACAAACATATCTATCACTTATAAAACAAACAACAAATTATCACAAATATTAGGAAATCCCAAGGACAAAACCACATTCGAAAACAAATCAGGAATTTATGAAATTAAATGCAACGACTGTGATAAATTGTACATTGGCCAAACTAAAAGGAACATTAAAACACGATTCAAAGAACACTTTGCACACATAAAATATGGAAGAAATGAAAAATCTGCTGTGGCGAATCACTGTATTGAATCTGGACACACAATCTCTAATAAAAATTTACGATTATTAAAAGAAGTTACAAACACAACACACTTAAATGCTTGGGAAACATTTTACATTACCATAAATCAAGAAAAAATTATCAATAATGAAGACGGACCAATTCAAAATTCAGTTTTACTCTCATCTCAATTTATAAAAAAATTAAAATTAAATTCTGATTAAATATTTGATACTGGCTAACCATAAATCCAAATTTGTTTACCATATGTTATTATAAAATTAATTATTATTACAAAAATGTAAACATTTGATAATTTGTGAAGTGCCTGATGATGGAATCTTTGATTCAGAAAGGCCTTGCACAAAATAAAAAATTATATATTGGAAAACGTCGTATTTCTTTATCTAGTGATACTACACCTTTGTTCATCAAGGTGGGTTTTAGAAAACCGGTTAAATATTATTTTCAACGCATATATGGTTAGTTTGTCACTGGTGTAATATATATATATATATATATATATATATATATATATATATATATATCTATATATATAAAAATGAATGTTTTGTATGTTTGTCCTTTATGGAATCGTGAACTATTGGACCGATCATGATGAAAATTTGTACGTATATGTATTTTTCCACGGAGAAGGTTTATAAGCTATGCCCATCCCTTTCCCGATTCAGGATTCCGCCCCACTGGTTACAGAAATACCCATAAGAAATGCATTGCAGCAAACATATGTTAACGTCTTTTCAAATTTTTAATCAGCTGTTCTTTGTAAACATATATTACACTTATAGTTTTAAAGCAGCACTGGGAAAAAATAGGCATTTTACGCATCGGAGGCGCTGTGTTCACCGAAATGGATGTTTTGGATATAAGACAACTGTTTGTTAGAGTAGTTGTTGTATATATTTTCAAAAATTACAGAAGTATATTTCGAATTTCCAACTCACCATTACGCAACAAGAAAATTTTGCATCCTCCATATTTACACCCAGGCAAAATAGAACCTTTTCAAAAACAAATACATTTTATGTTTCTCACATTATTTATAGAAATTTACCGGACTTTTCTCCAAGGATATGTTTTTTATATAAACTATCAACTTATAAAATAAAAGTAAAAAACTGGTTAAAAAGTGTGGGTCGTGATTATATGGAAAGGATTATAACATCTGATTACAGAATTTAATGTCCAAAATTGGATTACAGGATGGGAGCGTGCTTTTATAATTGTGATCGCATGGTAATAGTTGTGTGTGTGTGTGTGTGTGTGTGTGTGTGTGTGTGTGTGTGTGTGTGTGTGTTGTGTGTGTGTGTGTGTGGGGGGGGGGTGTTATGTGGGTTTGTGCGTGTGAGTGTGAGCGTGTGGTGTTGGTGGCCAGCGTGGTAGATAGAGGTACGGGGTAAGATTAGTTGGGGTAGGCTAATTGAAAGGAGGGGCAGAGGCCTCTAGTATTGTCCTGACTGAGGAGTCCGTTTGTCTGTCGGTTTTTTATTTCTTATCAACTAATATTTCGTCGTTTATCCTTATTTAATTACCTACAATCACTGATAAGTATGTTTTTGTTATTGCGTCTCTTCTTTAACCTCATATTGATATTTCTTCTTTACCACTATGAGCGTTATCAGTATTTATATTTGAATCGGTTTTTTTTAAAAGGGCGTAAGTCAAGAAATGAAAACTTTTGGAAAAACTAAAAAAAACTGTGTAGGTAAAAGATTATGTAACAAAAGTTGGTTTTTATTTTATTATCCTATAAAGTATAAGAGTAGAGGTAATTTTTACAAAGTTTCATTAGTGAACGGTAAAAAACAAACGTAATATTTAACTTTAAAATTTGAAAAATATCGCCCTTTTAAAAAAAATCAAATCTTTGATAGAATGATTACAAGATATTTCATGAATAATAGGCATTTATTTACATAGCAAAGTACAAAAATGTACATGAAATTACAATGTGTGTCCTTTATTTAAAAAAATAGTAACTAACAAGTTTAAATAAATGTAGAAAACCATCAAAAAGTTTAATCAAGTTTCTGTTTGTTCTAATTCAAAATCACTATCAACCACATTATGTTCACAGTCAATAGTTGGCCAGTTGTAAATTTCTTCATAAAACAGTGAGTGTTCCTGTGGAATGTAACTTCTTAGCTTCTTTATGTCCTCTATCTTAGGTTTTTTTATCGGTACTCGGTTTTCTGGATATGCCAAATTGGCTGGGGGACAAACTGCTTCTTTTGTCTTTGACATTAAGAATGTATGCGATACAATTCCATTAATATTTGGATAAGCTTTGATACATCCTTTGCTGTCACTGTTGTACTCAAACATGAACAGAGAGCTAATCTGAAAATGACACCTTGTCTTCTTTTTTTGTTTGTTTGCCTTTTGTTTCTTGCGAAACACATGACTTTTTGTAAAATATCCCCTGCCACTTCTTAAAGTCAAACACAACATCAGATGACACTTCATGGACTGTAAATTTGTCAAAGCGTGAGGAACACTGCAAAATGATTTGTGTTTATCTCATAACAGTAAAGATTCGGTCATTTTTTCTTCAGGGCCTTGGAAATGATCCCAAAATCCCTATCACAGGGAAGAAAACTGTGACCCACGTAAGGGAAAAGTATTGAGTCACTGTTCCTAAATCTCCCCGAGTCTGTTAGATACAGACACAATCTTGACAGGGCCTGATTTTTGTTCTGTCCAGAACAATTATCACTAAACAGTCGAAGTTCAGTATACTGATCAGACACCGACTTTAAATACTCATTGAGGAAAAAGAACAAACTTCATTAGGGGTTTTTTTTGCCACTCCTTCATGGTACAAAAATATTGTTGTCTTGTTGTCTTTTAGGTTGTGTATCCCAAAAACATTAACTGATATCTGCCTCATGTAATAGAGCTCTTGAACCGGTAATTTTTGGAATTGAAATTGTCTTCATGTAGTCAAAGGCTAGGGATAACACGTGTTTTTCATTTTTTACCCTCTTCTGATTGCTCATGTTGTAAAGCTGAGTAAATTTTTTTTAACTTTTGGCTTTATGGACAAGCAGTTCAGCAACTGCTGCTCTTTTTCGCCACATCAATTCAAGTTTGGAGATTTTATTTTAATATTGAGCTCTCTCACAAGTGCTACATACATCCACTTGTGGGCGACCAAATGGATAGTTAAAATTATCATGGTAATATTGCCAAAAGAAAACTTAGGCTAACCTTAGGTATAACTTGCGGATGTTTTTCTTGATACATTTGCCACATTTTTTTTAATGTTCAGGTCTGCAGACAAGTAGTATTTTTTTTTTGCCACAATAATGTGTTTCTTTGAGTGGAAAAGATTGTATGTGCTCATGCACTAAATGATAGATTTCGACAGGTAAAGCATGGCTGACACCTTTACCTCTTTTGTCCTCAGGAGTTTTGCCTAGAAGTTTTTAGATTTCTAATCCTCCCTAACTCGTTTTCTCACTAATGGAGAACACGGATAAAAAAGCTTTGAAACATACCTCTTTCCGTGTAACTCCTACCATAAGATGATAAGAAAATGAAGCATTTTTTCTTTCCTCTGTTCACGACGTCTTCTCTAGGCCGTCTTTGTTGCACATCTACAGCGTCAATTAATCCTTGGATATACAAGTCTTGCTCATTTTTGGAAGGAATGTCATAAAATCTTTGGAATACATCAAGACAGTCTTCCTCACCGAGGTTTTTTAAAAACATTTGTTGGCACATCTGTAACAACATACAAGAACTGTAGGCTACAATACTTAACCATGACAAAGAAAACCTGTAGTCCCTATTCATAAACATAACCTAACAATCTAGGTAAAACTCATCATGATAGGTAAGAAAGCATTAGTGAGGTATGCCATATTGAGTTTTAATTTGTTTTAAAGTTTGATTTGTGATAATTAAACAACTTAAACATTTATTTTAGCTTACCTGCAATCAAATTGTGGTTTTCTTGGCTGGCACTTCTTTCCCCTTATGGCTGACATAAGATTGTCCCTTTATTCGAGCCTCTTTAACAATATTTTAGTTTGTAATTAGATGGATCTCGACGTTTCCTCTTACGAGGACTTCCAATCACAACATCATTCATCATCTGCTTGTAATGAAAGATAAAATATCTCAAGAAAGTAGGTTAGAAAACACAAACAACACGTCTTCATTAAGAATGAAGATGTAATGATGAAACAGCTGGCGTGTTTCAATTTTTTTTGAAAGGCGTAAGTCAAGCATACACACAGCAGCTTTAAAGGTTTGCAGCTGACTTACGCCTGTTTAAAAAAAATCTAATACTGACTTTACGCCCTTTTAAACTGAATCAGAATTTCAAGTATTTTTTTTCTACCATAAATGATAACGATACAAACGCCCTTTTAATGAAAATCAATGTATCTAGTAGTATAGAGTTTCGAAAAAAATTAAAAGTGGAAATCGGAAAAATGATGACTTACGCCCTTTTAAAAAAACCCGATTCATTTATTAAATGAATTATTTTTTCTATATATATATTTTTTTCTAAACAACATTATTTTAACATCATATTTCCCTAAGAAAAATAATTTTTGAATTAATGGGACTCATTCTCTCACGCACAGGTGCTAAGCACCTATGTGAGGAAACATTTCCACAATCATTAGAGCAGTCTATATATATATATATAAGTATTTAATTTGTTAGTAGTTTTATGTTTTGGTGTTAATTACTAAAGTAATTTTATATTATAAATGTAAAAATTGTGCTCCTATGATTTCTAAATTTTTTGTACCATAATGGAATAAAGATGTTTTTGATTGATTGATTAAAGCATAGAGTAAGCTTAAGAGAAACGACAAATTTTGTTTAAACTGTTTTTTTGCAATCACTGTTAAACATAGACTTTACTATCCAGATAATACAATTTCAAATTTGACGTAAAAATTCACCTTTAACTGCAAATATTTATTTAATATAAACCATGCTCATGCTTGATCAGAAGAGTAAATGCAGATATCATAATTACTATCTTACGTTGGCTACAAATATAAAGAATGTTATAAAATCAACCTTAGTTGTTTTTTGACAGAAGTATGGTTCTCAAAACTCCGTGTGTACATATTCTCTCGAGTCGAGACAACAAAGCAAGCTCAATCGTGGCATCGGAGATATAACTAATTTAATCTAAAATTTATTATAGTAAAAAAAAAAAATTTACTAAGTAATATAAGGACTTCGGTTCTTAAGATTTGCGTGCGAAGCCGTGGGTAACAGCTAGATAGAGGCAGGAAAATGGTACATACCTTCATAATACGCCCAAGAGGCTCACGATGGAACGACTATCAATTATCTCAGCAATGTTTAGAATGTGATAGAAAAAGAATAAGTGAATATAGTGTACTGTTTTCAACGGGAAATTGCGTGCGAAGCCGCGGGCAACTTTTGCAAAAAAATTATTGAAATGCGCAGCAAAGCGCGCCGGGCCCGCTAGTATATATATATATAAATGAATGTTTGTGTGTTTGTCCTTTGTGGAATCGCAAAATATTAGACAGACCATTGTGAAAATTTGTATGTATACGTATTTTTCCACGGAGAAGGTTTATAAGCTATGCCCATTGATGTAACTCACCACCAAGCGGCGCTGCAAAAGATAAAAGGTTTCAAAGCGCCTGCACACTATAAACTGCAATTACGAGACAGTTACGTATATTACATAGCCAAACACTATTTGAAGGCGCTAAGTTATTATGTATATTTGTCTTTAAGATACATTTCTGATTGAACTTAAAGTTTGAGTGTTACACCACTTTATAATAAAGTACATGTACGTGCACAATGGCTATAAACATTAACATATTTTCTTGATCGTGGCAACAAGGCAAACTCTACATCGGCGTTGTAAATATAATTCAATTAAACCAGAAGTTCACATACACGGGCAAAGCTTATGAAAAGCGTGCAAAGCCGCGGGAAACAGCTAGTCTAAAATAAAAAGTAGACAGTGACTTTTTCTTTGCATCTCCACAAACCTACTGATCAAACACTATATAATTATTCAATATTTTCTAAAATTTCAGTGTAACTTCGGCGAACTGTAGCCGAAATTGTAAACAGATATTTAGGCTCATTTAATTTTGGATTACGTGTCGTAAATATTGTAATTGTTTTCCAGAATTAACAAATACTCAGAGAAACTTTTCCAGTGTCTCTCACCTTTTAAACCTTCCTTGGACTTCTACAAATATTTCAAAACCAAAATTGGCCAAATCGGTCAGGTCGTTCTCGAGTTTTATTGAGAGTAACAGACGTTATTTCTTTTTTTACAAAACGTATTTTAGTTTCCTTATAAAAAAAGATGAGCCTCAGATGTAAGTTATTTATTTCAAGAAGAATATTTGATTGTGAACGCGTAGAAAAAAAATCTGAATTAGCTAACTATTTTTATATCATTTTACTTCAAATCAAAATTGTTTTATTACGAATTGGAAATATCTTTTATTTGATTTTTGAATTGTATAGCAAAAGTCAGATAGTACTGTAGTTATTAGAAACTACTCGAATACCAAACAGCAGCAAAAGGATGGTAATAATTGTATACTTCATTTAGCCTACTTTAGTCAAGATAATGCTATTCAACTTTTAGAGTACATTTATACCAGAACTTCATAAGTAAGCGAAGTGAGATTTAGTAAAGCACGAGGTTGTCCTAGTCGCGAAGAACAACGTTTGAAGAAGCAATATTGCTTAATGAGGACGTTATTACTTCAGTGAACGAGATGTTATTACAAGTGCTAGACCAGTCTGTAATTGCTTCACACCTCAAGCTTCAGGTCAAAGGGTGTAATAATAGAGGCCACTTTAGTGCCAAGAGGTTTTTGTTTTGAGATCCCGCCAAGAAATTTGGCTGCAGCAGAGGACAGGTTATATATGAGGAGTAAACAATGACATTATCACCGTGGGAGGGGATGGATGGGGATGGGGAGGGAGTGTTCACGTCATAATATGTGCTATCTCGCCTGGATTAGAGCTTGTACAAACATGTTGGTGAACTGATCAGTGATAGACACGTACGTTGGAATTGATGTGTACAGGTACATAATATCTCTCTGTCAGTCTCTATCTCTTTCCCCTACCCTCTCTCTCTCTCTCAACCCCCTTCTCCCTCTTCCTCACAACTGCAATTTCAAAGGTGATACAATGTTTGTACTAGAATAGAAATCGTTTGTACCTTATTTTGAAGCTATTTACGAAGGACTCTACAGGTTTTTCTTAGAATCTTATCTTATCTGTCTGCTTATCTGTGCGACAACTCTTGATAGAAAGGCGCTAAAGAGCCTCCAGCCACTATTTATAAAAGGGATACAAAGTTGCGATATTCCAGGAAAAAAGTTACAGTTCGGTAAAGACTTTTTACGTCTCGTCGAATCCGTGGGTACTTCTTCGTGTGCGTTTGTTTATTTTGTACATGATAAATTGTGAGTTTTATTGTAGTACGACAAACTAAGCTATTTACGTAATATTCAGAAATCCATCTTAATGCTCAAATTTACACAATCGTTAAATAATGTGATTATAAATCGTAATATAAACCAATAAATCGTATTATTACTTCCAAGAAATGTGTCATATATGTTTTTTTTATAAAAAGGAAATGCCTCTCCCCTTTCCAGCCTTATACTGCCCGTCCTCATGAGCCATAGGTCTGTGCGAGGATCTTATCAAACAGATCAAAGATAAGAGTCGATACAGTGCAAGGTACTGGTCCCATTAACGCCTTTAATAAAATCGGACAATAAGACGCCAAGAGTTTAAAAGGGATGCTTGATTAGGAGGCTTTTGTAATCGATCTGAAGGCTCCAAGGAGGCTCCAGCCTTCAGCGCTCAGCGTGACGCCATCGCACAATGGGCCACATTGAATCCAAATGGCACGAATCCGCCTGAGTATCACTAAGTATGAACTATTTTCCTCTTTATTTTCGTAAAATAATAATAATAATAATAGTAAAGTAATAATAGTTCATTAAAGTTTGGATAGGGTAACACGTACAGCCGAAAAAAAACAGGTATTCCCAATAATTTAGCAATTTTAAGTCTATCTATCACTTTATTAGGTATGATGATTCTTTTCCCGAGAAACTCCTTCTTTATTTTCTTTGTCACGTTACCACGAAAAGGCCGAATTAATTTAGCTACAATCTCAAGTTCTTCACACTGAAGACACAAATTGATGTTGGTGATCGTAGACTTAGGAAAATGTATAATTTGGGGTAAATTGTAATGAAGTGAAATGCACGACAAAATAGCTTGCATTTACAGTGTTTCAGTAAAACACTACTGTTTCAATTTATTTCATAATAGTGGTTTGCACATATTCAAAACAAGAAAACTTTAATTGGTTTAAATTTAGCTTGTTTTTGTGATAAATAAATAAATATGTGTGTGTGTGTGTGTGTGTGTGTTTATGTTTTATGTTTATTTTGTTCTTATTGCCCTATTTATAATTTGTAATTTCCTGAAGACGGCTTAAGCCGAAATACAGAACCTATTTAATTTAAACAATTGAAGATTTATATATATATATATATATATATATATATATATATATATATATATATATATATATATATGAGAGAGATAATGGGAGATTTTAGTGGGTGGCAGCGATTTTAGAACTAAAATTGTAAAGAGTGTGGAGACATTTATCATAGAGGAGAATTTGTGGGTCAGATAGGTGAGCACAATTAATATAGTGTTTTTTGAAGTGTAGACTTTTTTAATAATTAAAATGAAGTACAAAAATGCTAGAGACTTTTTCTGAATTACATATAAAAATATCGGGAAATAATAAAAAAAACGTTTGAATGTGTATTATTACACTTGTAACATGAGGAATCTCACATAATTCTGCGACTAAAAATAAGATCCTAAAATTGGCATTGATATTATGGGGCTACATTCAAGATGGCCGCCAACAGAGCCAGCTCTTAACAACTGCGATAATAGTTTAAAGCTGAATGAAATTTCCACTGAATTTGTGGATTTAACTCTCCCACCTGACGAAGAGGATAGATTCCAATCCTTGAAACGTTGTGTTATATCTTTTATAACCTATAACGATGGCAAATTTCAGAAATCCTGTTATCTTTTCAAACCTTCCATCGTCAATAACAGACTATAAACGAGAAAATCCTAAAAAGTAAAAAAGTACAAATTAAAAAATCGTAATTTTTAGTTATTTTTCAGTTTTGTCTTGTACAGCAGGGATGAAAAATCGACTAGAGTACCAGGAAAACCGAAGGATAAAATTTGATAGGACAATTTTAGCAAGAGCTATGAATACAACATGCCAGTGGGTGTCCAACGATGAAGCGACATGCCAACAATGCCACGGCGCGTGCACACATTCTAATGAGTACTGATTGGTGGGTTGATAGCCAACTTGACCAGGACATCCTGCGGTGTAATTGCGGAAGAAACAATTACCGACTCTATGGACGACAATTATGCAGCATCGCGCCATACTACGTCCCGGCCCCATTGCGCTGGGCCGCATTGTGTTTGTGTACCTCACTTGTGACTGTATCCTGCCAGGCGTACCACCCGCAAAATCTTGAATTTCCCATTTAAATCGTGCTCAGCCCTAGCAAAAATTATTGTATGTTATGTGAACAATATCTGACAAAATTATACTGCTTAACAAGAGTAATACATTTTTAGCAAATGGAAGGTCTAACCACATAGGGATTTCTTCAGCGGACTTTGAATATTTACAAATCCAAATACATACTGGGTAAAAAATATGTCATTCCTTTCCAATGCACATGAAAAACTATTAAAACGTAGGATTATAAATATATAATAAACATTAACACGGAAATTTGTTCTTTTTAGTGGTTTTTGAAAATAGTATAGTGTGTGCTAAAAACCCAAAATACTTAGAGAAAAGTAATAATAAAAAAAATGTATTTAAATACGATACTTCGTAGTTGGCAGATAAGGATACGATTCTCTAGTTTTCGGAAAAGTCATACATACAATTTTGGTTCCTCTCTCATTTGGTAAAACTCTCAAAATTTGTTGTACTTTATAGTTTGAATAGTCAAAATATATAAACTTTACAATAAAAAACTAATAAGCTATTGGATGCGTACTAATGAGATTGCCAATATGAGACATCTTCCATTATTCTAAGATCATAAATAGTGACGTAATCATGTTTGGAGTTTAACAATGTTCTTACGGGTCTATAATCAAGATGGCCGTCTGTACACCTGGCTATATTCAAACTTTTGAAGAGTTCTCAGGAGCTGAACGCAATTTTGAAGCAGTACTGACGTCGAGGAGATTGAATTGAAGGCGTTGCGGTTAAGGATCTTGCATCCTGAATCAATCGTTGTGGAGTTGGTATTTGCTTACAAGTACTATACATATATTTGTTACAATTCTTTGTGTGTTGGAAAAACATGCTTAAAAGTAAGGATTACCCAGCAGAGATCACTTCTGGTTGGTTTATACCTTCCAGTTGAACCCACACTGGGTACAGCAAAAACCGATGTGTCACTTTAATCTGGGCAACCTTATGGATGTCCAGTAGCGGCACAACACTAACCGCAAATGTCGAGCTTCTGGGGTGCAAGGGTAATTATATAGGTTTAGTCTACTGCGGGAGATGACTGTTGGAGTTGGTGGGGTTCGTTCCCTAAGAGTCAAAGGTTCTTGCTAGCCTATACATAAGGATGTGCCACTCCCTGCCTGCTTTGACTGGAGAGGCTGGTTCAGACCTGGCTTCCCATTCTTCCGAGGGGACATGACGAGATAAGTGCCCTAAATTCTTCTTCATGGATCTCGACAGGAGGCGGCCATATCCCCACCCTTACCCCGTAATACCCAAAATACCCCGTCACTACGGAGGCAGCGCAAAGGTCCTTATAGGACTAGGTGCAATTTCTAAGCCTCTTGTCCTAAGAGAAGAAAAATAAAGGATGATGATAAAATTACTAAAGTAAAAAAGCTCATTAAAATCATATAAATTGCAGAGTTATGTTACCTAATAAGAAATTAAAACATATAAAAAAGTTCCGATCATTTTAATTTAGCTAAAACCAATTACAATTGCATGCAAATAACACAATAGGCAATTAGAATTGACGAAGAAATAAGCACGGCTTTATTTGAAATTTCACTACACAAACATTTTCGAAGTGAAAAGGAAAATAGAATCACTGATAAAATAAAAATAATGACATTATATTCTGTATACTAATGTGAATAAATATAAATATATTGATATTTTTTTAAGAAGAGGCCTTTTTTAAGGAGAGAACGATCCCCTTTTAAACCTTACTCTACCCGTCCTCATGGACCACTGGCATGTGCGAGGATCTTATCAAACAGAATAAGGGGATAGTCGGTACAGTGCGATAGTACTGATAAAAAGTACTGATAACTCGGCGATCAGCACTCCTCAATGTGGATCGATAAAGACTCATTGGCAACATTCTTGCGTCATAATCCACATTGCGTGATGCGTAATTCGCTGAATTCAACACATACTGACGAATTGGCAATGAAAAGACAATTACCATCTAGATTAAACTGAGAGATAGAAAGAGTTGGGCTTTTGCCAGGCTACTCGGCTCTGGCTGCAGCAATTGTTGTTGGTGTGGTGAGTGGAGGGGTGGAGAAGGAGGGTGGATGATTTGGAGGAGGATGGAGATACGTCTTCCACATTACGCTGTTTAGTAGCTCTCCAAAACAGTTGGGTTTTTTTAAAACAAGTCACCATGGAGGGTGTGCAATAATTAACAATTAACATTAACGCTGAGCAATTCAATATGTTGTACTGACTCGTATTATTGTAAATTAAATAATTTATTTGCAACATAAATTTGCAACGTATGTTAAAATTATTTTAAGCAAAAGTGCAATTGAAACAGTTAGATTTGATTTTGATTGTCAACATTTCAGAATTACTTAGGATTCGAGGTTTGAAGTTTTTTTTGACGATGGAAGGATTGTGAAGGAAACAGGGTTTTCCGGACATTTGCCATCGTTCAGTGATACAAAAAAATCAATAACACTACGTTTCGAGATCTGCAATCTGATCTCTTCTTCAGCTAAATGTCTAACGTAACACATAATTACTACTATAATTATGTTAAACTAGGTTAAAGTAAACAAATCATACCAGAGCGTTGTGACACGCGTAAGTCAGGAATCACGACTACCATGTTGTGTGTCAACTTAGGATTAGATGATTTCAAAATTTAGGATGATAGCATTATTGTAGAAGAGAGTTTTAAATTACATCTAATATCACCCAATACAATTATGGCATTACCTTGACTGAAGCCGTATTGGGCAATCCTAATAATATTATAAATGCGAAAGAGGCTTTATTTGTTTTGCTTTCAAGCGTAAACTATTTAACCGATTGTACTGAAATTTACATGGGCATTCGGTTCCAGGGGTGAATATAGGCCTTTCTTATTTCGAAAATCCCTCCGAACTAAGCCCTACTGTTTTTTAAAGTAGCTAAAAATCCCGACTTGGTTCTATTAGTAGGCTATAATGTGATCAATTGTTCTGTGTAAACACTGTTTATTATTTGTAATTTGTTTACTTTTATAGAGAGTACACTTTCTAAGGAATAACAATTATTTTCACACAGTTTTAGGTTTCAGCGGTTAGGTAGGAACTCATTTATCTTACGAAATGCCCTACAACATAAGATGATTAGAATGTGACACGAAGAATCTCTTCGAAGCAGTCGGCAAGAACTATGCTAATGTACCAATTCCAGCTCCGAATTTCTAAAATGTTTACAGTTAGTTTAATGTTTACAAGAAATTAACGTTAACGGTATATATAATTTCAATAAACAGTATATATTATATAATTAATTGTAATTAATATATATATATATATATATATATATATATTATATATATATATAAAATTGTATAAGTGGCAATAGCCTTATTTAATTTCAATAAACATTCAATCGCAAAAAGTACTTGCTCCGCCGTGAGTCGAACCCGGATCTCTCACTTGCCGGGTGAATGTGCTACCATTACACCACAGAGCGCTCACTTTTTCCGATTCAATTATTTTGTATTTGGCCGTATCTGTTATATATGCGTTTAAATAAGCAAACTAACATATGATCGGAAGACCAAATTCCTGTCAAACGACTTTTATTTACATTAAATTGTATAAATGGCAATGGCCTTATTTAATTTCAATAAACATTGAATCACAAAAAGTACTTGTATATATATATATATATATATATATATATATATATATATATTTTATATATTCCCATCCTGAAACTAAAATACTTGAAAACTACTGCAAGCGGCATTTTGTTTGTAGATAATACGTGGAAATCTAAAGTACACTGGAATATTTCAATCAATTTTTCAAACAACTCCACTGCGCTAAAATTGTTATGGGCAGGAATAGGCCTACTACACCCCCAACACATTTGACACAATATGAAATCACTTAGTTAACTACTATGCTTTTGGGTAGGCCTATGTTCGAATCCTTTTCTTTGCCTTCTTTTCTTCTTTCTGTTTTCTTATTTTTGTATGTACTAGTACTTCCCCCACCTGAAAAAGAGTATAGATTCCAATCCTCGAAACGTTGTGTTATACTCTTTGTTACGTTTATTACAATTACCTAAGGAAACAATTAAATCACCTAAAATAAACATAAAAACGCTTTAAAAATAAAGAAATTACCCTACTTATGACGCCTCGTTTTGCGGCCATTTGCAAACTTGTGAATTTCAATTTTGAAATAACCACACGTTTTGAATTGAAGTGGTGCAATTTTACGTGATTGAAAAAATGGAAAAGCTGATGTTATCATTACGAAAACTTTCTAAACGACCTTCTAACTTTAAATTGCTAGTAATCTAAAAACGTCATGTGAAACGTATCAAAAGCTGTCATAACTATAAGATGGTGAAGGTCATGATGGATAGTCCTCATAAAAATGCAAAAAGTTTGGTGTTTGACTTTTAAACATCAGATGAGTAATATCTAAAGTAACATGGTTTCAGTTACTTGCAGTTTAAACACACAGAGAAAATTGAGTTTTTTTTTCTTACTGTTTGCAGAAAGTTAGGGTCTAATAGAAAAGTGTTTACACAAAATTACAAAACAAGGGGGATTTGGGGGATTTTTAATTCGTTTTCAAAAATGTGGTTCTCCGCAGCAGAGCTGCATGGGATAAGTGATATTTTATTGTGTTCTAAAATATGAAGGAAACAGGATTTGTCAGGACATTTGCCATTGTTCAGTGGTACAACAAATCAGTACGGTAACTACGTTTCCAGACCTGCAATCTGATCTCTTCTTCAGGTAAATAACTAACCTAACACATAATTACAGACTAGGTTAAATTAAACAAATCAGACCAGAGCATTGTGACACGCGTAAGTCAGGAATCACAACCACCATGTTGTGTGTCAACTTCACTAACTCTAAAACATGCACTTGTTTTTGCTTTGTTTTTTATTAAGTGCATGTTTTATAGTTAGTGAAGTTACCACATAACATTTATTTGTTTATTTTAACCTAGTTTGTAACTATGTGTTGGGTTAGTTATTTACCTGAAGAAGAGATCAGATTGCAGATCTCGAAACGTAGTGTTACTGATGTTTTGTATCACTGAACGATGGCAAATGTCCAGACAAATCCTGTTTCCTTTACAATCCTTCCATCGCCAAAAACAAACTTCAAATACTAAAGTGTTTCTTCGTGGAGAAAGTTTTTTTTAAATGAAAGTGTAGTGAACAATTTCGTTTAATTACATTCCATGAAGTATAGTCGAGTTAGATTCTATTTTGGATATGGTAACTATTCATGCAGGTAAACAATTAAAAATTGATGACTTTTTCAAGACTTGTTCGCAATTCTTTTTATTTTTTTTTTTAAATACTGATCTGTAATGTATAAGTTTCTAAAACCATATGTACCAGTGATGTAATACATACATGGATACTGTATTTTTTTAAATTGTTTCAGTCTTATTTTGATCTAGGCCTATATTGAAAATATCTTTAGTTACGTTAACAATGATTCGTATTATAGAGGTTTGCCAAAAAAATCTTCGTTTTACAGACGTTATCTCAGAGAAACCTCCATAATACGTATAACGGCAGTATTGAAACGAACCTCTTTATTAAGAATACCTCGATAAGACGAATTTTCCCGTAGCTCTTAAAATTTGTCTTATTGAGGCTCGACTGTATAAAATCGGTTATTTCCAATAGTGTAGTTTTTTAGGTCTCCGGTAAGTAAAACTGTTCCAAAAATAGTGGCTTCCGCGTAATACCAAAATACCACAATTCCCTTATCGATTCACGGAAAACCCGGTTGTGTTTTTACAGTGCAATACAACTAATTGGTTCTTTGGTATTGTATCAAAGAACTTAATTAAGACAATAGTAAATCGTTGGTCTTGAGATCGTGCAGAATTTGCGTCCTCTAGATGATTTAAATCCTTGTAAAATACATTTAAAATCTTCAATATGAGTTTCATATCTTTTTTGTATATTTAAACATTGACTAGTAAGTAAATTTAAGATTGACAACAGTTTGAATTGAGTAAGCTATGTTCTTATCATCGTAAATATATTTTTCTTTTAGATGCAATTTTAGTTAAATGTAGTAAGAAAATTTCAATATTACTGCAGTGATCTGCACATCAAGTCCTTATCAGAGAAGACCGGACTGTTATCAGACCTTTCTTTGTTTATCTAACCACGTAACTTGATAATGTGGTTAGATTGCATTCCACAATAATCTTGTTTTGTATCGTTTGTATTTTTTTCGGAATAAAATTCATTATTTCATTATTTCAGAAGCATGCAATGGAAAATATCTTACTCCTAATAGTTCACGTGACTTACAATAGCAGCAATAATTTTCAGAACAGGTCAGGCTATTTCAAACTCCACCATCCTGACAATGGTATTGTTACGTCACACATCGTAACCACAGTGCAAACTGAGCCCTCTTTTAGACCGCGCAGCGATATTTAAAGGAACGGTTCCCGAATAGCGTGTTGATGCCAGGGGCGCTAGTTTCAGTCGTAAACACAACTGGCTCTGGCACTAGCTACTAGCCTCTGGCACTCGTCTGGTGTCAGTCATAGATCGCTTTCTTACCCAATGTCACGTTCACTTAACATGCTGCTCGGAACTGACCACTATTTAACTTGAATAAATGAATTTATTTCCAATCAATATAAAAAAATTATTAACAGTATATTTTTTTTATTGACTGGCCACTTTTATAAGTGGTGTGGCCAGTTAGTAAATTGAAAGACAATAAATACAAATTTATGAGAACCTAGGATCTTAGATTACTTTAAGCCACCATTTGGGTATCTTCCAAAATATTTATTTAATATTAGCTACAATTCAGAAAATAAATTAGGCTATATGCAATAAAGAAATACACAAAAATAAATAAATATACACCACAAATACATACATAAATGTAAATATCAATACATACTAATAAACAATAATAAAAAACAATATAAAGTTACACAAAGACTACGAAACTCTATCAAAGTACCTTACACCTTATGACATCATGGTACTTAAATAGTCAATGTCTTGCTGCAAAGTAAGCCAAATAATTACTTGTTGACAATTTTTTTTAAAATTTGGAATGTTTTTAATGTTTGATGGAATGTGATTAAAATAATTTGGTCCCGAATACTGAAAAGAATGGCGAATAATAGGTTTATTTACCTTGGGTAGTCTAAAATTATTTCCATTTACATATTTAGTACAATAATGTATATTGTCATTGTCCACATTCTCACTTTTAGTAAAAAAAACAATCTTAGGACTTTGTACACAACAAAAATTTTGAATAGGTTTAATATTTATTTCTTTGTAGGGGGGAAAGGAACTTTCCCTTTTTTAGTTTTTTTAACATGATACGTAAAAAGTAGATTTGGGTGGTTCGTAATCTGTTTATCAAATACTTACACGTTCCCGCCCAAACATGTTATACCATATTGCAATCTAGAGTTTATTAAGCCAAAATAGAGGGAACTTAGAATATCAATATTACACAATTTTTTTAAACAGTAAAAAGTTCTAATAGAATTTAGTTTAAATAGAATTTAATTTTTTATTCAAACCATTAATATGTTGTTCAACTTGCATTCGCTTCACTTTGACTGGCCTTAAAGAATGTAGTTCAGAGCATAGAAAACATTTGCAGTGGATAAGCACACAACCTAGTTTTCGTGAAATCGGTAGCGAATTTCACTAAGAAAGAAATAGACATTTAGTCGCCTCTGCGTACCCTTGGTACGCGATACGGGAGTGTGGTGTAATACCTTGTCTAGTGGGCAAACGCAATAATAAAGGAGCTAATAAATAATAAGCTACAGTAAATGCTTTTATTTTGGAATGTAAACATTAGTGATTAAAGAGCTAGTGAACTTGAAGCACAGTGTTGGGTAGGTATTAGCCAAAACAAACAGCTCCAAAATATGGCGCTCACTTAATGCTACATGTATGACTGTAGTTGATTTTGGCGCATCTCCTCTACTGAGTAAACTCAGGTTAAAATTACTTTGCAGACTGGCTTTATAGATTTGCTAAGCGGGTGTATACTGTAATTTATACATCCAGATAAAAGTAAATTTACTGTACGGCATTTTATATTATATAATAAAATTATATATATATATATATATATATATATATATATATATATATATATATATACATTAAATTGTATAAATGGCAATTGCCTTATTTAATTTCAATAAACATTGAATCGCAAAAAGTACTTGCTCCGCCGGGAGTCGAACCCGGATCTCTCACTTGCCGGGTGAATGTGCTACCATTACACCACAGAGCGCTTACTTTTTCAACTGTGATATCACAGTTCTCAAGGGTTGATAACTGTGACAGACATTGTATAGGGTACGAGAGAGTTCGAATTGAATAATGGATGAGTTCGCGAAACCTTCCAGATAAATTTAACCAAGACGCGTTGAGTAAACATTGAAACTGTAGTTAACAGAAAAACGTTGGATGATATTTCTAATGACACTAAATTAAAAGGACCTTTTCGGTTACGCCTCAGCATTTTGAAAATATGTTCTATAGGGGCACGACAGTAGTAGGTCGCAGCATAACAGGGTTCGTCGAGGTTGTATGTAAAATTTCGAATCTACACCTCATTTCACTAAAATTTGTTCCCATATCCAATGCTCAATTTGTTTAAAAATTGATTTATGTTGTGATTTTCTAATAACCACTAGAAGTTACCCAAAGAGACAAACTAAAGATGTTTTCTAACGCTCAGAAAAATCCCATAGAGTGACATGTACCATCATCAAATTCGATGTTGCTTATGCAGAAATAAAGCTTCATAAAAATTTTAAGTCTTTACGCCAGTTCGTTTTAGACATCTTACGGACAGACAGACAGACATAAAATTTTCAGCCCCTATTGTGATAGGCTTCGATAACGCTTAGCCAATAGAAATCGTATTCAATTGATAAGGATTGAGGGTTGAACTTTGATCCGGGTCGATAAGATAACGAGGTGGGCCAATAACAGACGAGCTGTAGAGAGCTGATAAGCTGTTGATTCCAACCAGTTATCCAGTAGATCTGAATCAAAGTTTAACTTTCAATAATTGTTGATCAATGTAATTTTGTCATGTTCAAAGTTGTCATCCTTATGCAAACTGCTATACTGTTGGAGATTAGCAAAACACGTCAACAACCCGTATCTGTAAGAATGTTTATGGCTTCTACGGCACCTGTACAATCCTGTGCAAGCTCGTGTTGATTCCAACTGACCTCCTGACTGAAAATAGGCAAATTGCAATTGTCTTTGCCAACACTATCTGAGTTTTTTTTAGAAGAGGCCAATTCACTTTTAAGCCTTATTCTGGCTGTCCTCATGGGCCACTGGCCCTTACGAGGATCTTATCAAACAGAATAAGGGGGAGAGTCGATACAGTACAAGATCAATGGTACTGAGCTTTATTCTGCCTGTCCCCATAGGCCACTGGCCTTGCGAGGATCTTATCAAACAGAATAAGGGGGAGGAGCCGATACAGTACAAGGTCAATGGTACTGATAAAGTCACAGGCAGGATTTGAACCTGCCCTATCTCTAACTCAGACACGTTGGATGGCCAAAGTCCAACGTCTTTCACCTTATGGCCATCGGAACTCCCATGTTTGGCCAATAAGAACAACGTTAAATTTTAAACAGTGTTTTTTCGCAGAATTATGGAAAAATTCCTCAATTTTAAGAAACGATCGAAAACCATCTTTTATGTTTTTCTTATAAAATGTATAAGTTTTCAATATTTAAACGATAAAGTACAAATTTATTTTCTTTACACAGATATTTATTATTTTCTCAAATAATGTTTAATAAAAAAATATATTTCTTCGAGTAAGCAGTTTACACGTATGCCAAATTTGATTAAATCAGAAGAACAGAACCTTACGAAAATCTCCCACAGTCTCCCCATAAAGGAAAAGGTGACCTAAAAAGGCAAAGAAAAACGAGGAATAAAACCGATACTTAATTAACGTTGCATTCTCTTTCTGGACTTCCGATGTTATCATGTGGAACGTGACGTAAACCCTCCTTACCGATAGGTGAATCTAAAAATAGCCGGACACATAGCCTAACGATTGAATTGTCACTCAATACGGGTAGGGCGTGTCACTTTAAAGGGTAAAGGACCAAGGGAGGTGGGCGGTTATTGGATATTGTTGCCCTATCTAAGTGTTCGATCGGTAAAGTGTTCAATACGTTGAACGCATTCTACTACTTACCTCATACACAAACAAGATGGAAATGGTGTAGAAGTAGATTCACGAATGTCAGTAGGCTAAATGCTTAGATATAAAATGTGTTGATACCGGTCAAAACAAACATATTTTACAAAATGAACATGGGTCTCCGATGGTTAGTTGCCCATCTGTCTGTCTGTATGTGTTTTTTTATTAAAAATATCAATATCTCAAAAACAAAAAAATTAAATTATACTAAATTTGGCTCAAATGTTTGTAATAACAAAGACAGTTCCTAAAGAAATATCATGAACATTTCTGTACTATATTCAAAATGGCAGCCATTAGAATTTTTAAACTTTGAATATCTTAAAAACCAGCAGTTTTTCCTGAAGAACTACAAGAATGACAGTTTTTATAGGATATTATCACAAATATAATGACTCCAAAATTATTTAAATCGAAAAAAATTAATTAATTTAGAGCAGATTATTAATTTATTACTCGATTTAAATAATGTTGGTGTCATTAGATTTGTGATAATATCCTCTAAAAGTTGTTATTCTTGTGTTATCTTGAGCAATAACGTGGTATACCTTTGTCAAGAGAGTTACGGGACACCCTGTATAACTTTTATTTCTTGAATTAGCTTTTGTAAATATCACGCTAAAACCTTTAACGTGGCAGTTATGACACATTTTTGAAATTTTAGGATTTTTAAACCTTTCATGGTCTTTACTAAAGGATCACAATTACGCATAAACTCTATTTTACAAACTTATATGCTATTTTGATAAACATTTCCTCAATGACAGCACATTGGTTAAAAAACCTATGAAGTACACTTGCGTAAACAACTTTTATTCAATAATGTGTAGCGATTTTATAATTTAATTTTAATTTTGAAATACGTTTTATAGAATCGTTTCCAATGTAAACTTTCCGATGTCACAATGGTGTGGACGCATCTGTTACGTATAACAAGAAATAATGCACAATATTTATTCCAACGAGACTGACTATTAAGATTCGTGTTGTTGATTTTAAAACATTTCCTATATCAAAATTTATAAAATATCAAACATTAATTACAGATACATTTCCCGAAAGTTTTACAGACCATGTAGCTTTTGCGATATTATGTGTACGACAAAACTAGTACGGGTTGTTAGTGATGGATTCCTGAGGTAAGTGTACGAAAATATTACATAAAGTGCGACGATAAATAATAATAATACTTAATTTAATTGAATGCAGATTATTTAAATCCTATCAATAATTAATTTCTAACTATTAGTTTTGGAATGATACAAATGAATGAAAAAATGGACGAAGAACACGCGAATTAATTACGTTAAAATCCATAACATACTGATTTAAAATATGTATTATATGAAATATATTTCTTTATTTACTACAAGAATTTGATATAGTGAACGTTATAAAAGAAAAAAGCCCAAACAACGGCCTCCTTAAAAAAATTATTTTTCTAGCCTTGTGTACTCCTCTCCAATAAAAGAAGGCTCTGAAAAAAATATTACTAAAAATCTCCATCTGTGAAGTCAACTTTTAGATCTTTTTATCCTAATTAAAATTGTTAAAGTTCGTTTTTTAACTTCATGTATAAAATTATACAGCACACCAAATTTTCAATGTTTATAAACTCTAAATAACCTCAATTTTGTATTACATCCCTGTATGTAGTAGCCTACTTTAAACAATCTATTTATTCAAAAAAGCTTTATTGATGCATTAAATGAAAATTAAATTCTGTATAACACAAATTATCTTACATTTAAGTTTAAACAGCCATTATATAATTAACGCGTTTGTAAAACTTATAAACTTATATATTGTTAGAACTTTAATAATATGAGATTGTCTAACTTAACCAAAGATTACGCTTGTTCAAATTAGATTGCGTCATAATCATCATCAGACTGTTACAACAAGTCATCTTGGCTTGACAAAACTCGCTTACATATTAATGACTGCAAGATGACCTTGACCCTTGACCGAGAACAGTTACAATTAGCTCCAGATTTTATCATATCAGGCAGCGAGTTACAGAGGCTGCGGCGATAAGGTAGATAAGCTGTTTCCCTAAATAGTATTCTGTGCGGAACGAGAGATAAATCTCCCGTTTATCAGAGTTCGTATCAGTAAGTCAGTTTTAGATTATAGAAATTTAATATTTTTCCTCTATAGGTTTGGTAGTGTTTTATAGATATTTTATGAAACACTAATGCCAGTTGAGTATGCTTAATTAACTAGACTGAAAACTATTTCTACTCCATTACAACTAATTTTTTAGAATTTCAATTTTGATAATTTTACTGATACACCAAACAAGTTGAAGAACGCCTGTAACGTTAGAATTGAAGGGATCTGGCAGGATTACAGGAATTTGTTACAAAAATTGAAATTAAAGACAACCGAAACTTGGACGTCTAACTGAGGTTGGGAAGTAGGACGAGTCAACAGATTTCGCTAGTGATGCAATTTGTCCCACCAATTGGGAACTCTAGGTCTGGCCGCCGGATGGCGCTATGAATAGTGATCAAGTTACACTTCAAAATTAAAACACAAGGCCAGTTAACGTTAAATTCTTCAAAACTTTAGATTTTACACCTGAAGAAGAGATCAGATCATAGTTTTCGAAACGTCGTGTTTTATTGTTGAAACATTTAACGATGATAAATTTCCGTAATCCTTATGTCCTTTCATATAATTTTTTAATGAATAATGATTAAGTTAGACTTTAAAAATTGAAACACAAGGCCAGTTAACGTTAAATGTTCCAACGCCTTATGATTCTACACCTGAAGAAGAGATCAGATTATACTTTTAGAAACGTCGTGTTTCATTTTTGTAAGATTTAGCGATGATAAATGTCCTTGTGTCCTTTCATATCATTCTTTTAATAAATAGAAAATATCTTAATCAAATTTACACCTGGCATTATAGCAATGGAAGAAATATTCCAGAGGACACGGAATAGGTAGGCCTCAATAATGGCCGACTGGCGTAGTAACTACGCCATAATAAGAATAACGGCCGCAGTTGCCGGAGCCATGACGTAGATTTATGGCGGAGACTTGAGCTCGGAAAACACATTCATAACGGATGCCTTTAGTTCCTTTCTGGTTCCTGGCATGAGTTGAATTTTAACAACCAAGTTACAACGCAATTACACTACCACCAAAACTATAAGCACATTAGCATAGCACTTAACCTTTCACATGAAACTATATTAATTTTAATTTACGCTTCAACACTTTTGAAATACACACAAGAACTCTTCTAAAGCAGCAACGTCACTTTTGAAACTCCTGCACTCACACCGACCGCAATATTAGTAGTAAGAGGTGGCAACCTTAGATTAATGGAACTTTTGTTGTTTCCAAAAAGGTCAACGTCTTTTAATAAAGAACAAAGCAACTAATCAGTACATCTAAGCATGTTTACATCCATAGTAAATAATATTCGCAGTGTAAAGAACCAGTTTATATTCTATTGGGCATATATAAATTTTGACTTGTTTACATTAGACCGCCCGCGTGAATATTAAGAAATTTTTAATATAATTCTTTTTACAATATATTCACATGTTCGCCATTCTGTGATATTGCCATTTAAATAACAGGGATATTTAGTATAAAAACTAAATACATTGAAAACCTAAATACAAACTAAGGCAGAAACGCAGTTGCCAGCTTAGCCAGTTTTATCAGCTGGTACAATCAAATGAGGCAGGACAGTATCTATGACCAATTATGACTTTATTGGAAGTTGGTATTTTAATTTAATTTTCTTTTTCTTCTCACGTGACCTTCAATTTATTTATTTTAGCTCCCCAAAAAACACACTTCCCCCACTGTTTCGTCGCCAACAATCCGTATTTTCTAATAACAGAATTGCTGTCCAAATAAATTTTTATCGAATACATTTTAAAAAAATGTGTGCTTTTTCTTGTGATATCGTATATTTTTATTAAACATATGTGTTAAAAACTATTTTAAACTAGTTTTGACTAATTTTGTTAATGCTAGTGTTAAGCTGGTTAGTATGAAAAGAGCCAACTACAAATTACAAATTAATCATAAAGTCAAAAAGTTCTAAACCCAGAGAACGTATAGTTTGTCTTGCGAAACGTATGTTTTCACTCCTTTTCACATTAGTACAGTACCAGAATAACAAGTAGTTGTGGCCAGTTTCCGTTACAAACAAAGTATAAACACATTTCTTAAAATTATATACGTCGGAGGAAACGTTGTTAAGGATAACAATATTTATGGTACATGAACAGTCATACGGTTTGAGGACTGGACTCTATTCTTTACAACCGACGTTGCCAAATATTGTGGCTTTGGTGAGCGCTTCGCCATTTAGTTGTACTTGTTCTTTTTTGTTTCGCATAACGTGCCGCGATGTCAAAGGAAATGCTTATATTGATTTCCCCAGTCTCTCGCCTTCTCTGGTGTATGCAGCATGTGTTTTTCAGTGAAACGATTTGGTGATTAATTGACAAATCTGGACCCTCAGGTATATACTTACATTTTGGTATGTACAACTTGTTAACTCTGTCAATTAAATCGCAATAAAGTCGTTAGTTTCTATTTTTTTAAAATAATTTTAATACTTAAAACAGATTCCAATCCCCAAAACGTAGTGTTCTATTCTTGTAACGTAAAACGATGGCAAATGTCCAAAAACCTACAATTTTTCAAATGAAACCCTTGTCAAAAGTAGCCTACATTTTAAACAAAAAAAGTCGTTGGTTACTGTACAAAATCATGCATTCCGGAAAAAACCACGATGAATACGTTTCGCTTCAAATATTAATAATATAAACAATTTGACACTGTTATAAGCTAATTTAGAATTCATAAATAGAATGGTACGTTTGACAGTAAATGCATTGTGCTATTTAAACATTTATCAAACATGTGATAACTGTCAAGCTCGTATTTAAAGTAGTTTATGTGGTTGCACGGTCGCTTGTTAATGTACCGAGTTGACATTGAAAAGCGACAGTAAACAAGACCGGTAGATGTTTTTATAGTTGTCGTTGTTTATCGCGGATGTGATATCACGCCAGCCGCGGCTATAAATAGAATGTTTCGTCTCACAATGAGGAAGTGCTTGTATAGGGCCAATTACAACGTGGCTTGCTGTACGACTAAGAGCGTTGTGGTGGGATGCTCGAGCTCGACACACCGCCTGATCACTGCTCCTGTCCTTGTCTCTGCAGTAGTTGTACAAACAAACTTGTATAAAGCCAATTACAACGTGGCTTGCTGTACGACTAAGAGCGTTGTGGTGGGATGCTCGAGCTCGACACGCCGCCTGATCACTCACTGCTCCTCTCCTTGTCTCTGCAGTAGTTGTACAAACAAACTTGTATAAAGCCAATTACAACGTGGCTTGCTGTACGACTAAGAGCGTTGTGGTGGGATGCTCGAGCTCGACACGCCGCCTGATCACTGCTCCTCTCCTTGTCTCTGCAGTAGTTGTACAAACAAACTTGTATAAAGCCAATTACAACGTGGCTTGCTGTACGACTAAGAGCGTTGTGGTGGGATGCTCGAGCTCGACACGCCGCCTGATCACTGCTCCTCTCCTTGTCTCTGCAGTAGTTGTACAAACAAACTTGTATAAAGCCAATTACAACGTGGCTTGCTGTACGACTAAGAGCGTTGTGGTGGGATGCTCGAGCTCGACACGCCGCCTGATCACTGCTCCTCTCCTTGTCTCTGCAGTAGTTGTACAAACAAACTTGTATAAAGCCAATTACAACGTGGCTTGCTGTACGACTAAGAGCGTTGTGGTGGGATGCTCGAGCTCGACACGCCGCCTGATCACTGCTCCTCTCCTTGTCTCTGCAGTAGTTGTACAAACAAACTTGTATAAAGCCAATTACAACGTGGCTTGCTGTACGACTAAGAGCGTTGTGGTGGGATGCTCGAGCTCGACACGCCGCCGCCTGATCACTGCTCCTCTCCTTCTCTCTGCAGTAGTTGTACAAACAAACTTGTATAACGCCAATTACAACGTGGCTTGCTGTACGACTAAGAGCGTTGTGGTGGGATGCTCGAGCTCGACACGCCGCCTGATCACTGCTCCTCTCCTTGTCTCTGCAGTAGTTGTACAAACAAACTTGTATAAAGCCAATTACAACGTGGCTTGCTGTACGACTAAGAGCGTTGTGGTGGGATGCTCGAGCTCGACACGCCGCCTGATCACTGCTACTCTCATTCTCTCTGCAGTAGTTGTACAAACAAACTTGTATAAAGCCAATTACAACGTGGCTTGCTGTACGACTAAGAGCGTTGTGGTGGGATGCTCGAGCTCGACACGCCGCCTGATCACTGCTACTCTCCTTCTCTCTGCAGTAGTTGTACAAACAAACTTGTATAAAGCCAATTACAACGTGGCTTGCTGTACGACTAAGAGCGTTGTGGTGGGATGCTCGAGCTCGACACGCCGCCTGATCACTGCTCCTCTCCTTCTCTCTGCAGTAGTTGTACAAACAAACTTGTATAAAGCCAATTACAACGTGGCTTGCTGTACGACTAAGAGCGTTGTGGTGGGATGCTCGAGCTCGACACGCTGCCTGATCACTGCTACTCTCATTCTCTCTGCAGTAGTTGTACAAACAAACTTGTATAAAGCCAATTACAACGTGGCTTGCTGTACGACTAAGAGCGTTGTGGTGGGATGCTCGAGCTCGACACGCTGCCTGATCACTGCTACTCTCATTCTCTCTGCAGTAGTTGTACAAACAAACTTGTATAAAGCCAATTACAACGTGGCTTGCTGTCTGTACGACTAAGAGCGTTGTGGTGGGATGCTCGAGCTCGACACGCCGCCGCCTGATCACTGCTACTCTCATTCTCTCTGTAGTAGTTGTACAAACAAACTTGTATAAAGCCAATTACAACGTGGCTTGCTGTACGACTAAGAGCGTTGTGGTGGGATGCTCGAGCTCGACACACCGCCTGATCACTGCTACTCTCATTCTCTCTGCAGTAGTTGTACAAACAAACTTGTATAAAGCCAATTACAACGTGGCTTGCTGTACGACTAAGAGCGTTTGTGGTGGGATGCTCGAGCTCGACACGCCGCCTGATCACTGCTACTCTCATTCTCTCTGCAGTAGTTGTACAAACAAACTTGTATAAAGCCAATTACAACGTGGCTTGCTGCTGTACGACTAAGAGCGTTGTGGTGGGATGCTCGAGCTCGACACGCTGCCTGATCACTGCTACTCTCATTCTCTCTGCAGTAGTTGTACAAACAAACTTGTATAAAGCCAATTACAACGTGGCTTGCTGTACGACTAAGAGCGTTGTGGTGGGATGCTCGAGCTCGACACGCCGCCTGATCACTGCTCCTCTCCTTCTCTCTGCAGTAGTTGTACAAACAAACTTGTATAAAGCCAATTACAACGTGGCTTGCTGTACGACTAAGAGCGTTGTGGTGGGATGCTCGAGCTCGACACGCCGCCTGATCACTGCTCCTCTCCTTGTCTCTGCAGTAGTTGTACAAACAAACTTGTATAAAGCCAATTACAACGTGGCTTGCTGTACGACTAAGAGCGTTGTGGTGGGATGCTCGAGCTCGACACGCCGCCTGATCACTCACTGCTCCTCTCCTTGTCTCTGTGCAGTAGTTGTACAAACAAACTTGTATAAAGCCAATTACAACGTGGCTTGCTGTACGACTAAGAGCGTTGTGGTGGGATGCTCGAGCTCGACACGCCGCCTGATCACTGCTACTCTCATTCTCTCTGTAGTAGTTGTACAAACAAACTTGTATAAAGCCAATTACAACGTGGCTTGCTGTACGACTAAGAGCGTTGTGGTGGGATGCTCGAGCTCGACACGCTGCCTGATCACTCACTGCTACTCTCATTGTCTCTGCGTAGTAGTTGTACAAACAAACTTGTATAAAGCCAATTACAACGTGGCTTGCTGTACGACTAAGAGCGTTGTGGTGGGATGCTCGAGCTCGACACACCGCCTGATCACTGCTACTCTCCTCTCTCTCTGTAGTAGGTTGTACAAACAAACTTGTATAAAGCCAATTACAACGTGGCTTGCTGTACGACTAAGAGCGTTGTGGTGGGATGCTCGAGCTCGACACACCGCCTGATCACTGCTCCTCTCATTGTCTCTGTAGTAGTTGTACAAACAAACTTGTATAAAGCCAATTACAACGTGGCTTGCTGTACGACTAAGAGCGTTGTGGTGGGATGCTCGAGCTCGACACACGCCGCCTGATCACTGCTACTCTCATTCTCTCTGTAGTAGTTGTACAAACAAACTTGTATAAAGCCAATTACAACGTGGCTTGCTGTACGACTAAGAGCGTTGTGGTGGGATGCTCGAGCTCGACACACCGCCTGATCACTCACTGCTCCTCTCCTTGTCTCTGTAGTAGTTGTACAAACAAACTTGTATAAAGCCAATTACAACGTGGCTTGCTGTACGACTAAGAGCGTTGTGGTGGGATGCTCGAGCTCGACACACCGCCTGATCACTCACTGCTACTCTCCTTGTCTCTGTAGTAGTTGTACAAACAAACTTGTATAAAGCCAATTACAACGTGGCTTGCTGTACGACTAAGAGCGTTGTGGTGGGATGCTCGAGCTCGACACGCTGCCTGATCACTGCTCCTGTCCATTCTCTCTGCAGTAGTTGTACAAACAAACTTGTATAAAGCCAATTACAACGTGGCTTGCTGTACGACTAAGAGCGTTGTGGTGGGATGCTCGAGCTCGACACGCTGCCTGATCACTGCTCCTCTCCTTCTCTCTGTAGTAGTTGTACAAACAAACTTGTATAAAGCCAATTACAACGTGGCTTGCTGTACGACTAAGAGCGTTGTGGTGGGATGCTCGAGCTCGACACGCCGCCTGATCACTGCTACTCTCATTGTCTCTGCAGTAGTTGTACAAACAAACTTGTATAAAGCCAATTACAACGTGGCTTGCTGTAGGACTAAGAGCGTTGTGGTGGGATGCTCGAGCTCGACACGCCGATCACTGCTACTCTCACTCACTTGTATAAAGCCAATTACAACGTGGCTTGCTGTACGACTAAGAGCTTGCTCGAGCTCTGTCAGTAGTTGTACAAACAAACTTGTATAACGCAAATTACAACGTGGCTTGTATAACGCAAATTACATCGTGGCTTGATGTTGTATGTACAAACAAACTTTTTTATGTTTTCATAGTTTAGATTTGAAAGATCATTTGGTTTTATAGTGAGAACAGTGTGAATCTAGTGGGACAAATTAAACAATAATTTTGTTAGTGTATTTCAAAAGTTTCAATTAACGTTTGTTTCGATATTTTCTTCACAGTTTGTTTGGAATTCTTGTGCGAAATGTAAAAAACTATGTTGTTTGTTTGGCGTTTGTTTAGGTTTTATATTTTATCTTCTATGGAGCTTGTTTGGCATTCTTGTTTAATATACAATAAAAGTAAAGATAAAGTGGAGTACGCTAGCGATCCCAACAGTTTTTGGGTATATTTTGGTGAATGGTGTCGTGTCGTGAGTTTTAAGCTAGCAACACTCACTTTGTTTTTGTTATATCCAGAATATATGTACCAAACAAGCGCTACAAACATCCAAACAAACGATTCCAACACGTTTGAAAGTCTTTTTCTGGAATGGATGCCGCCAGTTTCACATGTCTATTTGTGAGACCCCTCGGTCGGATTTAGCTTTGAAGTCTAACCTCTTGATATCTAAGGAGATAATTATAAATACCATGATGAAGAGCAATGAGTTTTCTCCCTAATTCCTGAAGCTCTCAAGTATCATGTATCTTATCTGCCCGCATACATTAATATGATAATTATTACTGTTTTTAATTAAGAGATCCATCCTCCATGATACTTCCGGAAATGGCCATCCAACTTCTACTCTTGTAGATGGTACAATAAGATTACGGTGGAAAGGTATTTGATAGAGACAAACTGGTAACTAATACCCCCTTCTTCTTTCAAATGCAACAACTTACACACATTATTTGTTGAAATGTTGAAGGCGGAGCTTGTATTGGCTATTATCAACTTAATCACTACATGTAGAATACACCAACCAATACTTAAAACTTTTTACTTTTGTGAGGCCTTTCGATACCAAGGCTATCTTCATCAGACAAACCACAAAAGTAAATACAAAAATTCAATTTGTTTTTAATAATAGTTGACGTATGTGATTTTAAAATTAATTTATCCCGTGTGGCGTAGTGTGTAAAATAAAATAAAATCATTACATTATCTAAATTTTGAATGTTATTTTTGTAATCTTCGTGACAATAATATTGATTTTTGTGTTGGTCCATCAAGCAGATACAGATTTATTAAATCAAGAAGACAGACAATTTTGACTTTTCATTCTGTTTTGTACAAAATACTTTTAAATGCTAGTGAAGTAGTTCAGTTCATAAAAATTGCAACTCAATGAAACATTTGCATTGCCATGAATCTAAAAAACAGTCAGACTAAGGCAATATTTAATTGTGTACTATATTTATTCCTGTGTGGTAGCAGGACACTGACATACAAACTGTACCTGGTAACTCCGATAAAAGTGTGCATTCTTTAGGGGTGATAGAGGATGGGAATACAAACATATATATTGTCCAATACACATAGGCTTGCAAATATTTCGTTTTCAAGAAAATGGAGAAACTAGACCGCTGTGATGCCGCTCTCTCGCAGTATCCCCACCACTGCTCGGCACTCGCCCGCTTGCTCTATCCCCTGACCGGGCCACTGCCACTTAGCGGCTAACCTCACACTAAAAAGTGTGAGGTGCTCCCTGGATACGTCTATGGCTACGTTAGTCTGTTCAATTAATATTTTACGCTTGTATAGGCCTACACACAAAAGTATAATATAATTATAGAATAGGTAAGTAGCTGCAGTGTAAACAAAATGGTGCGAGCGAGGCACGGTCCACACAGCTGATAAAACAGAGAAGAGGAGATGCTTGTCCCACTCCCCACCACTGGAGGGGGCCCCTCCTGCGCGTGGTGCTTAGATATTTACTTCTGCGCAGGTTTCTTTGCGAACGGTTTATCTATAAGAATGCTTGTGGTGTTTCCTACAGGCATCTAAAATCATATAAAATTCTTACAGCTTGACGATTTTTACACTTATAAACTTTTAGCATCAACTCCGCTCCATAATTAATTTTGAGATGTGATTAAATTTCAAAAATGGATCAAAAGAAAAAGCTCCAACCAGAATACGCTTCTCGCAACAAACAATACATCAATTACCTTAAATAATAAAAACTTTGAAGAGTAGAACGTGATTAACTACAGCACACCTGACTACATTCACACATTTGACTAATTGGCATCTTCATGTGATTCTCGATATATAAATATGTGATGTCACATGTTCGATTCTCTGTACGAATCACATCAATTATTAAACTGTTATTGAGTAGCGGATTATTCAGTCAGTCATGTCGGTATATCTACACAAATTATTCATACACGTGTAGCCGTCCTGACAAACTGGACATGTGTTGTGGTGTAACACGGATTCGCCGAACTATCTGTAAATACACATTGACTGCCATTTGGAACGATGGAAATTACGTAGACCCAGTGCTCAGTTCATATACCGGGTGTAAAAAACTCGTACACGGGTTTGATAATTCCCGAATTATTACAGGTAAAGCAATAAGACTTGGTACATAATTACTGCACCTATAAATATACTTTTTGTAGTTTGTAGTAACTACCATTTTTGTCATGTCAGGGGGATGGCCCGCAGGGAGTCAGTAGGAAATCTTAAATTAGAGCATAGTTCGAGTAGGACATACAATTAAAGGGTTCTATTAGTAGAGTGCAATGCTGCAAATCTAGCCTGAAAAGTTTCACTCTTTAAAAAGTTACGCTGGTCTAAAGATTAAAACCTTTACAATGTAGGTCCTGTTCTAGGCGGTTTGATATTCTTGTCTTGGTCTATTCTTCAAGTTGTGAAAGTTAAACTTAGAAAATCTAGTTTAATATATACATTAAATTGGACTTGAGAAATAGTTTTTAAGGTAACTTAATGACTCTTCACACCCAATGCAGGATGGTCCACAAGAAGTTGAGCAAAACATTTTAGCTTAAGCATAGCTTAAGATGTACATTATTTTAAAGGGGTTATTTAGCAGAGATTAATGATCAAGAGAAAATCCAGGTATCAATTATTATAATAGAAAGTTCTTATTTAAAACCTAAAAACCTTTAAGATGTAGGTCTAGATCTGTACGATTACTTTTAGGGCCAAAAGGTAAAGGGACTATCCGTCCGTCCGTGTGTCTGTCTGTACGCTAGTAATTTCTTCATAATAGTAGAATATCAAAGATGCCAAAAATTCAAGGTTTTTTGGTTTTTATTAGGTAGAGTTAATGTTAATGTACTAGTTCATAAATAATTTTAGATCTATGTTCAGTAATTGTTTAAAGGCAAATTTTATTACTTCGTACATAACCAAATATTTAACACAATATTTTATACGTACTTAGCTACACGACAATCGTTCTTTCAGGGCATACGAAAAGGTCCAGGTCGTTCCTAAAGAATTACAATGCGTACTAAATCCTAATTACGTAAGTTTTGAGATATTTATACATAATTTCAAACAGCATTTAAATACAAATTACGCTTAAAATATTTATTATTTTGCCTCTTTCCACGAAATAGACAAGTTGGAGATGGGATAAGATCGGACAAGTTTAGATATGATGGATTAAAAAAAATACAAACTGAAGAAAATGTGAATAGAGATTCTATGGATTTACAACAATTACTGTGGTGCATACGCCCTGAAGATTTTCCTATTATTTAATTAGTTAATGCAAGTCTATGCAGAAATCATCAACATCAAGCACGTAGAAGACGTATAGGCATTGCGGTAGCCGCCGCGCCGGTTAGGTTATGTTGGGATTAAAAGCTAGGCGTAGAGAGTAGGTTAGGTTAGGTACATAGTTGAAGACTGGAGGTGGCTCTCCATAACGAAACCGACACATCCTAAGAATTTATTTGTGTTCGCAATATATCGACGTGGTGTGGACAGAAAGTTTCAGAAGGTAATAATAGTATTTTCACTTCTCTCTACTGCCTTCAAAACTTTACTTGGCAAATTCAAGTTAGTACATAAAGAGATTGTAAATTTTTTTAAGTTTACTAGCAGTACCATCATTTTATACTTCATACTAATACAATTTTTATTGGTATCAAAACATCAGTTTGTACATGCAGGTGTCAAAACGCATAATTTTAATTTAAAGAGAGTTTTTTTATGATTTCGTAATTTCTTAGTTGATATTATTAAATAACTTTATACTTAACCTTGGAGTTATTCAAATAATTTTAAAATATAGACAATTTATTTCACATTTTGAATTTAGCTGTTGTCATGTCGTTAACATAAAGAGGTTAAATTTCTCCCCAGTACCATAATTCTATATATCAAAATAATAAAACTGTTATTTATATATCTAAAACATCAGTTTGCACATTCAGTGTGTTAAATATAAAATTTGTATTGATAAAGAAATTTTTTCAAATTTAATAAAATCTTAATATAAAAATTAAATAACTTTATACTTAACCTTGGATTTATTCAAATAATTTTAAAATATAGACAATTTATTTCACATTTTGAGTTTAGCTGTTGTCATGTTGTTGACATAAAGAGGTAGTGAATTTGTTTATACTTACCACCAGTACATATTCTATAAATTCTATATATGATAATAATAGCACTTTTATTTATATCTAAAACATCGGTTTGCACATTCAATGTGTTAAAAAGTAAAATTTTCATTTAAACATTTTAAAATATAAAAATTAAATAACTTTATACTTAACCTTGGAGTTATTTAAATAATTTTAAAATATAGATAATTGATTTAACATTTTCAATTTAGCTGTTTATACTATGTCATGTCTCATCGAGCCGTCTACCGTGTGGAATATATAGTTTTTAATTGGTCCCCAGTTATGACTCATGGTTGTCATGAAAGAATTCTATATAACTTTATTATGTGGCATTAAGAGTGCGGAGGCTTCTCCCAGATACGAGGCCAGTCTACATGGCCAGCCCCTCCCATAATTGGCAGGGGAAGAGCCAAGCTGGAGCCTGCCGCTCAATCGATGGCCTACATACACATAGACAGCATCATACAAACAGCAGTGTACAGCATCGCATTGTTACTTCCGCAATAGTGATGACGTCTAATGTGACTATTCCACAAGTAATAGGCTCTGTGTGATAACATATCGGTACTTGTTAGTGTTAGACAAACAGCTGAAATAAGTCATGGACTGGAGGGAGAAATGCTGATAACACCCAATGTGAATATTTTACAAAAATGGACTTGGTGGCGATACGTCGTTATCTGGAAGGAGAAGTGCTGATAACATCCAATGTGAATATTTTAAAATATCACTGTGTGCTGATACGTCGTGATGTGAAAGGAAAAGTGCTGATAAAGTCCAATGTGAATATTTTAAAATATCACTGTGTGCTGATACGTCATGATCTGGAAGGAGAAGTGCTGATAAAATCCAATGTGAATATTTTAAAATATCACTGTGTGCTGATACGTCATGATCTGGAAGGAGAAGTGCTGATAAAAGCAAATGTGAATATTTTAAAATATCACTATGTGCTGATACGTCATGATCTGGAAGGAAGAAGTGCTGATAGTATCCAATGTGAATATTTATAATATCACTGTGTGCTGATACGTCGTGATCTGGAAGGAGAAATGCTGATAACATCCAATGTGAATACTTCACAAAATATCACTGTGTCAAGATACGTCGTGATCTGGAAGGAGAAATGCTGATAACACCCAATGTGAATACTTCACAAAATATCACTATGTGCTGATACGTCGTGATCTGGAAGGAGAAATGCTGATAACATCCAATGTGAATACTTCACAAAATATCACTGTGTCAAGATACGTCATGATCTGTAGAGAGTAGTGCTGATAACAGGCAATGTGAATATTCCACAACTCCACAAGTAGGAATATTGTGTGCTAACATATCGATCGTGTTAGATAAGGAGGGACCATTAGATTTAGACAATCTGCTAAATACGTCATGATCTGTAGAGAGTAGTGCTGATAACACCCAATGTGAATATTCCACAACTCCACAAGTAGGAATATTGTGTGCTAACATATCGATAGTGTTAGATAAGGAGAGACCATTAGATTTAGACAAACAACTAAAATACGACATGATCTGTAGAGAGAAGTGCTGATAACAGGCAATGTGAATATTCCACAACTGTCCACAAGTAAGGAATATTGTGTGCTAACATATCGATAGTGTTAGATAAGGAGGGACCATTAGATTTAGACAAACAACTAAATACGAACATGATCTGTAGAGAGAAGTGCTGATAACAGGCAATGTGAATATCCACAACTCGCACAAGTAGGAATATTGTGTGCTAACATATCGATAGTGTTAGATAAGGAGGGACCATTAGTTTAGACTTAGATCTGTAGAGAGTAGTGCTGATAACAGGCAATACGACAAGTGATAGCGATAGTGTAGATAAGGAGAGCATGTTGCATGATCTGTAGAGAGAAGTGCTGATAACAGGCAATGTGAATATCCACAACTCCACAAGTAGGAATATTGTGTGCTAACATATCGATCGTGTTAGATAAGGAGGGACCATTAGATTTAGACAATCTGCTAAATACGACATGATCTGTAGAGAGAAGCACTGATAACATGCAATGTGAATATCCACAACTCCACAAGTAGGAATATTGTGTGCTAACATATCGATCGTGTTAGATAAGGAGGGACCATTAGATTTAGACAAACAACTAAAATACGACATGATCTGTAGAGAGAAGCACTGATAACATGCAATGTGAATATTCCACTAGTACAGAACGCTATATGTACGTTGAGTTATAACTTATAAGCAGGTGTTGATGTGTATTGATCTCTGAGAGGTTCTAAAGTGGGAGTATGGGCTTTGTGCCATAAATAGTCAGAACTATGGATGTAACAGACGTAGACAAAACTGACGGTACGGCAAACACATATGTCTGTGTCTGCCCAAGTTCAAAGACTGTTATCTTTACTGAAACTATTACGTTCTTACACAACTTTGTACAGTGTGTGTATGCTGTTATTACGGCTAAGAAAGGATGTTGATTTAATATAGTGTGATTACAACTAAATTCAACTAGCTATGAATTTATTAAGTGTTTGTATTCTCAGTGGAAACCACCGCAGTTTTTTTCTTGCACTCTTAATTTTTGTTTGTTTCAGACTCTAAACCACTCTTCTTATTTTGTTTTTTGTTGTAAGTGGATTATGTTATCAATACCATAAGCTATTCATTTGATGGAGCTTAATCAAAGTATTACAAAACTTTCATTTCATGAGAATTCTTTATACTAAAATTGGCATGTGTTAAAGCTTAATTTACTTTTGCTGCTCAACATTACTTACGTCATGATGTGAGAATTCTCCGAACAGACTCGCCTTGGAGGAATCTTACTTTGTCTCTTTTAATATAGAATAGTGATCTGTTAACCAGAAATTGTTCATATTTACTGCAATATGTGTCACATTGTAAATGGTCTTTATTATATGTATTTGTTGTAAATCTTGTTTAAGAGATAAATAAAGTTTATTGTTATTATTAAGTCAATAATATTATATATTGTTTTTTATTATTAACCTACATTGCTTTATTTTTCTAAATTATTTTCAACGTGTTGTAAATTTCAGGTTCAACAGAGAGAATATAAGATCTTGCAGGTTATAAGTAGAAAGTTGTTTAAATATGAAGCTATTATAGCATTTTAGCGGTTTGGAATTTGTATGTCATTCTTAAAGGTTTAGCTTTTTACAAGTACCTTATTTTCTGGAAGTTCTTAAAACGTATTTTATGTACATTTCAAGGATACAACTATCTGTAATATCGTTGTGAATTACTATGACGTATCTTCTCCTACTTACTGTCTTTGATTGTTTTAGTTACACAGGATTAGTCATTCATACGGACGAGGTGTTGGGGGAATATTTTAGTTCTGAGGTCTGTCGCTAGAGCAGCACCACGATCTTTTACTGTTAACGTTCAAATATTTGTTACCTGTCCTCTCACCTAACGTTCAATGATGGTAGTCATAGCGGTCACTTTTGTCGTGGCTCTATTTATAGCATTGGATGAGCTAGCCTATATCATGTATAACTAATATAACCCATTTTTAGTTACTAAAGTTACTACATTTTGTTGTTCTCTTAAGAGAAGAAGCAAATAAATTGCACTTAGTCAAATAAGGACCTTAGCGCTGCTTCCGGAGTGACAGGATATTCAGGATAGGTAAGGTTACAAGGTAGGGGCCGCCTCCTATCGAGATCCATGAGGAAGAATTAGGGCACTAATCTCAAAGTCATGTCCCCCCGGAAGAAGGGGAGGCTAGCTCTGAACCAGCCTCCCCAGTCTAAGCAGGCACGGGGTGGCACACCCTTGTTGAGGCTAGCAAGAACCTCTGATACTTAGGGAACGAACTCTAACAGTCATCTCCCGCAGTAGACTAGACCTATCGAATTACCCTTGCACCCCAGAATCTCTACATTTGCGGTTAGTGATGTGCAGCTCCTGGACATCCATAAGGTTTCCCAGATTTAAGTGGCACATCGGCTTTTGCTGTGCCCAGTGGTAGGTTCAACTGGAAGGTATAAACCAGCCAGACGTGATCTCTGCTAGGTATATCACAATCTTAGTTGCTTGGCAATTGTAAATTTAGAATAACTGTAAATGATTAAAATTGAATTGATCGGATGGTCGATTTAGCCTACTTCAGTATTTTACTAAGAGGCATTGGGTCTTTTTCGTTTAAGGGCCTTACAAACATACTATACCTGACTGACAGTGCATTTAATAGTTTTTTTTTTTTTTTTTTTTTTTTTTTTTTTTTTTTTTTTTTTTTTTTTTTTTTTTTTTTTTTTTTGTTATTAGTTCGTAGGACAGTAGTCCAGGTACTACTTCTAGTATAAACTCGTCTTATCTTAACAGTGATAAACGCGCGCCGCTTATCTTTTGCCTGTAATGAAACCTGCGTTAGTTCTGTCTGAGTTTTGCGTTCAATAAAGCGTGGTGAGTTGATCTGGGCTTGGACTTTGCAAGTTCGAGTTATTTTTTTTTTTTTCTAAAAGAGCAAGCAGCGCAAAGCGCTGCGCAGCGGGCAAGCATCGCGTGATCTGAGTTTTGAATAGGCACGCTAGGGTCTTTTGTGCTGGCCCTTAAACGAAAAAGACCCGAGGCATTTTCTACTTCACGGACGACATTGGTCCACCTTCCCTCACCTCGGCCAACACTTCGGCGTTTTATATACATCATAGTAAACAAACATCCCAGAGTTCGACATGATGGTAAACAGATGGTTCCCTAATTACTGCAAACACCCCCTCCCTCCCCACTGCCAGCCGCCTTCGAGTAAACTTGGCAGACTTTCTTTACTTAGTGTTGCGGTACCGTCCCATACAGTCTTGCTGCTAGCAGTAGATTACTACACTTTACTGTTGGATATTCTGAAGCTACGAATATAACAGAAGAAAATTATGGTTGAACAGGCAAAGCCAAGTTCCGTCTTTTGAAATTTGTTAAGTGTTTGAAACGTAGACTACTCACTGCGACGGTCATGCATATTTTGGCAAAACTTATATTCCATCCAAGTATAAATCAGTATTTTTAGTTTAGTTAAGTTCCAAGATGTATGTATTTTGTCTATTGTTTTCAGGACTATAAAGTTTCTTAATTTATGTTGGAACATGTGTACCAATCGACAAGATGTACCGACGTTATAAGATCAAACTGGACTCTAAATTTGAACCCCCCCCCCCCAAAGGACCCCGAAACGGTACAAACCTACCCCTCCCCCCACCAACAAAATGTCACCTCCTCTTGTTATCACACTGAAAGAGACTGGATACAGTAAACTTAGATAGGCTGAGAATTTTGTTTCGATGTCTGCTTTCAACGTCATTTTTATAAGATATATATAGTAGACTACACATTAAAAAGACATTAGTGTAAACCCTTTATTACCGTCTACAAAAAGCTTTTAATCATATTCGTAAGAGATTACTATATAGTTTATTTTTAGTTTTTGACAAAAACTTATTTTTCTTTAGATGTAAAAGTAATTCAATAATTTTAACACAGCTGTGAACAATTGTAATGTTATATTCAGTTATTCCCAAAATATAACCCAAAATAAATTTGTCCAATGTTTAGTGCTAATGCTTAAAATAATTTTACACAAAATCCTACCATTTGCAAACGGTAAACTATTAATAATTGTAGAGGGATGCGGTGTGTTATATTTTAGATGGTGTCGTAGAGAATTTAGTAAGTAATGAAAAGTTAAAACAAATTTGTGGGAGACATTTCAGGGAAATATTCAGATTTACAAAAATAAGTTCGAAAATAAAAATATTTTTCAATATGGTCAAGAATGCACACACCACCAAAATCAGCTCATTGACTTAACCTTTATGTATATTTGCAACATGCACACGTACACATGAACAATATGCATCGAATGTAAGATCACAAACCGATATTTTGAGACAACTTACAGAAAAATCTTTTTTAGAATTTACTTGGAAATCCAAAGATACTTTTCATAAGTTAAACGTTTGTTCTACCAAATTTAAAAGATCGACATTTCTGTCCCTACTTTATAACAATACGTAAAAATATATGAGCTCTCCAATATTAAATGTCCCACTCAATCCGTGAGTAAGTTTTAAAATAAAAAAAATTAAAGATTGATTACAAGTGTTTTTAGACGTTAAAAAGTTCTTTGTCATATTATATATTTTAGACCAGATAAACACTGTTTATTAAAATATACGAACCTAAAGAAAATGAATATCATTTAATGAAATTTGTACAACAAATGAGTGAGATAAACTTCTTCCGAGTTAAGGCGCGTATACTTATTGTAGATATTTGATTCTTGAACATCTAAATCGTGTATACTTATACACATATTTAAATAAAAAGATCTTAAGGTTTTGTTAGTAAACACGTAACTATTGTTAGATATAGACATTGCATAACTAAATTAGTTACTGTATATGAATAATAATTTTGAAAGAGGAAGTTTAGAAAATGTAAAACCCTATCTTTGTTTATAAACATAATATTTAGGATAGCGGAGTTTATCTAACGGGCCAGGATCAAAGTGTATTTTGCATGAGTGGTTATTTGATAACGAAATAATCTTCATAGAAATTCGAACTAATCTGTTATCGGCCTTTGGTTTCTTGGAAAAGTTGCTCTAAACTGCTATAAATAATTCGATTATATTTTAAACAATATTTTAAAAACACATCTTTTTAGAAATAATTCTTCTAAATGTTTCAGAACAATGGGTAACATATTTATTTTCAAATTTGTTATTTAAAGCATTTAAATAATAGCGGATAAAGTAAAATTAGAATGAAATAAATTTCGGTAAGAAGTACTATAGTTAGGAAAATCTACACAAAACCTTGAATGTTTTACAGGTTTGAACAACTAATGGAATACGTATTTACTTAAACCACGAAAGATGTTGATTAACACAAACAAATCGCATTGATTTGTAATTAATTTACACTATTTGTTTTAATGACGACACAAAAGAACAACAATGCAAGTGTTTAACCTTCTGTTGATTACTGAAATTGCAATGGTGTTAATAGTCTCAGTGATTTATTTATTCTGTGATTTATTGAATTGCTTCATGAAAACATGTGTCAAACTACTTGTTTATTCCATTTACAATTTACAATTTAAACTTTAGAGCCTGATGTACTGAAATAACCTTGACTTTTTCCATAAGAACAATATTACAGCTCATGCAATTTTACGTCCTTATTTGTGATTGTTATGGCTGATGTCCCAATTTAAAATAATTATTATTAATATACATCCAAACGCTTTTTAGTTTTTTTTGTAAAGCGTTTAAATTTTTGAATATTTATATTTATTATATTTTTAAAGTTTAAAAAAGTGTTTTTAAACTTTAAAAGTTTTTTTTAATAAACCATAAAAATGTCGAAAAAATAAGATGCTTTTTGGATGGGTATTAATTAAATCGTTTTAATACAACCTTTATTATTTAAATCTGTTTAATTGATTTGCTCATTTGATAACTCATTGGAAACTTACAGTAGTTGTTGTTCCACACAAAGTACTGATTGACCAATCCAATTCCAATCAGAAGTTTACGAAGAAGTTATCCAATCGTCACTTACTGATGAGTTTAATCAGACATTAACGAGTTAGGCGCGGTGTTTGGTTTAAACAAACACAATTTCATACTGAACGTCTGTTACTCAACTTAAAAAATGTTTTGTCGTATGACAGTTCCAACTTTTAATTGATGTCGTCATAAAATAAGTACTGTCATATTACACGATGTCGTGTATTGCGTGCAAGTGCGCACTTGTGCGCCAGGAGAGTAATGAGTCTATTACAGTACAGTGCGCTGCGCTACATTACAAATGGTGCTACTTTGTCTATTACATCTGCTTTATGTAGCGTGCCAGCACAGCGACCTTTTACTTATATTTGTTGCTTTTTCTGAATTAAAAAATAACAAGATTTTTTAAACTTTAATATTGTATTTAAAAGAAGAAAAATTACTAAAAGAGATGTACATAAGTAGGGTGCGGCAAATATATACTTATGGGGGTAAATTGATTATATTACAAGTCAACCACCATTAACCCTCCAAAAGTCAAATAACCCTCTTCATAGTTCTTTTTTTTTTTTTTTTTTTTTTTTTTTGTAAAAACATTTAATCGGAAACCCGGTTTAATAAAACCCTTACACAAACAAGGAGTTAACCCAAAAAGTTTTGTTTTCTCCAAAAATGTTCTCTTTAAATCTCCTTTAATTTGATTTGTAAAATCAATACCATATACAAACTTCCGTATTTACATATAAGTTTTTTATATATGTTTTAAAATCATACAATACGTAAATTTAGAATGTTGAGAAACTGTATAAATTTGAAATTTTGTGTAGTCTATTGTACCAAAAATACTTGTTTTTTGTCAAAAAAAATATATTTTAGAAAAAACTATCCGATGTACTCCGAAGTACTCATTTAATGAACTTTTTTTTTATGTAACATGAATGGTACGAAATATAACAGTGTATAGAGCTCGTAGATCTGGCTTTTAGATGAGGAGCAACATTAGGTGAGAGCGGGTGGTAACAAGTGTTACTCAGTTGTTTGTTAATTTCCTGATCATTCGCTGAGGAAATCATTAGTTCATAAGAAATCATGACATTCATTACAAATTTGTTGTTTTTTAAGTTGTGTCTTTCTACTTCCGGATCATTTTAATTATATATTAAACGTTTTTTAGTGAAAACGGTCTAAACCCACTTGCAAAATTATATTAATCTCCCCCGGGAATCGAACCCGTGACCTCTCGGCTGAAGAGCCTCAGCCTTGTCACTACGCTACGAAGAAGTTGCAACTAACGGATGACTTCAATAGGAACCTTATTTACAAAGCACGTCAACAAGTAGATAACGCAATCCAGAAAACAAATCCAGTCGGACCAAACTAATTTTTCTCTAAAACTAATTATTCCGTTTTAAACATTTTCTTTGCCATAAGATTTGTTTTAAACAGTGTGTTATTTCCGAATAGTACATGGTAAGAGTTTAAAAATAGAGATAAAATAACGCAAAAGATGTTTTTTATACAAAAAGAAAAACAGATATCGCAATTTTATGATCTTTACTGGTGCTCACACAACTAAATTCTTTGAATTTCGGATGACATCAACAGAAGAAAATTAATTTCAACATCTGTAAAGCCGTCAAGGAAACAATAAAAGTTAGTTTTACATCTGCTGACTGAAGATTACCCTCTAAAGCAAGGATGACTGAAAATGTAGGCTTTATAGTTCACTTAAAAATATTGCTATCAATGTTCTTAATAGATTTTCCCGCTATGAATATAAACGTTCCATTATCTAGTTAAGAATTAAATATACTACACTAAACGTACAACATCCACAGCAAAACAGTACAATAACAACACATTTATTAATATTCCGGATGCTATAATTCACTAAGACAACTAAACACAAACTATCCCTAGTCAACCCTGGAGCAAAAACTAATGCAGGATTTCAAACTCTAGTTCAACCCAACAAACATAACAATTACAAAAACGATTCCACTGGCTAAAGTGCATAAAAACGCTACGCGGAGTGCACTGGGACTTGATTTCAATCAAGTTCGGTCACGACGAAGATACTAGATGGTGGATTTCGGTAGGTCAAGGAGGGATCTAAAGGGATAAAAAGTTTTGTAAACTAGTAAAAAAGGTTAAAGAATATAGGGGACAAAACAACAGAACTTGAACAAAACCCAAAAACTAAAAAAATGAAGGAAGGATATACGTACGACGGAGTTGTATTTGTTCTTAGCGAGGACGTGTGGGAAGCAGGTACTCTTACTCACAACAGAGCTCTCTTCTGGAGTGGCGGGGAGGCTGGGGGGATGTCGAAGGTCGGCGACCTTGGACTTGAGGTCCGTAAAGGCCTGGTGGAGGCTGTCATGGTCCGTCCTGAGCGCGGTCAGTTGACCCTTGACCTGAGTCACGTCCTCCTTGAGCGAGTCGGTAATCCTGGAGGAGTCCTTCAGGAGGACGACCATCTCCTGGCGGAACTCGCGGAACATCTGGACGAGCGCGTCTCGGCTGAGGAACTCCGCGCCGGGTCCCTCCGACACCACTTCCATCTCACTGACCGCCTGTAACCGCAGAACCAAAGGCTGGACGTTTTCGGGGCTTTGGGAGACAGCGAGGGCGAGAAGCGCGGTGTCGCTACCACGGACTTGGCGAGACTGGGGACGGCTCTCTGGCCCGATAAAAGGGCGTGAGAACTCGGTGTCTGGCAGCGAGCGGGGACGAGCGAAGTGACCGACACACCGGCTGGGTCAGCGCCAACAGCGCCGAGTTTAGATAGAGGTTGCGTCCACCACGTCGCTGCCCGCCGACATACCGCGAACACAGAACTGTTTATTCCGACCCGAGAAGTAGACGAGCGGGGACATACTTGAACGCCTCCAATGATCGGATGATTAAATCGTAATGGGTACGATATTACAGTACGTAAATGAATGTTTTTTTGCCCTTCGTAAAATTATAGAGATGTGGGGGTTCCACGCCCACATCTTCCGTCCAGGGTCGCGTTCTTTCAATATTCATACGTAGTAACTAGCACACACAAGTAGTTTCTAATTTCGTACATAATCCCTACGAAATATGTCCGAATAATATCTCATTCTGAAACAGTATAGGTAATCACTTATGGTGTGTAATTCTTTTTATAAAAAGTGCAATCTATTACATTGTTGTCAAGAACGTAGCCAGGAAAATTTGGGAGGGGTCCAAACAACTGATATTTTCCCGTAGTCGGCATAGAGTAAGGCCACATTTTGTATCCGTTTCTTTGTTGAGAAAGATCTTTCAGCGGTAGGTATATATCAGTAATACTGAATTATTAAAATAATAATAATCGTTTACTAAAAAAGTAATTCAAAATTGAAGGATCCGGACCTCTAAGATCCCCTCGTTTGCTACGTCCTTAATTGTTGTGAACAGTGCAGATCACACCAATTATTGAAATCTTGTCTTTTATGCAAAACTGTGGTTGTATTTCTGAGTACATTCTACTTTATTACTTTGAAATCCGAAATAATACTCGTAGATTTTAAGAACTAAGTCATAACAAATTAATGACTTAGATCAGAATTTCTTGGTAATTTTATACTAATAGTTGTCAGTACAAACTGTTTCTTATGGATTTATGTATAATACATCTTTGAATATTAACACAAATTTTTATTTATTATAGAACATAGAATAACTTCTAAAATGAACTTCTTTGCTAACCAACACGATCCAGACTTTATCTCTAGGTTCATGATGTGGATATAAATTTCGGGTTACAGTAGGCTATGAAGTATTATTTTTTTTAAAGTAAGACATTCGCATGATCGGCTGACAGAAGTGACTACTTTTTTAACGGGCTGTAAATATATTATATCTTCAAAAAGAACGTTTGCTAATTATTAAATCTTTATTTTTTTGTATTTTTTGTATTCGTTTTCCTCCATTACAATTATTAGCTGAAAAAGAAATAAACAAATATTTACTACCTGTGAATCCAAATAATAGTTTATACGCTTCGTCACTGCTGATAACACACACCAGTCTCACTGCCTAGTTGTTGACTGCTGGTAGTTTCAGTAAAACATGCTTTAAAATGGCATGTTAGTTCAGATCACATTTTATATAACGGTTTTTTTACGTGTCGGTAAAGCTGTCATTCTACTTTGAAAGCACTTGGAAAACAAACATGCGTGACGTTCCGTGACGCACGTGGGAAAACAAGCGTGCGTGACGTTCCGTGACGCGAAACGAAAGTTTTCTCCTGTGCAAATCATGCATCCATATCCCGCCAAAATAAGTAGTCACTTTAGTTATTCTCCATGTCTCCTTTTAACTTACAATACAATGATTTTGTTTCCAAATCCCACCAATTTGATGTACATCCCACACCTCCAAATTCAACATACAACAGACTATTCAATAGCGTTACCAAAATTCTAATGCTCTAGTTTGAGTGCCAAATTCCAGATTTTCACCTTATCGAAAATTGCATGTAAGGTACCGATTTGAAAACAGGGGTTAACAAGTCTTGTGTGACCTCTGGCAGCGAAGAAGGAAAACGTCAGATAAGTAAATCTTGACTCGTGACGGATGCAGAACGGACTTGTAAAGCTACCTCGAATGTATCAACGTCAAAGCCCTGTTGAAAACGCTAATGACGGCAGCTATTGTTAGACAAGCGACCCGATTGTTAAGACGGAGGTTAACGTTCAGCCTGTATTTCGAAAAACAATGAAAATAAAAGCTGCGATTAGTACCAGCGTACAAATACAGTCCTTTGGACCGTCTTTGCTATTCACAATTCCACGAAACCTACAACCTCTCCCGAATTTAAAATCCTACTTTGTTACATTTTTTAATTAAATTTATTTACAATTATAACATAACAATTCAAGTGACGTCTCCGAATAGTTTATCAAAATATTACTTTTATTTCGTTAGAATTTGTTTTTATTTGGATATAAGAAAACAAACACTCTGATTAATACTGACTTGTTCAATAGGAGAGCTGCACGAAAGGATAAAATTAAGGTCAAATTCCATGTCTACCAACAGGAATTGCAAATTCCGATGGACGTTAAAATATCTGTTGGAACGAATTCAAATCATTACAGGGCAAAGTAATTACAAATTAATATTTAAGCTGTCATAAATAATATATGTAATAACAAATTATCCCACTCTGGCTATGATGTCAAATTATCAGTAAGAGTACACAATCATGAATACGTACATTAATATAAATAACCTCTTAAAACCCACCTCTAATCATACTTTTCTTTATAGTTTGTTATTGACGATGGAAGGTTTGAAAGGATAACAGGATTTCGGACATTAGCCGTCGTTAAAGGTCATAAAAGGTATAATACAACGTTTCGAGGATTGGAATCTATCCTCTTTGTCAGGTGGGGGATGTATTGATAACGAAGATGATAGATTCCAATTCTCGAAACGTTGTGTTATACCTTTTATAACGAAAAACGATGGCAAATGTCCGAAATCCTGTTATCCCTTATACTTTTCCTACGTGCACAACTGAAGGAAAATCTACAGTCTCGGTTGTTTTAAAAACAAGATCACTTATCTTTAGACAAATTCAGTATTTCAACACGATATTATCTATTTTACATTATAAATTTATATAAATTAAACGTAATATTCAAAATATTATGTAGTTTCTGTATATTGTACTCCAAGTCAGAAATTATCTTTCCATTAATGATTTAAGCTGATTAGAAGAGTGTATTCATTCTAAAATTAGACTTACTTCTCTCCGTTAAATACAGTACTTACTAATATACAAAGTTATTATCCGTACTTAAAATACTTTTAGGAACTATGGTAATTATTTTGAAATGCCAAAAACTAATTTCGGTATGATTTTTTATATTTTAAAACTTTTAATATTTCCTTGATAACAAATAAAGGGCAAAACTAAAATAATTTTGGTTGCTCCTGCCAAATTCTAAAATTATTCTATTCGTTTTGATAACCAACCGAGCAGTGATATATTCTCCGTAAAAAGTGGGATTAAGGAGAGGACCATAAAGGAAACCATAAAATATTTTGAGGAACTAATTCGAAATTAAAAAGTAGCGTAACAAAATAGTCAAACATACTCGCTAATAGCAGTGAAAATTTGCATTTTATTTCGAATCTTTTGAGGTACAATGTCTTAAAATCAAAGTGAGATTTATGCATGTTTAAGCCGAAGGTTGAAACTGTTTAGGAGTTTATATTTTCCACCGTACATGAAAGTGATTTATCTTCTTTAGAGAGAGCCGCTGAGTAAACCATCAAGATAGCTTTCCGTTTTTAAATAAGAAAGTTTACAGTTTATTGTTGCTTTAACACTGTTTCTTGTTCTTTTTTGTAAGAAAGGGAGAATCGCTAATGAAAAATTACATTACAAGAAAAACGTTATAAGAATATTACAGCAAGCAAACTTGAATATCAGTATATAAATTCTTGTTGAACACAACATTTTGATCTGTTAAATGTAATAAATATATTGTTTATCAAATGTTTTTAACTCTCATGTGCTTTACATTACGAAAGTAAACTTTTATTTAAATACATACATTTTCAGACAGAAGGCATCTTTTGAGAAAATTTGTAATAGTTTCTAAATTTACATATTAATTAAAATAGGCAATTTTATGTTTCTGAAGTAATTTTAAATACTGGATTAATATTTTTGAGGAAAACAAAACTAATCAGAATCCAACGGTTAAAATACTGAACGTTGTTTTCAACTTTTATTAGCCTCAATTCAGTAAGTCGTTTTATGCTGAGCTAAATGATAAAAAAGTAAAAAATAACTTTTTTGACACTAATTTCAACCTAGAATGGTAAAAAACATTGTAGTTATTAATTTGTTATTATGTAGCTTTTACTGAACAAAATGTTACAACTTTATTAACATTCATATACTTATCATTATCTTCAACATATGTTTGCAACACTCATACAAAACGTGTAGCAAGCAAGTAAATATAGTCAGCACTTAGTGGATTCCCCCCTTTTTTTAAATTGTGTTGATTGATTTCCTCTACAAATGAAAATAATATTAAGCAATCAGTTGTCCTTATGGAGATAATTTACTTTATTACAAAAATAAAACTTTTCATAGTACAAAATAACTTTACAATCAATATGTTTTGTTTGGTTATAAAATTGCAGACACAGTATAAACAAATAAAATACAACACACAATTGAAAACAGGTGGATCAATAGAAAGAGACATAACATCAATATCTCTTTTCTAGACTAAGTAAATACTATATAAAATTATGTCCTCTGTTTTGTCCACATAGAACTCTTGCGAAAAAAAATGTCCATATAATACTTGAAAAAATATTTATTATAAAATAACCGCTTGATGGGTATGCATCAAATTAGCCTTAAATTTAACGCGTTTGCATGAACGATCTTCAATTAACCCTTTTAATGCCAGACAGTTTTTTCAGTGACCATGCGAAAAATGCCAGCCTGTTTTCAAAAAGTACACGCGAAGAATGCCAGGCCCTTTTTCCATGATTTGTTAATAATGTGGAGTGTTTAAAAAAATGAGTATTTAAATTTTTACAAATTTATATAATTTATATTTATAAAAATAAAAAAACAAAAACTAAAGAATGAGTTTGAAACATATAAAAGTACCTTTATTATTAGCCTTAACTAAAAGGTAGTTACTGGCAATTGTACTATATTTAATTGTCAACACACACACCAAATTTGAAGAACTTCCCTTGAAAAATAGATAAGTTACAGCATTTTATTGATAACCTTGTAAAGTCCACATTTTACAGTAAAATTCAATAAGACATATTTTGGTCAGTTTCATTCAAAAATCGCTTTTATTTACACGTGTTGTTTAGCCCAATGTATAAAATTGTTTGTTGAAATAATAAAGTAGGTTACATAAAATTAAAATTAATTATTTACAATATAGGGTACATAATTTAACATTTTTTAACAACTTGTGTTTTGCCGAAGCACAAAGTATGAATCCCCCTCTTTTACTCATGATCAAATCTATTTACAATAATCACAAAACTAATAATAATATAAGCAAACTGAAATAAACAAAAGAAAAGCACGAATAATTCCCATTAAAAACATAACCTAGCAACAACGTATTACCACACAGCAACCAAAGACGCTCACTGAATGATTGGGACGTAATTAATGAGGTTGAAAACAGCTGATATACGTCATCACATGTTGAGCATAGAGTAAAAAAGATTTTATTATATCAACAGTAGTAGTGTCTAGATACAGTATGCAAAGTTTAGTGGCATTTGGTTAATAATTAAAACTACAATATAACAAAAACCGGACGAGCGCCCCCAGTGCACGTCGGCATTTTTTCGTAAAACCTAGTGACGTGCGCTCGCGGCGCACGTCGGCATTAAAAGGATTAAAATAAAAAAAAGTTATATTTGACCTCCCGACTTTCCTTAAGCAGTTGAGTTGGCGCTACTGTTGACTACATGTGAACCGGCCTTTCACTACGTTACGGCAGTGGTGGGCGGCTATTCACTCTCAACACTCAGTGAATCAGTAGGTCTGAATTGTCTACCACCCCCCCACCCCCGCTGAAATAATATTATATATTTCGCATTACAGACCAGTAATGCTTAAGTGATTAAGTTAATTATAAAAACACAAACTACCAACATGTTTTTTTACCCAAGAACCAAGACCCATTGGTCTGCGAAGCAGGATCAACAGTTCAAAAACTATTTCAATAATTCCGAATCTCTAAAAATATTTTCATTTACGATTAGAATTTGAAGTACTTTATCGTAGAAAGTAAGGGCACTCTAAATTGGCCAAAATGAATTTTTTTTGCGTTTTTGAGATTTTTACAGATTACTGTTCTCTGAAACTTTTTCTTTCCAATGATATGTAACTCATAATATGAAAAAATAGAAGGTTACTGAACAATTTATGTAACATCTGCAACCTTATTTTAGACGATTTTTGGAAGAATGTGTGGTTTGTGGTACATATACTGTTTATATAGTACAAGTATATATAGTTTATATAGTACTTCCATGTACTAGAAGTAGTAACAAATGCTGGAGATAAAACATATATTCAGAAGCCTTTCTGGCCCTCAGTTGCTTGGGAAATGCCTCAAAGGCAAATCACAGAACCACAACGAGTCCCTCAATAATCGTATTTGGACTCTCAATCCCAAAAGGTCTTTTGTCACTCTTTCAACATTAAAATTTTGTACATTTTAAGCAGTTTTGTAGCTCAATAAAGGCTACTCAAGAAGTGTTGAGTTCTTGAGAATTTAATATTGAAAGTAGGACAGAATATGCCGTTGGCGATGAAACGTCTGGATTTTGATCGCGTTCGTATAGCGGAAAAGCGACGACAGAACTGGAAAAAAATCCGTCAGAACAGGACTTTTAACAAAAATAAGAAGGCTTGAGAACCTATACCAGGTGTCAGAGGACCCTGGCAACCCACCATGTACATGGTGCTGGCTTACAGTAAGAGGTAAATTTACTTCTTATTTTATTAGGCCTATTCCTAGTTTATTACAGGTTTTTTAAAAATTTTCGTAATTTTTATTTTTTACAGTTTGATGTCGCATATCTCAAAAACCGTTAGATTTAGATCTATGAAGGTTTTATGGTATATTAACAGTGCATATATTTAATTCCTTAGAGAGTTTCATGATAATCCATTTACCATAAAAATATTTAAAATAAAAAACTTTATTATTTATATTTTTTCAATTCCGAAAAAATAAGTTTTTATGAAAATATACGATTATCTCTGCGGAACTAGACAATAAACCAATATTTAAAATGTAAAAAATAGGTCTCTACGTAATCTGGTTCCAGAGATACGAGAAAGTGACAAAGTTAACATTAGACCTAACATTAATTGTTCGACGACCACGGAAAATACAGAGAGACACTTAAGGATGCAAACATTTAAACGTTTTCCCTTTTGAGGTAACCAAAACAATTTTTTAAACCGATAATGACAGTTCGCTATTACATATTGTGATGTAACTAGTCTCTCTGTCACTTCGACTTGTAGCGATGCCGTCTCGTGGTTATCTTTGGCACCTGTAGGTAACGTGTGGCTCTCTGTTTGTGTTATATTTTAGTACACTAATAAAACAAACACGTGCCAGAAAATAGTCAAACTCAAACAAACATCACCAAAATGTACAATTCGTATTGGTTTGTATATTGAAATTAAATAAAATAATAAAAATACAGTACTTATAGGTTATGTATTTTTTTTTCAAGGATTCCCTCCCTTTTAGGGGACTATTTCATATGGTTCAAGTAATCTATTGATAACTAATTGATAAGTATTTATGTTAATTGATAGTTGATAGGAGGAAAATAGGATTTAAGTTGAAAAAGACCTTATATACTGTAAAAAAATGCTGTAGCTATGTAAATTGTATTTATTTAAAGCTCAAAATTTCTTTCAAATAAGTTATATAATCTCACATTAATTTATTAAGTAATAATGCACATTCTTACCGTCATAGGTTAAGTGTTCTTGTATTATTAACTCCCCGTTACAGTAAAGAGGTATGCATAAAGTTTAGAATATGATAACCCACGGCCTGATGTGTTGTTAAATATAAAAACTAATAAATAAATAAAAAAATACATTTGTTGTACGTGTCAAGCAAAATGTTGAATATAAATACTATTTTTAAAAGATGCCTGATACTCTTTGTTTAAAGCTTATGGTTAATCAAACCGATAGAAGGATTGATAGGATAACAGGATTTCGGACATATGTCATTGTTATATGTATAAGGTATAACATCGTTACAAGGTATAACACAGCGTTTCGAGGATTGGAATCTATCCTCTTCGTCAGGTGGGGGAAGTATTAATACATACAAAAATGAAGAACAGAAAGAAGAAAAGAAGGGAAAGAAAACTTACAGTATCCCACTTTCATCCGTGATGGTGTGATGTGTGATTGTGTTTCTCGTACTCGTGACTTGTGCTCGGGACTTGCATTCTCTGCAGTGACAACGCCTGAATTAGACTTCGATCAGCTTTTGGGTACGTTTGAACCCTTTTCTTTCCCTTATTTTCTTCTTTCTGTTCTTTATTTTTGAATGTACTAATGTCTCCCCCACCTGATGAAGAGGGTAGATTCTATTCCTCGAAACGTTGTGTTATACCTTTTGTAACACACAACGATGGAAAATGTCCGAAATCCTGCTATGCCTGATACGTTAGTCCATTATTTAAATGTTTTTTTTTTTATTAGAACTTTTATTTCTTAAAAGGTTTTATATGCACAATGCCGCTTCCCATTGGTTGAATATTACAAACCAACGTTTGTATTATTGTCGTAATAATATAAACGCGTACTAAATTTTTAAACTCTACCTCAAACAATTTACAAGATATTGTGCTTCAAGACAGTTATAGAGCACGATTCTTCGACAACTTGAGTTAGAGCTTCACTAACGCTCAGTCAATTATAATTACGTATTGGATGACCGAAACTAAATTAATTGTTGTTAGTTATATCTTCACTAAATTTATGTTCTTGTTTCAGTACTTAGACCCACTATGATGTAGTCGTATAAAGGATGCGATAAAGTAAAGGTTGCCGTAGATCGATTCTAAATGTCACTTAAGTCACAAGACTCGGCGCCATATCCACGCACAGAGTCCTCCCAGTATCAAGTATTCATTTGGCGGTGTACAATTACTTGAAACCTGTCACTCAGAACCATCAACTGCACGGCAAGGTAATAATAGTATTGCTATACATCGTGGCATCGTTACTATTGTATTAGTAACTAGCGCAACACGCGAGTTACATTATGAATACTCGTATGTCCTTTATAGACTCAGGAACTATTTGACCGATCGTTATGAAAATTTGTATGCATATGTATTTTTCCACGTAGAGGGTTTTTATGCTATTCCCACTAATATGACTCACCAACAGGCGGCGCTGCAAAATATAAAAGTTATCAAAGCGCCTGCACATTATAAACTGCAATTACGAGACAGTTACGTCTTTACATAGCCAAACACTATTTGAAGGCGCTAAGTTTTGATATCTATTTGTCTTTAAAATAAATTTCTGGTTGAACTTAAAGCTTGAGTGTTAGACCACTTTATAATAAAGTACACGTACGTGTACAATGGCTATAAACATACATTTTGACAGATTTTCTTGATCGTGGTAACAAGGTAAACTCTACATTGGTGTTGGAAATATAATTCACTTGAACCAGAAGTGCTCATACACGGATAAAGCTTACGAAAAGCGTGCAAAGCCGCGGGAAACACCTAATAGTTACTAAAAAAAAAATGAAAAGTGACTTTAATAACTCGAAACAGGGATGTCACTTTTCTTGTATCAAACTCAATTTAATGAACATGGTGTGAATTTATCATATGGCAAGATATCTCGATAAATATTTCAACTGTGGACTTGAAATTTGGCATGAAACTTCATATGTACATAGACAATAACGAGTTTTATGAGTTGCATGTCCAAACATGGAATTTGACTGAGTGTCGTTGAAACCTGTCACTCAGTAGGCTGACACAACGTATTTTTTTTTGCCGGGGGATGTGACATTTTCTTTGCCATATGATTGACTGTCGTTCTATTTGTCAATAATAAAATGAGCTATGTACATGAAATTTTGCATTGAACCTCAGCGAAGCCTGTTACGCAACAAGTGGTGTGGCGTACTCTTTCGTTGTTTCTATATGAACTACATCCAGTTCGATGATGATACATGCCACTCCATTAGATTTGGCTGAGCGTTAGTGCACATCTTTACATTACTCTTAAGGATAACCATGATGGAATTTTACATGCAACCTGTCTATTACGCAAAAAGTGATATGTCATACTCCTTACTTGTATTTAATGTTTGAACTGTATTTTTACCAAATGATTGCTAAAATTCATTGTGCTGTGGATGTTTGTTAATACTTATCCTTATCAAAACGGTAACGCTGACCAATAAAATACGGTAACAATGAGAACTAGGATTGAAATTTAATTGAGGTATTCAATTTTCTTACATATAAAATTGATTTCAGGATTGCTTCAAATGCAATTCAATTTAATTAATACAATTGCTTCTCTACGTAATCTAACTAATGGTGCCATCACTTGTAGCTGAGTGATCATGTCTCAGCTTACATTCTACGGAATTGAATTTGGGTTCTGTTTGTAGTAATTTGTAATCTCTTATTGGCTGAACGTTAGTGAAGCTTATCACTCGAAGGACTAGAAGAATCTAATTTATGTTTATCTGTGTCTGTCCGCACGATATACCCGTTGTAGAATTTTAGTTTACGCTACATAAATGGGCAAACAGAACCGAAAGACATCTCTATATTTAAAATTAAATCATTTGCTTAGTGAAGGAATGGGTGAATCAAGTAGCAATATTAGAAATATCTCATATCCATTTCTTAAGTTCTGCAGTTGCATTTTATATGTACAGGCCGAGAGATTCCATGTGATCCTCGGCCCGACGATGCGCAGTAGCCTACTGCTCATGTGGAGTGGAGGGGGAAGTCGCAAGCTCAGTCTGTGAGCCGGCTCCCCTCCACCAACCCTCTATCTCCTTGCAAGCCGCGGTTCCCCTCTAGCGCATCTAGAAGACCACATGGAATCTCTCGGCCTCTATATACAGAGTGTAAATTAAGCCCTGATACATCTGGATATATCCCAAACGTGATTGAGATATCGATGTAAAATATTCACCTTACCTATTAATATACTCTTTTGGACTTTTAGAAGGGTACAAATATTACCCCCACTTTTTCCAAGAGAAGTAGAGGGGGTCACTTTAAATTTTCTAATTGAAACCCCTATCTTGTGACATGTCATTTGAAAGGTAAATTCAAAAGAAACACAATGACATTAACAAAACATCTCTACGGCGATCCTATCAAAAGTTATGGGCAAACAAACTCCTCACATCTAAGGGTGTACATTAAGACCTGATACACCTGGATATATTCCAAATGGATTGAAATATCAATGAACAACCTTCATCATATTCATTAAATTACTATTTTCGATTTTTTAGAAGGGTGAAAAAGTCTTACCTCCCCTTTCAAAGGGGGTTAGAAGGGGATAACTTTAAATTTTCAAATTGAAATCCCTATCTTGTGACTTGTCATTTGAAAGGTAAATTCAAAAGAAACACAATGACATTAACAAAACATCTCTACGGCGATCCTATCAAAAGTTATGGGCAAACAATTCTTTACATCTAAGGGTGTACATTAAGTCCTGATTTATTCCAAACGGATTGTGATATAAATGTACAATTTTCACTATACTTATTAAATTACTATTTTGAACTTTTTGGAGAGTAAAAAAATTTCACCCTCCCTTTTCAAGGGGGGTTAGAAGGGGGTAACTTTAAATTTTCGAATTTCAACACCTATCTTGTGACATGTCATACAACTGTATTTCTTCAACTGCCAACTCATGATGAAATGACCAGTTAAAAGTTATAAATTTAAAAACTTATAGGAAAAAGTCAATCTTACCCATATTTTCATGATGGCCTTGCCAACAGATCTCAGAATAAACTACAGAACAGGCTACGTGAATAAAACAAAGAATCGGTTATAACCGCGCACGGTGCGGTTTACTGTTATTACCCCGGATTTACGCACACGTGGGTACGAAATCATTACTTGATGTTTGTTTGTTAGCCAGCTGCTCGTAAGTAATGCCGTTTAAAATCAACAGCCACCGCCGCGCTGCGCCACGCTTGGTGGGCGTTTTGGCTCGCAAATACTTTGAGGTGTTACTGACAAGGCTTCCTGCTCAAGTTTTAATAGACAAGCCTTGTAAACTACTAAATAACGCAACCTCTGTAAACGTCATCAATTGAAACCAACAACAGACGACCCTTCGAAGATACTTAGAATATTCCATCGTTCAGTGATACAAAAAATCAGTATAATTATGTGTTAGATTAGTTATTTACCTGAAGAAGAGATCAGATTGTAGATCTCGAAACGTAGTGTTAATGATATTTTGTATCACTAAACGATGGAAAATTTCCGGAAAATCCTGTTTCCTTCACAATCCTTCCATCGACAAAAACACACTTTAAACAAAGGGCTTTGAATTTGTTTTACTTTTATTAACGACAACAATACAAGAGAGACGGTTAAAGGTCTTGTTGACGATATCCTTTTTTTAATGATGCAAACTTTATGTACACAAGAAAAGAAATGGCTTTCATTACACACTACTTGTAGAAACGTAATGAGGGAGAAACAGGCTATAAAATAGAACATTTTTATAATAAAAATTGCATGAACAAGTTTGGCTAAGCGTTAGGGATGCCTATCACCTAAGGGGTTGGAAACATTTCATATTTTCCTGTATGTCTGTCTGTACGCACGGCATATCGAAAACGAACTGAAATTTTACTCGAAGCTTCGTTCCTATTTGGGCAACACGAGTTCGAAGATGACGCTATTCACTTTATAGGATTTCACTTAGCGGACTGACTTTGGTCTTTTGGGTAAACTGATGGCAAAGAGAATATCGCAGAAACAAAATATGTAAACAAACAGAATATGAGAAAATGGATTTTAACTTAAGAAATGTATGTCCATAAAAATATATTTTCTTTTTGAGTACGGAAAATAATGTAATATATTTGTTTTGACATGGCTATAGTTGATTTTCTCAACTTTTTAAACCCTCAGTGGTAGACAAAAGGAATAATCAACTTGGCATCCTTAGCTATTGAAATATAATTTTATTTCTTTTATTACAAATTGCGTTAAAATTTAATTGCTATAATTCCTTACCTCGCGAAATTCCTTAAGAGATACCGCTGAGTCTGTTGACTAACAGAACAAGTGATGTTTCCAGTAAATCGATCTAGGAGTTGTTATTTACGCGATGTGCCAAGTTCCTAAACTACCTGAAGGCCACAGGTAAAGATAATCTGTATGATTTATAAACCTAAACACCGCCACAATTAATCATGATTAGTTTGTATCTCGATCTTGTCAGTTTGTTTAACTCGGCGAGGCGCACTCGATGGAAACAACCTGCTGAGTTACTTGCCACATTTAGGTACTGCCATTACTGATCTGAAAGTTCGAAAACAACTGGAATTTTCGCGCGCAATTCCAGCGGCCAAAATTATCCATAAGCCTCTGTTTGGCTTGTATTGGCCATTCTCAGTACAGTTCGGTGTTGTCCGAGAAGAGGTGGTGTAATTGGTACTTGGATTATTACTCGTACTTCTTTGTTTGAAATTTGTTTCGGACAATTGCGATCGTTCAGTGATAAAAAAATCATTAACACTACGTTTCGAGACCTGAAATCTGATCTTTTCTTCAGGCAAATAACTACACCTGAAACACACAGTGTAAAAAAGGCCCACTCCTGTTCCCTCCTTTATACCGCCATCTTGTTTCTGCCGTGACGATTGCCAGTTACTATTGGCCTCTGCTCAGTTGGTGGTGGTTGGCCGGCGAATGCAGACCTATTTTGACCTGTATTCTGTAGTTCACTTTTAATAATTAGTGTTTTGTTTTTTATTAAGTGCATTTTTTAGAGTTAGTGAAGTTGACACACAACATGATGGTTGTGATTCTTTACTTACGCGTGTCACAACGCTCTGGTATGATTTGTTTATTTTACCCTAGTTTGTAATGTGTCTTAGGTTAGTTAGTTACCTGAAGAAGAGATCAGTTTGCAGATCTCGAAACGTAGTGTTAATGATATTTTGTATCACTGAACGATGGAAAATATCCGGGAAAATCCTCTTTCCTTTACTTGTCTTAGTCACAAGTGTTTTATATTTTAAAAACTTTGTGATTTCACAAAGGAAAATAGACATTCTAGTACTAAGGAGGTATCTCAAGGCCCAGCCGACAGAAAAACTGCTGAAGATAAGGTTATGAAACTTTTACTTTATGTAAATAAAAACGTAGTAGGAGTTAAAACATGTTATTTATAAAATGTAATTTCTCTAAAACTTCATTCAAAATCGCATTTTACCTTTAGTAGTTTTTATATTGGCCTAGTTACAAAAATCATTAGAACCCCACTCTATTTAACCCGGCTACATAACCCTATTTGTTAAAAGATTGCTAGACGACTCCTAGATACCCAAAGGTTTGAACCTCCATTTGACGGAATTTGAAGATGGAGCCAAAAAAACTAGAACTTCACTGGAGGAAGCTTTTGATTCTTATTAAGATGTAGTAAAGCTATGTTAGCTTTAATACGATATAAAGATATCTTCTTTGTTTGAAGTTTGTTTTGACGAAGGAAGGATTGTGAAGGAAACAGGATTTTTCCATCCATTCGCCATTGTTCAGTGATACGAAAAATCAGTAACACTACGTTTCGAGATCTGCAATCTGATCTCTTCTTCAGGTAACTAACTAACCTAACACGTAACTACAAACTATGTTAAAATAAACGTAGTGCTATTGATGTTTTGTATCACTGAACGATGGCAAATTTCCGAAAAAAAATTAAGATATGTTATTCTTTCTTATATTTTATTCGAACCTAACACACACGTTACCAAACCTGTACGTATTTGGGCTCTTTTTATGATTCTTTGGAAATTATTGATGTTACGTTGGTCTAATTAATTATTTTAAATGGATTTTTTTTACTTTTGATCAAAGTTACGTTTTAATAAGATAGGTTTTGAACAGCCGATTTGTAACGAAATGCTAAAACGTACTTGTATTGAACAGTTCCAGCTGACGAATCCAATACAGCAGAGAGGTCGCTAATAAATGGACGCATTCAAAGTGAAGTAATTAGTATGACAGGAATAGCCGGGCCACGCCCGTACTATAGCACGCTTCTGCCGACCGTCCGTCGCACGGTATTGTTATTTGTTTAGTCGCTTCACCTCTTTCCTCTATTGGATCCGCTTTATTGGGCGGTTCGTAGTATTACAATCGATATTACAAATTGCTTTATTACAAGTTGACAACCAATTTACCTTCGTACTGACAGTTAGTGAATTAATTGCACACATAATCGATGTTTTCGTTCAAATTTTTAATTTTTTTAACAACGCTTTATCAATAAAAAGTATAAATAGTATTTGTTTTATTACAAAAGTTTAAAGGATATTCCACGATTAATAAAAAGTATAAGTAAGAAAACAATTTTAAATCAAAATAGTTTACGGTTTAAAGGATATTCCATGTTTCACTTTTAGGAAACTTTCAGTTAATATGTTTTATATTAAAATACAAATTAAACACTAGAAACATCGTTCATAAAAAATTCTATTCAGAAATGTTTGTTTCTAAAAATACACTTTATTAATAAACAGTATAAATAGAAAATATATTTTTTAATTAAAAAGTTTAAAGTTTACAGGATATTCCATTTTTACACTTTCAGGAAACTTTCAGTTAATATATTTTATATTAAGTTACAAATTGAACACGAGAAACATCGTTCATAAAAAAGTTTCGATAGCATTTTTTTTCTACGCTTTATTAATAAAAACCATAAGTAAAAAATATATTTTTATTAAAAAAAGTTTACAGTTTAAAGGATATTCCATGTTTCACTTTTAGGAAACTTTCAGTTAATATGTTTTATATTCAGATACAAATTGAACATGAGAAACATCTTTCATAAAAAGTTTCGCTCCAAAAAGTTATTTTTTTTAATACGCTTTATTAATAGAGTATATTTTTTTAATTAAACATGTTTACGGTTTGAAGGATATTCCGTGTTTCACTTTTAGGAAACTTTCAGTTAATATATTTTATATTAAAATACAAATTGAATACTAGAAACATCGTTCATAAAAAAGTTTCATAATAAAACAATTTTAAATCAAAATAGTTTACGGTTTAAAGGATATTCCATGTTTCACTTTTAGGAAACTTTCAGTTAATATGTTTTATATTAAAATACAAATTAAACATTAGAAACCTCGTTCATAAAAAATTCTTGTTCAGAAATGTTTTTTTTCTAAAAGTACACCTTATTAATAAACAGTATAAATAAAAAAATATATTTTTAATTAAAAAAGTTTACGGTTTACAGGAAATTCCATTTTTAAACTTTCAGGAAATTTACAGTTAATATATTTTTTATTAAATTACAAATTGAACACGTTAAACATCGTTCATAAACAAGTTTCGCTCCAAAATTTATTTTTGTTAATAATACGCTTTATTAACAAAAAGTATATGTAAAATATACATTTTCTTAATTAAAAAGGTTTACGGTTTAAAGGATATTCCATGTTTAACTTTTAAGAAACGTTCAGTAATATGTGTTATGTTAAAATACTAATTGACCATGCGAAAACAGTTCGTACAAAAATAAAACAACAATTTCTCAAATTTTTAGGATCAGATATAAAAGAGTATTTTTATTACATTATCCTTTATTCATTTCATGAGATCAGAATCAAATCAGTGTGTTATTAAAACCATTTGAGTTAGCAAATGTTAATGTTTTGTTAAACAGTGTTCAATAAGTAAAGGCACACTACTACTAATATGAAACAAAGAGAAGAGTGATTAAAGAACTACACAAAGCATTTACTTCTATGACGCATAACCTCTCTGCTGGCAGTTAAAACAATGGCGATAGAATATAATTGGATGTAATCGCAGTTTAAACTGGTCTTGTCTCCAACCCTCATTGATATTTGGGAGGATATAGGTTGTTAACGTCTAAAAATAGCAGCAGGAGCGGCGGCGCGGCGAGGCCAGCTGGCTTCCCGCCAAAACCCTGTTTACGTTGACGTCAACAGTGGTCAGCTGATTCATTTCATAATGACGGTATTCTTGTACTAGCTGGCTCACAAAACAATCATCTATTTTTCTAGGCACCGCCTCGTCTCTGTTGGACACGTTACGATTTGTTCTCACCTGCAAGGGGGAGCTGAGCCTTAGCGTAGCGATGATGTAATGTTTGTCCGGTATATCTATAACTGTTATTTCGCAAGAGGGTGTCACCTTGGTGGAATTTGCGTTTGTGGAATTTGAAAATCACTCTCATAAAAGAAACAATAGCGTCAAAATTTAGCAGAACTGCTTCAGAAGAGAATATATTTTATATGATGTATTTCGCTTTTCAGCAACTCAGGAAAAATATGAAACGTGGAGATTAAAACACTTTTAGGTGACCTAACCTTCAATTGTGTTCTATCAAAAATCCGAAAGGACTATGCTTCCATAAATGATTCGGTTTTTAATTGATACGAGTGTAAATTGCAATAATTTAATCAAAATCATTACTGTACAGGGTTATTGAAAATAACTGCTTGATTTCCAAAATTTTACTAATTACTGATAGCATTGTGATGTAATAATTAACATTTAAACATGTTTAAAATATTTTCAATAGAATTGTAGATGGTTTGTTGTTATTCTTATATAGAAGGTCTTGTTGTTGTTCTTATATACCAGACATTCGAAACAACCCGTGTAAAGTAATTTTCAGCATAGGTCTGTTTATGCGTATAGGTCCTACTTGGCTGATTTGTTACTAAAAAATAAAAAATAACGTTGTAAAAGGGCTCGTTTAAATTGAACTAAAGAGTCGAATCTCTATGCACTGCATTGCCAGCTTTGGTAGCGGAAGAAGTCCGTCCATTCATTGCCAACTTTGGTAGTGGCCGCAGACCAAACTATCGAACCTTTGGCAGTTAATGTATTCAGATATATATCTTATCAAATCAAATGTATGTGTTTCTAACACTTAATTACGGGACCGACTTCAAATGATACCTTTCTAATTCCATTTTCTACCAATCCCATATACTATTTTTATTATTATAATGCGTTGTTAAATTAAACCAGAGTCTGTCAAAGACTTCATTCATAATCATATCTAGGGGGTATTTAAATATTTGATACAAATTATTAACTAAGGTACACAGATATCTGCTTTTAATTTTGTAATAAATTTGGACCCAATTCGAACATTTAATTCTGAAAACCCATCTTTCTTGACGCATGGAAAAACTATTCACATAACAGATTATAAGCAAATAATAAACTTCGCAGCATACAGATACGTTATTAAACTTCGTAGCTCTTATATAAGTAAGCTGTGTAGTAAACAATTTGGTGCATTTCAAAATTCAGAAATAACCAAGAAAATCGTCAAAGATAAAAAAAAAAAACATAAAAAACACCGTAAAAGTTTACAATTTAGAAACACATCACTAAACTTTACAGCTCAGAAACGTACTTCGCAGCTCATAAGCCCATTTTAACATCACAGGACAGAAACGCCTTAATGGACTTTACAATTGTACAGCCTAACAGCACATTTAAAAACCCTAGTAAATTTTAGAACTCAGAAGTATCTTGGTATACTTCACACATTTGGAAACTTCATACACTTCAATAGTATTTGTAACTTCTCGAGCTTGTATGATTGTTCTAATACTCAACACTGTCTTAAAAAATCACATAATTTTATGAATATAACCTTATAAATTAAATATAAAACGTTTTTGTCTCCAAAAAATAAGGCTTACATGACAGCTATTAACTTAATTAATTTCAATTGTCTCTGTGGTCTTAAGATTAAAAAGATCAAAGATAGAACCAACAAACTTATCTGGTACAAAGAAATTGTATTCATATGTGGGCATATAGGAGCATATATGAATCTTTATAGACTCTTATGTAGATACCCTATACAATTATATTTCGAGATTCTTTCTCTACAATATTCTTCTACAATATACAGATTCTTTCTAACAGCAATTTATTGAGAAATTCTAAATATTCGATATAGGGAATAAAATTATTTTAAAATTCGTAAGCAATCACAGTTTAATATAATAAATAAAATTTTGTAATTAATTACTTCAGGATATTATGTCTCTACTTTGATGTATGCAAATGTACGTAATGTATAAATTAAAATGAAATACATATCATGGCACATTTATATCCACCCCATTATATGGTAACTCTATTCAAAATTAAATACTTAATGGGACATAAAATGTTCATTTATATTATTAAAACTGAATAGCGAATTAAATATTCATGTTGCACTCTAAAAGATTAGTGGTTTGTAACTGCTATTGGATAACCTAGGTGGACTAGTGATTATTAAATTATTATTTAATGTATGCAAAGAAGTAGAAATGTAAAAATAGATGTAAAAGTTTTATCAGTTAATTGTATTACTGCAGAGGATATACAATTCATTAGTTAAATTTTACATAAAATCATACTCTAATGCTTTTTAATTTTTCTTTTTTTTATTATTATTATAGTATTTTTATTGTAACCAGAAGTAAGGTGGGAATTTAAAAAAACATTGGTATCAATTTACAATATCGTGACCATGGAGAGGTATGTTCATTTTTTTCCTGTAAACTACAATTTTTCCTGAAAATAATAGTGAAAAAAAGAATTCGTCGGCAACGAAAATCAAAGGAGTTACGATTTTTTTAATTCTCTGGAAACTCTGTTTTTGACAGTACCTCTGGCAACACCATCCATATTTGACAGTTTGGTAGTGGCTCTCTCAAATAAAGAAGGGACGCCATTTTGAACTATTTTGTTCCTCCGTGTCTATTCTTAACCACCTAGTTCAGTAGTGGTAATGGCACACCTTTGTATTGGATGTTCATTAAGGTAAGTGATAAGTTACTGAAATGATGCTGACTAATACGTTAATCCTGTCAACGATGCCTGCCCGCTGCGCAGTGCTGTGCACTGCTTGCCCTTTTAGAAAAAAAATTAACTCGAGCTTGCAAAAGTCGAATCCCAGATCACGTGATGCCCCTGATGCCCGTGCTCCTTAACGCAATAATGCCCGAAAGGCATCAATATAATACAATAATATTCTTTCCCCCCAGTTTATATGCACCTGTGATAATAATACTAGGCTATAAATGCCCAACCCATGAAAAAAAGTCCATTTTCCATGGTCTTGGTATTGTAAATAAATACCAAAACATTATATCTAATGCATGTTCCAAGTTTAAGACTCTTACTCAGTAATCGTATCCCGTCTTTTTTATTTAAGAACCCTAATCTAATTCAGAATTTTAAGCTGAGTTAATTAGGTAAAAAAACTGAATTACATGAAAACGGGACCTCCGTATTTTACAGTGGAGGAATGAAAGTGCTAAAAGAGATCAATAAATGTAATACATTTATTGACGTTCTATGACCAAATACGATTTAACCCTTTCATTTCAGAACTCATTTTATTGTTAGGAACGCAAAATATTGCATTAAGAAATAAAAACATATAATGTGATAAGGATTTGGTGATGAAAATTTACCAGGAAATACAGTTATACAATTCATGACCGTCTCAATTTTAATTTCAATAAACTTGCTTGGTAAGGAAGTAGACAAAATTAATGATTTTACTGAAACTTATTTTGCTACAATTTTTTTAAATTTCTGTACGGTTGAAGGTGAATCAAGCATGATTATGGGGGTTTCACTAACCGTAATTTTAGCACAATATTTAAAAATCGTTTATAAAGTGCTCGAAATTATACCAATATTTTTAAAATGAGGGACCACCCAATTGAAAGAGGGGGAGGGTAAGAGATAGAAAATTGCTACCGAGAGAAACAATGAAGAGTGTCATTGAAAGAACTAAGAGTGTTCACAAAGAGATCGTCACAAAAGTCTGCTTTTATATTTTCTGTGACAATACACAATGACTGACTCGCTGTATGAGTTTTTCATCATGTCTGAGCCAAGCAGTGTTGTCTATTTAGCTGCTTTTTTCGACACATATTCTACCGGTATCAAGCTGTTTGAGACAGTTTATTTGTTAATTGTTTGGCGTGTTTACAGTGAAATTTATTGTAAGATTGATTCTATTACACAGAATTTCGTGATTTGCTACACAAACATTGTCAAACACGGTATTATTTATGATGATGAAATATCACACCGTAATTAGTTAAACAAAAAAAAAAAAATATATATATATATATATATATATATATATATATATATATTTAATTTAATCTTCTTACCCTGTAACAATTAAAGTTTAACAAAATCTATCCAAAAAAATTGACAAGCTTTGTATATCTCTTTCGTTATAATATTCCGACATAATTAAACAAAAAATAAAAAGTGCATTGCATCTCCATACTATTACAATCATCTTTTAAACAAAATCAATACCACGATATACTGATAAGCTTTTTATATTTCATTCATAGAATATAGAAATTCAATGATAATTTTCCGACATAGCTAAATAAACAAAAAATAAACATGCATTGCATCCCCATACCTTATTACAATTAACCTTTGAAACAAAATTGATACCACGAAATATTGATAAGCTATATTTAGTTTTTTTGCGACATAGTTAGTTAAACAAAAATATAAACATTGCATTGCATGTCCATGCCGTATTACGATTAACTTTTAAACAAAATCAATACCACGAAATATTGATAAGCTTTTTATATTTCATTTTAATGATAATTTTCCGTAATAGTTAGCTAAACAAAAAATAAACATTACGTTGCATGTCCATAACTTATTAAACTTAACTTTTAAACAAAATCAATACCACGAAATATTGATAAGCTTTTTATATTTCATTTTAATGATAATTTTCCGTAATAGTTAGCTAAACAAAAAATAAACATTACGTTGCATGTCCATAACTTATTAAACTTAACTTTTAAACAAAATCAATACCACGAAATATTGATAAGCTTTTTATATTTCATTTTAATGATAATTTTCCGTAATAGTTAGCTAAACAAAAAATAAACATTACGTTGCATGTCCATAACTTATTAAACTTAACTTTTAAACAAAATCAATACCACGAAATATTGATAAGCTTTTTATATTTCATTTTAATGATAATTTTCCGTAATAGTTAGCTAAACAAAAAATAAACATTATACGTTGCATGTCCATAACTTATTAAACTTAACTTTTAAACAAAATCAATACCACGAAATATTGATAAGCTTTTTATATTTCATTTTAATGATAATTTTCCGTAATAGTTAGCTAAACAAAAAATAAACATTACGTTGCATGTCCATAACTTATTAAACTTAACTTTTAAACAAAATCAATACCACGAAATATTGATAAGCTTTTTATATTTCATTTTAATGATAATTTTCCGTAATAGTTAGCTAAACAAAAAATAAACATTACGTTGCATGTCCATAACTTATTAAACTTAACTTTTAAACAAAATCAATACCACGAAATATTGATAAGCTTTTTATATTTCATTTTAATGATAATTTTCCGTAATAGTTAGCTAAACAAAAAATAAACATTACGTTGCATGTCCATAACTTATTAAACTTAACTTTTAAACAAAATCAATACCACGAAATATTGATAAGCTTTTTATATTTCATTTTAATGATAATTTTCCGTAATAGTTAGCTAAACAAAAAATAAACATTGCATTGCATGTCCATAACTTATTAAACTTAACTTTTAAACAAAATCAATACCACGAAATATTGATAAGCTTTTTATATTTCATTTTAATGATAATTTTCCGTAATAGTTAGCTAAACAAAAAATAAACATTACGTTGCATGTCCATAACTTATTAAACTTAACTTTTAAACAAAATCAATACCACGAAATATTGATAAGTTTTTTATATTTCATTTTAATGATAATTTTCCGTAATAGTTAGCTAAACAAAAAATAAACATTGCGTTGCATGTCCATAACTTATTAAACTTAACTTTTAAACAAAATCAATACCACGAAATATTGATAAGCTTTTTATATTTATTTTTAATGATAATGTTCCGCAATAGTTAGCTAAACAAACAATAAACATTGCATTGTATCGCCATATATTATTACAATTAACTTCTAAACCACATCCATAACACGAAATATTGATTAGCTTTTTATATTTAGTTTTAATTATAATTTTCCGACATGGCTTGCTGAACAAAAAAATAAACATTGCATTGCATCTCTACACCTTATTACAATGAATTTTAAACAAAATTGTTACCGTGAAATATTGATAAGCTTTTTATGATTGCGTTTCAGTGATAACTTTCTGACAATCTACAATAGAATGTACGTTCCAAAGTACAGTTTAAGCCCATTACAAATATACGTACTTAATTGTTATTCTGTGTTTTACAAAGCAAATCGCATTCAAACGTAACTAAGAATTTTCTTTTGAAATTGCAGTTGTAAAATTTATTCTTGAAATTTGCAATATAAATAGTTTTTTATGATTGCCCATTCACAATTCGAAACTGAATTCTGTAAAAATTCCTTTATGCTAATTTTCAAAGGGAAGCTCTAATTGTTGAGCATGAAATACAGCCCTGGTTGGCATGAAAACAACGAAACACAATTTCGTGAACAATCGCGCTTTAAGCGTGATTTATTGGCCGTAAACGTAATTTACATTTCGGAAGATCGCTAGACGTAAACAAAGCGTTGCACCACTCCCAGTCCCGCTGACGCGAGAGAGAAATTACGACAAACAAAACGTTCCTTCCCCTTTACCCTTTGTTAGTGTGTTGGACTGTTTCCAAAAATCGCGCCTATTTCTTATCTCGGTAACCAGAGTTGTTGACGTTTTGCTAGACACTTAAGGGTGACAGCGGTTGGATGTTCAAGGACGACCATATTGTTGAGAGTGACGGTACTCTCGCAGACGAACACGGTACGACTACGGTACACAGATAAAGACATGCAAGGGTTACCGTGCTGTCGGAAGAGCGATACATGGTGACGACGCCGACGCCAAAGCACAACTGAAGAGAGCTTCGGTGTGCGCGCGCCGCTTCACCGGCATTTGGAAATATTTGCGGACACCATGTAAACCGAGCGTATTTGACGGGTGTTTACAATAAGCCTGAACTGTACCGCTCAGTCGCCCCACAGACCAGCCTGGTTTATGGGCTGGTTTGATCTTTTCTTGTGTGAACTTTACTAATTGTTTTGCTTCAAACAGGTATTGGAATTTGCTTTGGGGAGGATGCATTTTGCACTTCTAAAGCAATGTTCGAATTTTTTTTCTAAACATTCTTCAAATTTGACGCAACTCTATCTCTCCAAAGTAATATTGGACACAGTCGTATATCGATCGTCGATTTAACCCTTTTAGTGTCAGAGCGAGTTTTTGTACTATAGCGGATAATGCCAGGCTGTTTTGCAGTTGATATGTCAAAATGCCTATAAAAGTGACCTATACGATTCAAAATATCAATCGTCGGCAATTTTCGCAAATATGCCGATAATCGCGTTGGGAATTACAAAGTTTAATGACGATTTTTTATCAAAGTGGCTTTATTTTGAAATGTTTCAATTTTTTGAAGGGTTTCTTTTAAACAAATTCTGATCAAAATAAAACAATACAGTTTTTTTATTTGTTAAGGTCTTACCAGTTTTAATTTGTAAACTCTAAAACCATAACTGTTAACCCATGGTGTGTAGTATGGAAATTGACCAGTTGTATTTACCTTGATGAAATCCACTTTTGGGTGTGATAATCTTATAAATAGTCATAATAATTTCAAATTGCATACACCTTTTAAGAAGAAAAGTATACTTCCTTGAAGGTAGAGACAATAAAAAATGTGTTCACACTCCACGAGAAATTTACGAGCGTTATCAGGAGAAATTTTTAACAATTTTATAATAAGGCCCAAATAAAACGTCTGAAGAAAACAATCTGTGTTCACACGATGTGCACGAGTCACTTCCTTCAGGAAGTAACATTTTTAACGATTTTTAATTTATAAAAATTACTATTTTATTAAAGTTTTTTTGAGAAAATGTATTAATTATAAATAAAACAACTTATTTTACCGCATTCTTTCACATACGTATTGTAAAAACATATTCTTATCTAGCAAAAAAATGTTGCGTGAACATTTTTTAAAACTTATTCCAACAGTAAAACGATTGCACCACTAAAACAAAAATCTGTTGTACAGATGAGGAAATGATTGCATCAGATTTCAAACGTCTGCACCTGTTGTACAATCCAATATAAACGGAAGCTTCTCTGGTTTATTAGCTTACAATGTTGGCAATCCTTTTCATTTACACAGCGCTTCTGAGGTGTCATACTAGTTATCTTCATTTAAATAAGTTCGGAAGAAGGTTAAGAATTTTTATGTATTCTTCCTACTACGTAAGGAATAAAAATACAGATCAAGAAATTTGGTGATAAGGAAGGTATGCTTTTGACCTAAAAATATATGAATATTGCATCATTGGCTGAGCGTTAGCGAAGCCTATAACTCTAAGAGCTGGACAAATTTAAATTCCTCCGAAAACAAATTGAACTCGTTATCTCGAATTGACCTATAGAATTTGAATTTTGCAAGAACCTTCATTTCTCTACAGGTAACACTGAGTTAATGATGGTGTATATCACTCCATGGCATTTGGCTGAGCGTTATCGAAGCCCATCACTCGAAGAGCTGGACAAATTTCAATTCCTCCGAAAAAGAAATGAATTCGGTATCTTGAAATGACCTGTAGAATTGGATTTTGCATGAATTTTCATTTGTATATAGGCAACACAGAGTTCGATGATGGGTCCAACCATTCCATGGGATTTGGCTGAGCGTTATCGAAGCCCATCACTCGAGGAGCTGGACAAATTTCAATTCCTCCGAAAAAGAAATGAATTCGGTATCTTGAAATGACCTGTAGAATTGGGATTTTGCATGAATTTTCATTTGTATATAGGCAACACAGAGTTCGATGATGGTGCAACCATTCCATGGGATTTGGCTGAGCGTTATCTAATCGTACATTGGTCTTATGAGCAACCATGATGGTACGAGAAAACAGAATAAATAAAATTGGAAACAAGCTGGGTATCAAACAATCATATGAGAGTTTGTAATGTGTGGCAAATTAACACATGTAGCTTATCTATACCGTAAAATGAAAAAATACACTAAAAAGTCAATACAAGGTGAAAACATTTGATTTTAGCACACTCTTGCGTTTTAGTACCTACACTATCTCACAATAACTGTTATTATTTAAACATTGCTATGAAACCTACTGCGAGTGAAAAAAATGTAAATGTATCATGTGGCAAGACATCTTGAGAAAGATCTCTACTGAAGGTTTTAAATTTTGCATGCAACCTCTATGAGAGTTCTATGATAGTGCATCTCTCCTCTCCTCGAAGTTTATTCTCATGAATTTTAAAGTTGCTTCCATTATTAAAATCTCGCACTCTTTAATATTTATTCTAGAGTAATTTTCAAGACCTTGACTACGAGGACGAGTATTCTAGTATTCTACGGAAATGCCATCCACTAAACAAATTATTCCAGTTCTAAACGAATGATTTGGTCCAGCTTTTTTTAATCAGGGAATGAACTGTACTAATTTGTACCAGACTCTTCAAAGATTTCAATTCTATCTGACGTCGACGTCACATACTATGTGCCATGTATGCTTGATTATGTTTGAACAAAGTTGTGTTCAATACATATTATGCAAGGACGTAGGCAGAAAATAAATTGGGAGGGGGGGCTCCAGACAACTGATTTTTTTCTCGCAGTGGGACAGAGACTAAGGTCCCATTTTCTTCCTTAAAAAGTTCTTGACCCGTTTCTTTGTGGAGAACGATCTTTTATCAGTAAATATCAGTAATACTGATCTATTTAAATAATAATAATAATTGTTAACTAAAAAAAATTTTAAAAAAATTAAACTTTGGGGGGGTCCAGACCCCTTGAAACCCCTCACTGCCTACATCCTTGTGTGTATGTGAGATATATAGTGTTAGAGAAACTGTTTTGTACATTCTTACCTATTTAACCATATTCCAGAGTATTTTACCACATTTTGAACACTCCGTATAAAATTATTCTCCCTATTACAGGTTGCTCGCTAAAAATAATAATTTATCTTACACAGCACATGTTAGTTTTAAAATTATAACGAAAATTTTTACATATAAAACAATGTGAACTCGTTACAGTGTAACTAGGTTAAGGTTAATCTGGTTAAAAATAGACAGTATATTGTGTACGGGTTTAGTTCTGTTTTGTTCCAGGCAGGAACTCGTGTAGCGGTTGCGGTTGAGGCAGGAAACAGGTACTAAATTAATTAATTATACACGAGTTTGCGGTGTAGGGCAACACACAGCATGACACTGTAGCCTTGCTTGTACCAGTGTATATGTCGTGTATCTAGGGAGGAGGGTGGAGTAGATCTAGCAATGTGAGCAACTTTATTGTAGGGAGATTACTTTTGTTGTAGCGAGGGGTAAGGGGGGAGGGATAGATAAGAGCGAATTCCTGAATTGCGATTCCAAGAATAGGCCGTTATACTTACCCCGCCTCTCTGCAACAGTTTAAGGTGTTGAAATCGATTATAGTTTGAGTAATGTTTAAAAATTTTATTATAATAATCTTTCAAGGTACTCTTCTAGAATACAGAGAAAGAACAATTTTATCACTTCACGAGGAATTATATGGACATCTGAAGTAGTCATTTTGGGCTATTTTATAATCAGGCACAATAAATTGAAAACTGCTGATGATAAAGATATCAAATTTTTACAGTAAGTATGTGATATATGGCTTTAGGGAGTGACAACACTTTTATTTTGAAAAATACGAGTTAATTTTTCCACCATGTATAATATTTTACGGAAAAAATATTAATTACATATTTTAGAATTACAAATTTGTTGCTCCCTTTGGGAGAATTATATATAAAATTGGGTGTTATTTAATTTTAAAAAATCGTATTAATATAGAATCTGTGTTGATTTTTTTTTTAAATACTCCTAACGCTTTCGTATTTTCAGTCTTCTTCCCGCCCGCAATGTCTTTATCTGCCTTATTCAACTTAAGAGTATCGTTTAAGTCGTTGTTAACAGTATGGTTAGTCCTGTGCGTAATTTAGAAATTTTCGGAATTTATTGATAATTACTGTACGTTTAACGTATGCATAGTGTCCATTTAAATATATACCTACTAGTAGTTACCCGCGGCTCCACACGCGATTGCGTAGGTTTTGCACCTGTTTAATCACTTCTGGTTCGAGTGAATTATATTTCCGATACCAACGTTAATTTTTCCTTCTTCCCATGATCAAGAAAATGTGTCAAAAAGTGTATATTTATGGTGATTGTAATTTACTCCGAGGTTAGTATTTTTTTTATTCCAAACCTGATTTTGCCTCTTTCCCGATCAAGAAAATATGTAGACATACACAGCTTTTAGAAGCCTACTTTTGTAAAAAGACAACTAATTTATGTTTCATAGCAGTCTTTAAATGTAAAAGTTAGATTACATTGTCTCTTATATCTGCACTGCTAGCAGTTACCCGCTGTTTTGCGCGTAATTTAGTAGGCGCTGCACGTGTATAACCACTGCTGGTTCGAGTGAATTGTATTTCCGACGCCAATTCAACAATACAAAAGTAGAAATACAGTCAATAGTACTAAAAGATGTTACAATCGTATTACATTAATTACCAAAGTTAGAATTGCTAACCAATGAAAATAGTCTAATAGACAAAAATAAAACAAGATCAAAGACCGAAACAATATGGTTAATAATACTATGTAAACACAAAATTCATCCAAATTAAGAAAACAGTTGATTAAATAATAATAATTTATTGTAATTAAAAATTAAATACTTAATGTTATTTTATTAAAAACGTACCGTAAGTAAAATTCATAGTCTAATATGCTCAATGTTTTAGGAATGTATGACAAATGATTGACAGGCGGAGTTATTCTACTCGTAAGCTCCATACAGTAGACCTACGTAAGGTCGTAATTGCTTAATTCCTTTAATTACAGTTGGCTATTGAGTTGAAGTCCTGCAATTTATCGTACCAGTTACCTCATTTCAACACAAACACAAACTTTGATAAGCCCATAATCAAACCTGATCAAAATTTAATATAGGCAACTTTACACTATAGTAGCGTTGGTAAATGCCATGCACATGCTGTAAAATGTAAAATAATAAGTTATCGTGAAAGTATTTTGTCAGATTATCTGTCGATATAATATGAAATGTGTTAATGTAGATTAGTCTTAATCGACTATTCAACCACATCATCAAACTTTATCAGTCTGATCATACGACGTTATCTAGTAAACGAGATTTAATACATATAATCAAACAAAGACAACTTTATTAAACCGCTCCATCAAATTTGTTGTTACCACGTATGATCAAACTTGATCGAATTTTTAATTAGGCTGATACATGATTCCGTGTGGGAACATCTGCCGTTTAAAATCGTAGAAGAACGCTCCATCTTTTTTACAAATTAAAAAAATAAAAATGATTATCAACCTGATTTTGTTTCAACGACCCAATTTATGGCTATTTAATTAAGTTTATTCTTAAATTATGGGGTATTTTCCCTAAAAGAATTTTTAAATGCTATAGTTATGCAAGATTTATTGGGACACATTTATTTGAAAGTAATTTTTCAGTAATTTAATGAGAAATTATTATCAGTGCTATACGTAAAAGTAGTAATCTTTACAGTAGACCCACTAAAATTTATGCGGAAAATAAGCTATTTACATTACATTTGTGCCCAACTATTACGGATATATATATATATATATATATATATATATATATATATATATATTATATGAAATTCATACATATGTTAATGAATATTGAATAAACAGATAACCTACAGAAATGTAAATCGAAGTAAATTGTGTTCGTCATGACATTTTAAATTAAAATATGATGATTCGAGTTCGATTGCCATGCAATGGAAGTGTAGGATATTCAAAAATCAATCTTACATTTTACCAAATTTAATACTTACAATAAGCCATCATTTAATTTCATAAAAAACAGACCAATTAATTGCTCGGGTTTGAATATTATTTGATAAAACTATGTAGGTTTCTAATTGTTAATTCCACTTTTTTGTTTAATTACGTATTACGTAGCCATACAATATTATAATTCATATGTTTCATCTATCTTTTTATCATTACAAACACAACTTATTTACTGCGCAAGTACTTGAATCTGTTTCTAAGTTTTAAGGTTATGTTATGTAAACATTCAAACGAGTTGGAGTTTTTCAACAAAGTTTTCATTTTTCAAAAATAAGCATACATCGCTCTGAAGTAATCTGAAATGTGTAGGTTGCTGATTAGGAACTGACACAAGCAGTAATATGAGAGCGGTGTACAAAATTTTATTTCAAATGGTTTTTTTCCATCACTACTAAAAACATATGTGATTGGTGTATGTTCTTCCAGGTGGTTTAAGAAAGGGCCTTACCACATTTTCATGGTGTATCATAATTCACTGCCACTAAACAATAGTAAAGAATACTGTTGTTATTAAATAAAAGAAAGCATTAGCATACTTTTTGAGGGGTTGTGTACGTAATATTAATACCTAAATTTGTGAATTATGTGTTTTAATAGTTGTTCACAACCTTTCATTATCCGTACTTGTGAGAAAGAATTGAAGGTATTGATTTGTATATACTGTACTGTCCGTCTCCAGATTGAGCAGTTAGTTACTGAGAATTACGCAAGGAGCAGCACATGACAGCGCCATCTGCCAATACAACAGTTGGTGCTATCTGTAGGTAAGTAGTTGAACTAGAACTGCAGTCAAATTAGACGTACGTCATGTTGAATTAGTTCCAACCAAATAATAGCTCTAGCAATATAAGCACGATGAAACAAGGACGTTGAACTACAATATACAACATTGTTTGGTTCGTATGAAAATTGTCAAAATATTCGTAATGTATTCTTTACTACGTGTAGTACGAGTATACCGTAATATTAAACACAATACTGCATGTAGGGAATTCTAATTACAAACAATATTGTTCTTGTTTGGTTTCTGAGGATGGTGCATTCTTTTTACTTTTTTCAAACCGATTATACGAGAGAAAATCGAATTTTGGATTTGAATTACAATTAAGAGTAAATAGGGATGCTAAAGTTATTGAAATATTCGTAAATATTTCAATAATTTGAAGATATTACTAAATTTATTCCTACTTATTTCATAATAATTTGACACTCCGTTAATCACAATAACAATTAATGTTTAAGTCTAAGTTAAGAGCTATATTTTCAAGGACGTAGCCAGCGAGGGGGTCCAAGGGGTCCATATCCTCCACATTTTCAATTTTTTTAATGATTTTTTAAATAAACTATTATTATTACTTACATACAGGGTGTCAATTAAGTCTGGAACCTCTTTTTTAATTTTTGAACCATAATAGAAAGAAATACCAAAAGTTCACACGTGCTTACTGGTGATAGTAACGCACATATCTGCCCAATTACCGACCGGAAAATCCCTTTGGGGGACGGTCCACAAGGAGTCAGACAAAATTCTTAAATAGCAGCATAGGTCAAGTTTGGTATCAAATTAAAGGTCTTACTTAGCAAAGTACAATGCCGCAAACCGGACTTCAAAAGGTGGATTCATTCAGTAGTTATAGCTATTTGAATTTTAAAACAATTGAACAATGTAAATTATTAAGTATTACAAGTAAACACCAATTTTTAAGTACCTGTGATCAAAGTAAGTGTTCAAAATGTTCCCCTCCCATCATCTGACAATGTAGTAATCGAAGCCAGGAATCAATAATTATTACCAATAACACAACTACTGTTAGAATGTGAAAGTGGCAGATTGAGTCATACACAGCATCCACAGAAACTTAACGTTTGGGCAGGTATTATAGGAAATCAAATTATGGGGCCATTATTTATCAATGGTAATTTAAATGGTGACTCGTATCTAGCAATGCTCCAAAATGAGATAATTCCTGCACTACAAGCTGCTCTTGGTCGACAATTTCAAAGAATTTATTTCCAACAAGATGGCGCGCCACCACACTTTGCTCTCCTTGTTAAAAAATACTTGGATACAATATTTCTTCACAGATGGATTGGAAGACGTGGTGCAGTAGAGTGGCCTGCTCTTTCCCCAGATCTATCTCCACTGGATTTTTTTCTTTGGGGATACCTCAAAGATAAAGTTTATCGTATTAAGCCTCGAGATTTGGCGCACCTAAGAAATCTCATAGTCCAAGAAGCTCAAGATATTCCTCGTGACTACCTTCAAAATGCAGTGGATGGCTTTTACAACCGCCTAGGATATTGCCAGACGATGGTAGAGGAACATTTTGAACACTTACTTTGATCACAGGTACTTAAAAATTGGTGTTTACTTGTAATACTTAATAATTTACATTGTTCAATTGTTTTAAAATTCAAATAGCTATAACTACTGAATGAATCCACCTTTTGAAGTCCGGTTTGCGGCATTGTACCTTGTTAAGTAAGACCTTTAATTTGATACCAAACTTGACCTATGCTGCTAATTAAGAATTTTGTCTGACTCCTTGTGGACCGTCCCCCAAAGGGATTATCTGGTCGGTAATTGGGCAGATATGTGCATTACTATCACCAGTAAGCACGTGTGAACTTTGGTATTTTTTTAAATGGTGGTTTAAAAATTAAAAAAGAGGTTCCAGACTTAATTGACACCCTGTATACTGCTGAAAGATCGTTCTCAACAAAGAAATGGGTCAAAAACTTTTTAAGGAACGCCGTAGTGGACAGACAGTAAGGCCCCATTTTGTTCCTTAAACTACGGGACAAACAGGACATAATCATTTGTCTGGACCTCTCCATAAATTTTTTTCTGGCTACGTTCTTATATATTTTAAAAGACAATATTTATTTCTTAAGATTGGAAAGTATGGCAAAGTATGGACACTCTTTGCTTAATGTATCATAGAAGGATGGTGTGAGAAATGTTCGGTAAATCTAGTTCTGTTCAGTGGCACATACGAGGGGAAGTTGCGATATTATCGTTTCGATATTTCCTATATTGATATCGATATATATTATCCGATATTATCGTGATATCGGAATAAATATAAAAATATCGGGGTTTTGATATCATATTGAATGAAAAGTTGTAATTATTTATTATTTTGGCTTTATCAGTTTTACGAAAGCAAAACTCAAACAACTTGCTTTGTTCAGTTGTTAAATGCAACGCCAGCAAAGAAATTAACTTTGGATGCAGATAAAGTAAAAAGTAACCAGACGATGCTTGGTTCAGTTAAGCACATTATATAATATAGTTGCTTCTTAAACTGTAATTGTGTTCTTAAAACTCAATTTAGATTCTTATAGATTTATATTGAAATGTAAAATTGTAATTTTTATTCTTACTTTGTCAATTGTTCCTTAATAATTGTGCTTCAAATGATTCTTAGTTAAAAAATGTTAAATACAATAATTTAAGGAATTTCTTTTTTATCTTTAAATAATGGTTTATTTTTTAATGTATTAAGTTGTACTTGTATTAAAACCATTATTTTGGAAATGAACTCGTAAGTTGTATCTTTGATTATGCTAGTTACACACAGTCATACAATCAAAGGTTTTATACACCAATTTAATCATTCCCCTTCCCTTATTTATCGATATCGGTCAATATTGAGGATATCGATATTTGGATTCGATAATATCGGTATATCGATATCCAAGCTTGATATTGATATCGATAACAAATATCGGAACTAGCCTCAATATTGCAACAACCCTACACAGATAGCGTCCATATATTTAATTAGAGTTGTAGAACTTACAAAACTCTTCTACTTTTCACTGATAACATTCAAAATATTGGGTACCTATATTTTATTATCGCTAGAGCTTGCTCAATATAACACGTTTAATTATTTACAGCAGTAACTTATATTTATAATCACTGTTTCTTTCGTTCGCCGCAAGATAGCGCGCAACCAGAACAATTCGATTGATAGCACATTTTAGCATTGGAACGACTAGGCCTCCAACTTCAGGCCCTAACTATTTCAGTAACAAATATTAAAATATTTGAAACTTCCAACCACGTGTCACGGAATTCTCCACCTTACCTCATAGATGGCCACCAAAAAGAACTATTTCACTGCCCAATCTCAGGTGTCCACCCCACTCAACCTCTTATAGCCCAAGAGGCGATTCCTAGTTTTTGGTTGAATCTAAAGATGCATTTCCCATCAATAAAACTATGGTCAGCTCTACATTCACTTATTTATCCTGTTGCCTGAACGTTATATAATTAGGCCTACTATTTACTTCTCTGTCGGTTGGTTTTAATTGCACTGAGCAAAACAAAATGCAACCTATGAAACATCATCTGGTATTTAAAACCCTATCGCCATTCCATTCGGTTCTCACCAAATCTAGCGCGACTGACGATTGTTTCCTAGGAGCCAGTCCTCTAAAGTCTATCCATCGAGTGTTGAGAGCTGTTTACTAACAATATAAAGGCGCAAGCAGTTGAGTTGGCACTACTGTTGCCTGCATGTGAACCGGCCTTTCTCTACGTCACGGCAGAGGTGGGCGGCGATTCACTCTCAACACTCACTGAATCGACTAGGCATACAGTGATCAAAATACCAAGTTGTGACCTATAAATAGCAAATTAGCTCTCGCCCCCTGAGCTGTTAGGGATTTATTTATTCTGAATTAGATCCAGGATTAGGATACCTTCAGTGAATACCATTTGTGGAAGCAAAGCTTTAAATGTTGGCAACTGAAAATTAGTCAAAATTTTCCACTGCTCTTTTTGCTGTAAACATAAAATTTTTTATTTCTGAAACCCATAAAACTATATATTTATGTGCTTACGACTAAATATCCTTTTATTACGCTATTTAGAATTTTTAATGCGGCTATTTTTGTCTAATATTATTTTTACGTACCAAATAGCCTAATTAATATAATATATACGAGTATATTTGCTTTTTAACTTATAGCCTATATTATAACTTAAAATTATATATACAACCTTATACATATCCCACATATGATATTTTATTAAATTAACAAAGGGGCCCTGTAAACCCTACGAAAACCAGTGCACATTTCAGAATTTCTTGTCTGTACGGTGAAGCCGTAACCAACAATTGGTATTCTTTTTACTTGAAAATCTCTACCCCAACACGTCAGCATTTTGAACCAACAGAATTATTTAATTATTTTATTTATGTATAATCACTACTTACCAAACACAATTATCCTAAAAATATATACAACACAACTTGGAATAAATTAAGATTCAAACATGTAAACAAAAACAGTTCCAAATATATCAATCTCCACAGGTTCAGTAGCATAGATTATTGACGAAGCTACGTAAACGACTGTCCAAACAAACTTGATAAGGGTTGATAACGGGGCCACCTTATCAAGTAATCGATTAGACCGGGTAGATAATTCCAGTATTCTTTCTATATTCCAATCCACAACAACTTTGACTCATGAGTATTGGTTATTGCGATTCTATGAAAGTTGTGTTTAATAAATGAGTTTTCAATAAATCTTGTAATTTGCATACTTGATTACATTTCCAAACGTTATGAATGAACAACAGTTACACAATAAATAATGCTAATCGAGTTGAAAATAAAATAAACAAATAAATTAACCATCTATTCAAGACACTAGTAACCTAATGCTTTCTAGCTTGGCAGTCACGTGACGGGTTGTATATTGTAGCTATTTTACAGATTCACTATTTTGTTTATTTAAAAAGAACATACCATTGCATTAAACAATCATTTCGAATAACTATGTCAAGGTTCCTAGTACCACATTGGTCGGGCTGTATAATAGTTGCATCCCTGCCAAACAGTCAAAATTCATGCCAAAGTTGAAACAGGTTGAAATGTTTTCCATAGTCATTGGATGTTTGACAGACGGAACTATGCCAAACAACCAAGATGGAGCAGCTCCTCCTTAGATCGTTATTGTATTTCTCATTTCACATCCGCTATTCTGTACTAATAATGCCACGTATCCTTTAATCGTGTACAATTTACCACACATATATCTTGTTTTAGTTTCCAGTCAAATAAAACAAGGCTGGAGTAAGCCACCTCACGTATTGTTTTAACAGGTTTGCTAAGGATGCATGCAACATTTTAAATCTAAACCTTTCATTTTTGACATATTCATGACATATATGCGGACAAACAGATAGACAATTCAAAAAAGTAATTTTACATCACCTCGGTAGACAAGAGAAATTGTATCAACCTACTGAGCTTCGATGAAGCTCATCCAATTTGTATGGTACTACACATAATACCATAATACAACTCATTATTGTCTATGTAACAATTTAAGTCTCCTACAAAAAAGTAAGCCTACAGACGAAATACTTCGCGATATCTTACGTATGGTTAAGCTACATGTGTTACTTTGTTATAAGTTAAACTTTCACAATTATTGTAGTCAGTTTGTTTGCAAATTTATTTATTCTGTGATATTACCGTTGAACATTTTACAAAAGTTCAGTCAAACACTAACGCTCAGTCAAGTTACGAGTAACATGCACCATCAATTAACTCAATGTTGTCCCTTGCAACTTTGCAGATTCAAGCATAATTTTAAGTTTAAAGTTCATTTCGTTTTCGAGTTATCGTGCAAAGAGACATACAGAAATTAATTTTTTTCCAAACTCTCGAGTTATATGCTTCGTCGCTAACGCTCAGCGAATAACTGCTGTGGTTTGATTAACTGAACTTTTTTACCACATTTAGTCGCGTATATTCTATTTTTACTACTACGTCCATTTTCAGGTTATTAACTGTACGTTATTGAACTCGTTTTCACAATTTTTTTTAAACAAAGAGGTATGTTCTGTTCTGCTTCCCCTCCAGTTTATCCTCATAATGTGGTATATATGCGTATGTACTGTGATAAATATCCATTAGGACCCTTTTCCATTCCACTCCTTCTTCGAGCATACAAGATGAAAGGATGAACTTTTATTTTTTTAATTTTAAAGTAGAGAAGAGCTCTATGTGCTGGCAACACATGAAAGCATGTTAGAGTTGCCAAACAATGTAATAGAACGTTTGAACGTTTGTTAATAAGAAATTACAAAATCATGTACATTAAGTGCTGTAAAATGTCCTTAACAGCAACAATAACGTTATTTATCCTCGTATTAGCCTCCAAAGTGATTTAGTAGAAGTTATGTAAATACTAAAAATGTAATATTATTATTATGTATAGTGTACATTCTGTTATTGTAATAATGAGTTATTAATACACACATATTGTTGAGAACCATGAAGTGTTAAAAAACAACTTCGACAAAATATTATGTATACTACAAAAATACATTATTTAATTTAGCAAAATATAGAAAGTAGAGGAAATGATTCCTTCTTCAGTCTACGCTTTTCTTACCTCGTCTTTCCTACTTACACACTATATTTAAATTAAAGAGAAAATGATAAACTACAACCTGTTTAGTGTGACGTCATAGTTGTCGAAAACATAAAATAGGGAATTAAATATTTGAACAATATATGTGATATATATACATTATGTATATATATATATATATATACAGGTATATATTATATGTTGAGTATGTGATCAGAATTATGTGATGGGAAATCAGAACCTGACCTGTTGTCTGATTATTGACCTAGTATGGAGACATTTAAATATTTGAAATTAAGAGTTTATATTCTTTTACATTTTCTCTCCCATGCATCTTATACTTTAGTAGTCTTATTAAGGCTTATACTTATGCGGCTGGTATCATGAATATCAAATACGTCAAAGGATATTAAACCAAAACTGGCAGAGCCAGTGATGCACGTTCTCTTGTAAAGGTGTGTGGAAAGGGGGCAGGGCTGTATCGTAATTGGAGAAGCTCTAACAATCAACAACCAGTATAAATAAACAGTGTTCAATAAGGTTTCATAATCGCAGGCTGCCAGGATTCTGATAATCTCATGCTGTCTTTGTGTTGAGTAATCTTCATTCCTGATTATTTCTAAAGTTTAGCTCAGTATCAGTGCCAGTGCTTAGGGCAGTGGAGCACTGGTGCTTTAAAAACTCTATGGATCTGAACATATCTAAGTGACCTTTTCCAGATCTCGAAATCTACTTTTTCATGACTATTACCTTGGCAGCGAACTTCTCCACAGAGTCTGGAAGATGAAGGACCTTGGTATCATAACTACTTCAACTCTCCATTCCGATGAGCATGTGCGGTTCATTTGCAGGAAGAGCCAACTCCACGCTTGGCTTCGTTTTTCGTTTCTCTGGGGGGCTGCATGTTGACTCTCTAGTAACATTGTATAAGACACTAGTGCACCCACTCCTGGAGTACAACTCTTCTGTGTGGGCTCCGTATCAATCTACTCTCATATCAGATATTGAGAGAGTCCAGGTCCGATTCATCAGAGTTGTTGGCTGCCGAATGGGATACAACTACCTTGAAGTCCCTGTACCACTACTGAAGTGTCACTTCCGTCTTCATGACTTGGACATTCGCAGAAGGATTCAAGACTCAGTTCTCCGCATGAAGTTGATCAATGGTGTTGTGGGCTGCCCTGAGCTGTTACAGGAGCTTCCTTTTCACATTCCTGGTCGTACAAGATCCCAGGACTTGTTTGAGAGGCTTCAGTACTCTACGTTATACCAGCAACTCAGTACGCTCCCACGCCTTTTACAACTCGGCAATGAGATAGGTGGATCTGTGAACTTTTTCTCTCCTGGTGTGGCTCGATTTCGTAGCCAAGCCGTGCGCCTTCTTACTGCAAATGATGGAGTTAGTGATGATTGATTGGTGACGCCTTTAGAGGGTCACATATCAGTGTGATGACAAAACTTGAGTAAAATAAAATTGAGTGCATGAGTGATTCTTCTCTACACATTCTGGCATTGTGATTGTACTATAATAAGAAGTTTTATAATTGCTTGTTATCTTGTTTTTTATTGCTTGTTAAATGTTATAAATGTATTTATTGCTTGTTATTATATATATTATAAGATACTTTATTACTTGTCGAAATTTCATATTCTGCTGCAAGTTAGATTTAATTATACACCCATACATATATTATACACACATACATCACGCCCCCTTCGCACGCACCCTCCCCCCACACACACATAAATCGTTGCTGTGATTATTGCCATATTTTTTTAATCGTTCATATAGTTCGGTGTTATTTATTTGTTGCTTGTTATCTTTAAATATATTATTGCTTGTTGTACTGTATTATAAAATAATTTATGTCTTGTTGAATCGGATTTAACATTTGTTGTAAAATGGTGTATGCCGAATATAAATAAATAAATACTAGTATCGTCTGATAACAGCAGGGTATTTTCGCAAATACTTTGTGATGTGATTTTGCTGTTTAGTTTTGTAACTGTATTCTGCAATGACTGATCATTAGGTAGTCTGATGTTTTGTATAATATAAGGAGACATCATCTAGATATTAAATGTTGTTTCCCCAAAGCAGAATGAGCTACACCCACAAGGAATTTTGTAGACTCAGTGTACTTAGCTGAATTGTGTGTTACTTTTTTCTTTATTTCTATAGAATATTTTACCTTTTTTATTTGTGTAAGAATGATAGGCCAGTTGTGGGCGTTCTTCTACTTTTTTAATTTGGCTATGTTTGTAACATATGGCCAAATCCCTACGAACCATCATTCCTGCCCACGAACTACGCATGCAACAATGGCGTTGCAAGAATTCTGAGGCATGGTGGTGTGTGGTCCGGGCAGGTGGATTTCTTCCTGGGGTCTCTTTCGCCTTTCAAAGAAAAAATAAAGCAAATTGTTAACTAATTATAGGTCCTAATACTCAGTAACTTTGTTGTGATGTAACTTGCTATTGTTATTCTCTTGTCTTGTTAAAATTATTTATTTTGTTACTAGTCTTTGTTATGTTTGTTCCTGTATTGTTATCTTATTTGTTTTGTTGATATTATGCATTTTGATATTAGATTGTTCTGTTAATACCATTTACATTGTTACAATTGCAATGTAGTCTTGTTAAGATTGTCTTGATAAACTGGAAGTTTTGATTGCATGTTGTATGTAAATATAGTTTTAAGTTGTTCTTATACCTAGATAAATAAGTAATTTTTTTAGTCATAGGCTAAATGTTCATGTACCGTTGGAAGAAATAAATAAATAAATAAAAATATTGGTTGATTTCTTGAGCGTCTGCCATTTATACATCTCCACTCATTCTCTTGTGTTCACCCACTTTTATAATTTGACATACTTCTTGTATGTTGCTCGGTTTCTTCACCGTGCTAAGAGATCGTGTCTATCACGTCGTAGTGCACTCAATTGTGTACCTGATGAGACAATGAGACTATCAACTCACCCATTTATATGTGTCTCTGAGGTCGAAAAGATGCAAAACTTTCGTTTTGAGCTTCTTCGTCGTCGATTTTCTTTGGATCTCTTCAGACCAACATGACTCCAGATTCCAAAAGTCAAGTCTGAGGCAGCGTCAGATACCAGACGCTAAACTCGAAATTCAATTGAATCAACCCTTCTTACCTTAACTAGCTAGTTTAAACAACTGATATGCCAGCTAGTTGGCTGAGCGTCAGCGAAGCCTATTACACTAGGGGCTGGTAAAATTTCATTTCTGTCTTGCGGTCTCTCTATCTGTCTGTCTTTCCACGCAATATCTCGAAAACGAACTGAAATATAGGTTTTAAATTTTGTATGACGCTTTATTTCTATATAGACAACACTGAGTTCGATAATGGTGTGCGCTATTCTTTGGGATTTCGCTGAGCGTTACCAATATGATGGCAACTAGAATATAGCAGAGTAAATAAATTTTTTAGGCAAGCTGAGTACAATCATATTAGATTTTATCGCGTGGCATATTATCAATGGTAGCTTATTCATACTGAAATGGGAGAAATAATGGAGTGGAAAGTCAATGTTTAAAGTAATAAGATTTAATTTCATCACACTCTTTTATTGTAATATCCTTCCCAACTCAATTAAACACTGCTATGACACCTAATTCAATGAAAAACGGTTTGAATGTTTTATGTATAAGATATCTGAAAAAAGATTTTACTTGTAGACTTTAAATGCTGTATTAAAGTTGTATGGTGGTGCTGTATTAAAGTTCATATCTGCATAGACAAGTTTGATTTCTATGGTGGTACATGTCAAACCATGGAATTTGGTTGAGCTCCGTAGGATGACACAATTTCTTTTTTGCGTTCCAAGGAGAGGGGGGTAATGTTTTCTTTCTGTATGGCTGTCTGTCTGTCAATATGTCCATAGGGCATCACTCGAGAATGATATGAGCTTTAGGGTTTAATGTTGCCTGCACATTCGGTGAAGCCTGCTACGCGACACGTGGTGTGGTGGAACGTGTAAGTTTTCGACGTTCAACTGTGCCCTTATGGCAACATTAGGATGCCACAGGTTAAGGAATAATGGGAAACAGCGTTAGCGTTCTTCGGTACAGCTTTATGAATGTTTCGGTCAATACGAAAATTGACAGTACGGTCGATGAGAAGCTCGAGGTTTAGGGACCACGTGTTCTTGTTACGTGATCATGAATCAAGTCTGGAGAGATGGTAGTCGAGTGATGAGGCCAAATGGGATCAATCCGAACCGGACACAACCGGTTTGGAGAGAATGTGGCCAAAAACTCAATTCGTTATCAACTTACACATTCTAACTATTTGCAACAAGAATAGTACCATGAATACTCCAAAATTATTGAATTCTTGTATGATAACCTCCAAATGAAGGTATTAAATAAACATTCAATCGTTCCACTTGAGAAATTATGATTTTTATAGTTTGGAAGATTTTGCCAGATTATGTATGTAAACATTTGAAAAAACAGTTTTGGCTAATTGATGTGCTAATGATTATACATACTGTTATTATACGAATGGTGTGATTAAATTAATATTAATGCTTTCACTTCAACAAATTCTGCACATTAAGTCAGTGCCTTAGAAACTACATTTCTATGGTATCAGTAGGTCTTTAATTTCTCTGAGTTTATCCAATGTTTTTAAAACTTCATTAATTCGAATCCCTTACAAATTATTGTTTATTTATATTTTTATTTATTTATTAACTTTTAGACTCCTAGAATAAGGACTCCTTGTCTGGAATACGTGATCAGTCCGTGATAGCGTCAGAGTCACTAAGAGGAAGGTGAAAGGATAACAGGATTTCGAACATTTGCCATCGTTATGGGTTATAAAAAGTAATTCTTTCAAACCTTCCATCGTCGATTTAAACAAAGAATTGATTTTCGGCTACCTTTTATAACCTATAACAATGGCAAATGTCCGAAATCCTGCTATCCTTTTAAACCTTCCGTCGTCAATAACAAACTTTAAACATAGAAAGGTAAACTTGGATCTAAGCTCATCAAGTCATCATGTAATTAATCCATCATTATTTAATCATTAATTAAAGTCATCAGCTAGCAATCAACCCCTCCCACCATGGCTACGTTGGATGTAGAAAGATCCACCGTGCATTTAGATCGTGTCTAAAACATCGTAGTGCTCTCAACAGTGCACCTGATGAGACAATTTGAATAAGTCTTCACCTAGATTACACTATATTTTGTGGTTAAGTTGTCTCTGATGTAAAGAGGTTATTCTGAGCTTCTTCTTCACCAACGTTTCTTGGATCTCTTCGACGAACGTGACTCCAGATTCCAGGAGTCAGATCTGTGACAGAATCAGGATTCCAGACGCTGAACTAAGAGGAAGGTGAACTGGAGCTAAACTGGAGTAAACGTATTGAATCAATCCTTCCCACCATAGCTACTTTGTGTAGCAAACTTCAGTTGGTCAAATAAAACGAAACTTATTCATCAATGCAGTTTTCCACAAGTTATCTATTTTGTGATTTGAATTCACCAAACTGGTTTCTGCATATGGTGTGTAAAAGTTGCTGACCTAAATCAATACATATTTCGGATGACAACAGAAGCTATAGGAAACACAAGACGGATAATCGCCTGGAAACCTTATACATAATGCAAATAAGCTTTGGGAGGAAATTATTACGCGAGGAGAGGGGACAGGAAGAAGTCTTACAACACAAGTTGTAGGATATCCTTACACCTACTACGCACTCACGATCTCACACGTACGCCCAACTGATTTATCAAGGTCGTTTGATGGAAATTAAATGATTCAGGTAATAGCTTCGTAGCTTTGTGGTAATTTCATATAGGCATTACGGAAGAAAATAAAGTATGATTCGGATACTGTGGTGTAAACGATATGGAAGTTAGAATTCAAGTAGATTTAATCCGAGAAATGAAAAAAAAATCAATAAGTATGTATATTCTTACATTCCATACTTGTAAGAATATAGACCCAAACCGAGACTTGACTTGGACTTTATAAGCATATACCCTGGTTATTCCTGAAATCGATCGATAGAGAAATCTCCCATAAGAAAGGAATCGATTGTCAGCCATGCTAGTTTAGGTGGAGGTCGAATTTGGAGGGTATCAAAAGGGTTTAAAAATACTACAACATATTCTTTTTCTCAAATAATATTTTTTTTTAGTTTGACGCTCTTAAACTCAACCGGCACGTAAATAAAATGTTAACTCAGCAGAGCTAACGATATACAAAGTGGCGACTTTATCTCTTTGTCTAGTTGTCTGACGGTGGTGTCGGACAAATATGTATCATTCTCATAGCATGTCATAAACAAATATTTATGTGTCTAGCGGTCAGTTTTAAGAGTATCGAGTTAAAAAAAAATTAAAATCTCAGAAAACATATTTTCATATTTTTAATCCTTTTAGTACCTTTCAAATTTGACCTCTACCAAAACTATCGCGGTTGTCGATAGACAATCCGTTGTAGGAAAATAAGGTTATGTGCCTTTAGATAAATAAAGCTAACCGTATCACCCATACAAATCGAAAGAGAAACAAGCTTGAGTATGTTTAAAAATTTTATACTCTAACGCTATTTTATCAATAGCTATGAACACGTGCTATTCTAAGTGTACAAAGTTCGCTAGTGGTTATATAAAATAGATCACGCCTTTTGTACTGATCTGCTATTTTAAAATCTTTAACAGGCTTTCAGTAAATAACAGAAAACTCTGCCCTTTGTTTCATTAAGAGTTCCAATAAACATCAACTAAATTCAACTTATTATTGATATACATCACTTTTCAAACTCCAGTTTACCATTGTTATATTCAGTTTAAAGTTTATTATTGTTATTGTTGTTGTCTGTTATCTTTACAGTGTGTATTTCGTTATTTATTGTATGTTTTAGAAACTCTATTAGTTTATTTTTGTTCCTGGATATTTATTATTTAGTATTTTAAAGTGTTCTCCTTACTATTTATTGACCGTTACTCATTTTTCATTTTAGGTTATGTTTGCACCACGGCCACCGAAAATACTTGTATAGTCTATAATCACAGTTGACTTTTAAGTATTATTTATATTAGTCTTTGTACTGTATAACTGTAAGTTTTTATTGAACACTGTGACTTTTATTGGTTAAAATGATTTGGCATGACTAAGATTTTGTAATATTCTGTAATCAATAAATTCAGTTACATTATTCGTGAGTTATAATTCTGTAATTTTTTCGCTTACACGATTTCGATTTGTGCTCCTCGAAATATTTACACAAATAGAACAGGAAGTACATGAGTTAATTAAAAAAAGTATACTGTAGTTTTGTACACACAAACAATTACAAGTACCCACAATAAATTATAAATACCCACTAAATCAAAGATAATTTAAATTTGATCATAGGACGAAATTAAATACTTTGGCATATTTTAATGCAAAACAACATATGTACTTGGCATAGGCTAGAGAGTGTTAAACGTTTATAAAACTACGTCAGATATTGTTATAGATGGCGTATTTTTATTGCAAACGTTCTTACTTTGCATAAAATGGTGTACAGCACTGGGGTAACTCCGCCGAGTATAACCTCAATAATGTTTGGACTTCATAAAACTATCAGGATAACATCTAATTGAAAGTCACAGAGTTGTGCATTGATGCATTCAGGAAGCTTGAATTATTCATTCTGTGTTTATGAATTCGTTGTTGCCAACCTCTCTGTACATGTACACAAGGCAGATACATAGCCTACATCGGTATGAGACAAGGAATAGTAACAATTATCATTATAAGACAACATTAAACGTTGGGAAATCAGCTATCTCATTTTAGAGTGAAATCTATTAACATACTACGTGAAGAAATGGGTTTGATCGTCAATTTATAAATCCGAATTATTGTGTTAAAGCCAATATATTATTATTTATATTAAATAATATTTATATGAAATATATTATTTAATATTACTGAATGTTTTTCACTCTGTGGAAGAATTCTCAAAAAGCCGTCTAAAAAAGTGATAAGCAGAGAAAATATTCTGATTCTCAAAATGAGGTACAAAATAAAAGAGGTAAATGGATATATGGATTATTGTATGTATGTATGATTGAATATGTGTGGATAATTAGGAGAGTATTGTAATGTATTACAAGTACGTTTGTAACGTTTACAATAAAATAATTTATACTGATTGAATACAAAAAGCAATCATTACTTCTATTTAATTAAGTCTAATTATTAATGTAATGACTTACAAATAAGTAATGATTTCTTTTATATTAATTATTTAAAACTTTAAATAACCGTTTTTTTAGGATTTACTCGCTGCATTTTATGTCTGATGGTACTTTCATTGATGGTACATCGAGTTTTAAAACTAAAATAAGAATACTCTTATATAACCTCCATTAAACATTTAAAATATTTTTAAAAATATCTTATTTCAAATAATAGGGAAGATTTTTTAATTTCGATAGATTTACCACCCTTCTTTTTGTAAATAAACCCATTAACATTAGCAAGACAGCCAAGATTTAGGAGGAGCTACCAAGAATCAACAAGTATCCGCTTGTGTGCTGTATATGACAAGTATATGATAGCCGTTGAATATCTTCGCAGTAGTAAAACTTAGTAGGTTTGAATTTTTAACTATACTTGAATTAAATTGTGTGAACGTTGCTTGATTTGTTTCCTGGCCGTTGTGTTTTTTTAACAAGCTATAACTTCTTTATGTGATGTTTTATTTTGAAAAAAGAACCGTATATTTAAGTGTCAAATTTTGTCAAAAATTCGACAAACTAAACATTGCCAAAGTTAATTCGAGTTGTCTTTGGTAAATCTGACGTAGCGTATGATTTGTTTAGAACGGTTGATTTTAACTGTTCAATCATTGGTTTAAACAGTTTGGAAAGACTCGTGAAAATGTAAATTAGTAGACAAATATTTAGAAATACATCGATTTAGGTGTGTCTACAATGACCTAAGTGGGCAGTGGCATCTCTAAATAGGTAACTCCTAGCATAAGAGCACAACTATAGATAGATTCTGATAAAACGTAAATTTTTAAAAGTCTAACATTCCTCTGCCATAACCAACAAACAGAGTGTAACAAAATAGTGTAGAAATTGTACCCTAATCAGAAATTGCCATATTTTTATGATACTCTCACAACATAAGCCTAACTAGGGTTTCTTATAAATCATTTGAAACAGTTCTTTCTGAATCCAGTTGGCCTCATGAAGAAGTCAATCAGACCAACTCAAAGACAATCTCTAATTTAAGTTTAATATTAAGTAAATTATTATCATGTTGATTGTATAATGCTCTTGCTTTAGACCTTATTTTATGAATTTACCCTTGTCATGCATGTGCATATGTTTACAACAATAAAGCGTTTTGATTGGTTAATATGAATTCCCTTATTGTCTTTAAATAACAATATGGACATTTTGCAAGTAATTTAATTTTGTTTTGCGAATTCTATTGCATGAATTCCGATTGTTCCACATAATAAATTCACAAACTCGTGTCGATAAGCTAGTAACTGCTTTGCTCCTCTTATCTAGATTGAGCCACAACAACTCGAAATTCCAAGAATCGGAAAACATAGATAACAGTTTTACGGATATCACGTAAGTCTATTGGAACTAAGGAGATATAAACACATCGAGAAATATATATTGATTTCAAATGTATCACTATCATATAAGTTTTTCCAAGTCGTCGTATCAAACGATTGAGAAAACCAAGAGATATTTCGACCTTGCTGCCAGGTTTTCGATACTCTGATATTTTATTCTTGTTGAAATTATCTTCAGTAAAAACGGTTAAGCCACAACTGGCAGCACCAGTAATGCACATCCACAGGTGAATGAAAAGGGCGGAGCTTTATTGCGATTGCCTAAAGATTATGAAGCCTAACCAATCACCGATCAGTTTGACCAATCGGCGTTTAATATAGCTCCTACATCACCGGCTGCCAGGTTTCCGATACTCTTATACTTTCTTCTTGTTGAAGTTATTTTACTCCAATAAAAAATGCAAGTTTAGAGTGTAAATTTAACTACTTTATTGACCTCGTGTACCTGCATTAGAACGTTTAGCAGTTTCAATCAGTATTAAATGTTTTAAAACACTCTGGGGATCGCCCACTGGACATGTGACATTGGAGGCAGGTGTGCTAGTTGCGACGTAAACACAAGGCAGACGTAAGGGTTGTTGCAGAGCGCAGACGAGTGTATTAACGGACAATTTGTTTGTTGAGAGTCAATTGACACAATTCCCAGATAGTCGAGCCGTGACCAGCGTGTGTAACACACTAGCGTGGTGGTAGCGACATCCGTATTAGAGAACAATAATACACCCACGCGACACGCTCGCGCCTACTACACCAAATGGACATATTTACGGCCCTCCGTTCTACAGCTAACTGGATAATTGTATTGTAAATCACTTTTCTTGACACAGGACGTAAAAGTCGCTTGGCGCATCGACTCCCCCCATTGACTTTTTTGGCATTCCATCCTAACCAAGATTAACATGAGGGGCAAGTCTTTCAATTCTGTCAAATGTTAATTTCTTACATGATTGGAGTACTATTGCTTTATTTCATTAAAACGCATAAATAATTTAATTTAAAATTAATGCACCAAAGAATTTTTATTTTTTATTTTTTAATACACACAACCTTTAGCATTGGTTCAGTATTAGGGCAAAATCGAAGATCGTAATTCTTCTAAACGAATTTGAATCGTATGGGTTCTAACAAAAGTAGGTCACAAAAATTATTATCTGAAAGTATAACAGGATTTCGGACATTTGCCGTCGTTATAGGTTATAAAAGGTATAACACAACGTTTCGAGGATTATAATCTATCCTCTTCGTCAGTTGGAGAAGGTATTAATATATACAAAAACAGCGAACAGAAAGTATTACATATTTTTGTATGTATTAATACCTCCCAACCTGACTAAGAAGATACATTCCAATCCTCGAAACGTTGTGTTATACCTTTTATAACCTACAACGATGGTGAAAGTCCGAAATCCTGTTATCCTTTCAACCCTTCCATCGCCAATAACAAACTTTAAACAAAGTATTATAATCTGTTTAACACACATTACTAGTTGAATTGTTCCATTCAAAGGCCATTTCGCACAATCAATACAAATAACGAAGATCGTCCTTTACCAGTTGGACAGCAGATCGAATTAAAAGTTTCAATTGAGAAAACGTCTAAGTCAAAGTTAAAATCTGTTTACATATCCTAAATGTTTATGAAGGTTCGAATAAAGGTAGCATTGTGAATACCCTTGGGTGAGTTTGATTAGTCCCTTGCAAGTCCTAGCATTTTGAACGGTCTGGTTGCCAGCCATGATTTAGTACCATCTTGTACCTGATAGTTCATACCCAAACTTAACTTTTTACAGAGACTGTATTTGCACATACCTTGAATATTTTCCTTAGCCAGTCTTAACCAGTAAAACGTTCGAACGAACAAGAATTTTTTGCCAGGAAAAAAATGTTGGGAGGTCCAGACAACTGATATTTTCCTGTCGTGGACAGAGATTAAGGCTCCATTTTGTTCCTTAAAAGGTTCTTGACCCGTTTCTTTGATGAGAATTATTTTTAGCAGTACACGTCAGTAATACTGAATTATTTAAATAATAATAATTGATTACTAAAAAAGTAATTGAAAATTTGGAGTATTTTGTGCTAACCCCTTCGACCCCCTCGCTGGCTACGTCCTTGCGTTCGAAGATGGCGACTATACACATTCAGATATTTGTGTTTTCCACTTAATTATTTTTAATTTTGAGAACATCTAGCCTATAACTTAAAAATTTCGTATGTCATTTTATAACCTAAAGGCCTAATTACAGAAAAGCTACATTTTTTAGAACCTTTACTTTCAAAATGGTGGCTTTTAAAAAAAATCTTAAAAACACCATATAATAATAAGAAACAGTTTTTACAATTTAGCCAGTCATTAATTTTTTAATTAAAAATCCAACGATACCAAGTTTAAGAAAATCTGTTGATAAAAAAGGGGGATAAAAAGGGAGATAACGCTCTTTTAAACCACCGACTACTAAACAGTATCCACTTTCGTTACGTGACAGCACTGTTTGTGAGCCACATCGAACAGCTGTTTTAATTTTAGATGCTCTCTAATCAGCTGATTATAACGATACTTTGTTGAACTGTGGTAATCCCTTACCTATTGCAGGATTTAGGCCTTGTTTTGCGTGCCAGTGATATTTTTGTTTGCCTTTGGTCCAGGCCATGTCCTACGTACTATTTTATCAACACAATACATTTTCTTAAATTGCATTTCATTAAAAAAGCCATTTACTTAAATAATACGTTATATAAACACCGAAAACTGTTTTGACGTTTTTGAAACCTATCACGCTTTGTCTGTATTATCCTTATTGTTTTATGTAGGTACATTGAATGTTTTTTTTGTATTTTGTAGCAGATTACATGCGCTATAGAATAGTGATAATATGAATGGCATTTTTTATACAAAATGTTCTATAGAACACATTTGTTTACGACACGGTAATTTTGGTACAATTAAAATAGGCTATTGGTACAAAAAAATATTTTTATTCCTCGGTAATATTTTTATTCGATACATATATTATATTTAAGACTGCTCACAAAAATTCAGAAATTAAATTTGATAAATAGTTTAACAAAATATTTTGTTAGTGTATAGTACATTAAAAAACACGTAATATAACGTGTGTTACTTTTACAGTAGGAAGTAAGTTTGTAAATAAAATGAGATAACATAGTATTAAAATGAGAGCACTTTCTCACTACCATAAGGCTATACTATAGATTTCCTTCTAGAAATTAATAAAAATATGTGTAAGAAATATCTAAAAAAAATAGTTACAAATTTATATATATTCGCGTGCATTTGTTCACACTTTTCTAACATAGTGAACACTTTTTTGCAATGTTTACAAAATTATCTTGTTTTTGTTTTTCCATCTTGGGCTGTACTTAGTCTACTGCACACAGAACAATTTAAAAATCTTTATCAAAAAAAGACAAACAATAATGAATGACTAACATTGTTGCATAGCAACCACAAAAACAAACCGCTGTGTCAAGATCATTAGTACTATCAACTTCAAAACTGATCACAGATAATCTTGTTTACTTCAAAAATAGTCCAAAACAATTAAAAAAACTTTTCAAGTTTTAAAATAACTTTCAAAAGATGGTTTTTCTAACGGCTGATCCATCAGACGTTGGTGTCCAAATGATTACAACGAAATTTAATGGCTTATTACTTAAAGTTCTTTGTTAAGCGAAAATAGACGTGGATCCAATGTTGGATATATAGCGTAATATTCTGTTTCAGAAATAAATAATTACGTTTGACTGATTAAACCATGGCAAATCATAATAATATTTCAAACTTGCAAATGCCGTTGTTAATTTGAATATTAAAAGTGGAAATGGCGTTTGTATTATGCTTCCGCGTCAGCACATCTTAACGTGCTAATAAAACGATTTTATGGCAAGGTTAAACTATGAACTAGGAAAGCGGTATCCTTATCTTTACAACCTAAATTTATAAACACACTTTCCAACATTGCTCAACATATTAAAAACACTCCTTTTAATAGTTAATTTTCCGGCACATCCTCTTAAAATCGTAAGTCGTTGTCCGTTTGTGCTGCAATTCTTGATAGAAAAATGCCTAGATACTTGAAACTGGGTACATAGATTTATGTCATTTTGGTCCCAGAAAGACCTCTATTGAGTTTGGGGTCAATAGGTCAAATGGCAACTAAGCTGCAATGATCCGGGTAAAGTAATCCAGGTTAGTTAGATAAAGACTTCCGGTTCCGTAAATAATTGTATTGGTTTATCTTTAAGTCGCTGGAATTTTTTGAATTATAACGCTATTTTAGTGTGCGCAATTAGAATAATTAAGAGATTTTATCACAAAATGTGTATAAACAATCATAGTCAAAGCTTATCGTTTGTAGCAGAACTTCTTATCTTATCTTCCTTGAGTGGAACTGAACAGGTATCGTGGTCCTTTCTAATTAGTTCCAGTACCAAACAATTCCTACTGCTTTTACTAGGTTTTATTTTAATAAATTTTTGATAAATTTAGCCACAGTTCATATACAGTAATATTGGCATCACGGAATCTTTGATTAGATTTCAATGAGATGTAGGAAAATGTGTTACGATTCATTAAACTTTAAACAGTTTTGTTCTCAACGCCGAATATAACCTTTTATTGAACTCTCGCTCCGAACATGAATATAACAATAACCTAAATGAAAAGGACAATAACTTTTAACTATTGCAAATGTTCTGAAAATATTAATTTACGTTCACAAACCTTCCATCATTAAAATCAAACTTCAAACAAAGAACTCATACTGTCTAACAAAGAGCCTCCTTTTTGTTTCGGAAAATTCAAGAATCCGCCATTGGACAGTAAGATCTACGCGTGAAAGCCTACGTGATAAACAACTTCTACTGACTTATATTTACTAGATGTCGTGAACTATTTGGGCGACAGGTTGGCCTGGTGTTGGAGCGGGGGGGGGGGGGGGTGTTGCAGTACGTCTTGTCAAAAATAACTCAGAAACGTGTCGCTGGGCTATTGTTGCTCAACACCCACGTTTGAGAGGAATGTACTACAGAGATCCTCGCTCTGAGAGGACATGTTCTGTGTCCACATAACTCATCGCTACATATTCACCATGTAATTAATTTTATTACTGGGTGAGTTTAATCGAAGATATTAACTCAGCCGTGTCTGCCTGTTTGTCTATTCCGCGAACCGTTTGTGTTAGAGCATTTATTTGAAATTTCGTAGGCAACTTTCTCATTCAAAACCTCTCAGAGGGTCGGGATCATGAAGCACCAGTGGAAAAACTTAAAGATAAACATATGTCAAATTATATTTTAATTTTCAGAGCCATGGTTTGATAGATTATCGAAGTGGAAAAATTTAATTTTAATTACTGCTATTTAAAATCGGTGTTTATGTGTTCATCAAAGTTTCACTGCTCGTACCACGTTTTATAACTCCGTTTTTGCGAATTATTCCATCAGATGGTAAGAATACCACCGTCAATATACTACACGATAAAATACAAGTAATATCGCAAATAAAAACCAACTATTTAAAATATTAAGTGCTCAAAAAGAGTCAAAAAGAAAGTTAAACAACATATCGTATGTTATTTTAACGGAATAAAAATATTGAGAGCAGAACTGGAATGATCTTATAAGCTGTAATTGTTTAAGATGGCACCAACTGTGTTTTTTGGGTTAAATGGTTTTTTAATAGATTCAGCCCTTTTAGATATCTTCACTGAAGACAGAAAAACCACTCCTGGTCTGGTACAACACCCACGCCAGTTAATTTCAGACGTCTAAATGGTTCTACATTGATGCTTGCCTAAAATGTTGACAGCTAACATAAGCAGAGTAAAGTTTCTGATGCTTCAAGTGATGTGTGGCCGGATAACTATTAGTGCATCAGAGACCTTGACCAAATCTATTGATGATTTTGAAGTTATCGGTCAGTGGAGAGAAGTGAGCGGAAAAGAGATCGAGAGAGGACGATATGAAGAAAGATGAAATAGAAGAATAGTAAGAGAAGAAACAGAACAAAAAGAACGAGAGCACGCAGGAGTGTGTGTAAGAGAGGGCGCGAAAGAGAAGAGATTGATGAATATAATAGGAAGAGCAAAAGAGAAGAGAGAAATCTGAAAAACAGAAGAGGGAATAAGAAGAGATAGTAATGGTGAGGAGGAAGAGGGGAATAGAGAGAGAGAGAGCGAGAAAGTGTTTTCGTCACTGTTGTGAGATTGATAACCCTTTATTACTGTTTAAGCCATAATCAATATAGGCTCTAACAGTTTATCGAGTATTATCAGCTGGATACTTCCTCGGTGTGCAATCGCCATGGAACGTGACTGTACATGGACAATATGTTGCACATTCACGCACATGAGGACATAAGTTAAGAAGAATTATATACAGAAGTACTTGGTATTAGTTATTGTACATTTACTAATAAATTCAAATGATCAACAAGAATTAAATCTATTAAAAACTATTGGCATGTCCTGTCTTGATTGTTACTAGTCGACTATGACAAAGATAGAACAATTTTGTATCGCTCTATTACGAATAATTTTGTAAATTGTACCTAAATATGCCCAACATAGTATGCGTGACACAAAAAATAAACGGTTACATAAAACTCTAACGCTTATCATCACAAGAAGATATAATATGCTCTAATTACTTTTAAAATAACTTCAAATATAAAAATGGTTTAACTTATTGAGAAGAACGCCAGGGTTTAGCACGAGATGCTTTCTCTGGAACTCTTCTTTCCGTGAAAAGAAGAAGTAATAGGCAAGTACCTAATATAATCAAATAAGATCAGGAAACAATAGTTTTATAAATATACGTTATATTTTAAAAACATAAAATGAACGCAAGCCTGAACTGGACACATTCCAAACTTCACTCTACCAAAGCTTGTTTGGACACAGTTTCCAAAATTCACTCTGTTAAAGCTTGTTTGGACACTGTTTCAAAAATGTATTCTACCAAATCTTTTTTGGATACGGTTTCCGAAATTAACTCTACCAAAGCTTGTTAGGTTCCAAAATTCACTGTTTGGACACTGTTTCAAAAATGTACTCTACTAAAGGTTGTTTGGACACAGTTTCCAAAATTCATTCTACCAAAGCTTGTTTGGAATGAAATTCCAGAGTTTGATTAGATAAGAAGGCCATAATGAATTATAATGAATACCGATAACGACTAACGACGTCTTGAAAATCGTTTACGAAACCGGTTTACATTTCCAAAAAGTTATTTGGACTTTTCGGCTTTCAACGCTCCTTCATAATTCATTATATTAGTCTTCAGGTTTGTGTAGTGGAATTTTGTGCTGGGTAACCTAAAGAAAATTAATTTAAAATTATGCGTACCTACAAAGAACTAAATTACAGGTAAAGCATTAGTTACGAAGAAATATCTGCACCTCATTGTACAAATACAGTTCTTAACTTTCAGATACGTAACCAAATTTCATTTTTATTTCGTCAAGAGGGATGCAACATTGTAGTAAGTTTAATTTTTTTAAACTTCTTCTAATAAACCTTTCGTTTTAGTAAAATGCTTAATGCGGATTATGTACACTGAACAGAGAGTGTACATCCCCAGAAGCCCAATAAGTTTGGCTCGAATATCACTTTTGTCACCCTCATAGAACCTGACAGTGCCATTGTGGGGTATTCAAGCATATCAAATTACTCTTATTTTTCAATTTCATTTATTGATCGACTAATGCAATTTTGTAGTTAGACGTGGTCAGTGTATAAAACTAGCCCATAAAGAAATAGGCCTACATACGAACTGAAAACTAAACATACCGCAAAGTAACTCGTGTGTAGATTTGAATTCACCAGAGATGACAGTTTCAAAGTCAACCGAACATTTATGGGCTGCAGAGTAATTACAGACACCATAAAACAGCAAGCAAATGGTACGATGACTCATTGTTTATTTGCAACACTGGTACTAGAGCCTCGCGACCTAGACCTCAGTGAGGTAATTGATGATAAACATTAACCCTTGACTGCCTTCATGGTGTCTATAGTGGCCCCACATTACTTCATTTTGAGTCGCAGTGGCAAAGATAAAAGCCGTAGAACATAAGTCAATGTAATGTCAGAAGTCTTCAAGCCACCTGTGTGGGGCATTGCATATTCCTTCTGCTAACCTCCAATCTAAGGTGTCTTCAAACCACGTTTGACACTTGGTAACCTAACCTGAAAAATTCAATATCCAAGGAAAGTCTGCAGAAGCAGAGATAGACCTAGATGATGCAATATTTCGGAAGACATTTAAGTCAGTAATAATATGAGTAAACTGATCGAATAGTTAGAAAACGAACCATTCTAAAATACTCCTAGATTAAAGAAACGTATCGTTATTTTCTCTCGTTATTTTTATTTATTTACTCTTTTTAATCTCTCCCAATAGATTTTTCATTAAAGTAAACTTTTGTTATTTCAGATCGCATGCTTATATAACGGTTTGTTGGTTTGTTTACGTTTCAGTAAAGCCGTCATTCTACTCTGAAAGCGTGTGGAAAACAAAAATGCGTGACACGAAGCAAAAGTTTTTTCTCGTGCAAAACATACATCCATAGCTCGCCAAAAGCAGTAGTCACTTCAACAAGGAGTGAAAGTAGCCTATCAATAGAACGCCTGGATAGCCACTGAACAGAGAAATAGCCTAGCATCAAAATGACCACGATAGTCCTGCCCTTAGCGGCTACAGAGCGAACAAGCGTGACGTTCCGTGACGCGAAAGGAGTTGTTCCCTCCCCCCCCCCGTGCAAAACATACATCTCTAGCCTGCAAATAGGCATGTCACTTCTAAAGAGAAGTAATCACTTCAATAATTATTGAGTTTAATTTATGAGATAAAATCCAATTCATGATGGACAATAAGTTCTTACAATATGATTGTTTCTCATTTTTCCGTTTTACACCACGATGACGCATTGTTTTGAGGGATCTGTAAAATCCTCAATGTTGTGCACGAAATAGTCTTTCGTTCAGCATACAGACCGAAAGGGTGAACCGGTTTGAACCCAGTTTTCAACATATTCTCACTCAAACCACCTCACGACATTCACGCCGAGATATTTCACCCTATTTCGGGCTCCACTTTGTATATCCTATATTTTTGGATTATTCATTAAATATTTATGCTTGTTCGAAAAATGTCACAGTGTGACTTAACTCTGCCGTTAAGTAACCCCGCGTTCCACACTTTCGAAAATCTAAATCATGAGAATACGTTCTCTTCTTTGACCTAAAACACCTTGTCTATAGTTTCAAACTTTTCGTCTCATATGCATAGATTTTTATATTTCTATGAGGCATCCACTGTTATTAATTTTGTGCACGTGCTTAAGAGTGTAACAATAGTTGACCTCACTATAGCCTGTGCCGGTTTGATGTGTGATTGTGATACTCGTACTCGTGGATTGTGCTCGGGACTTGCATCCTGTGCAGTGACAACGCCTGGGATGAACTCCAATCACCTTTTGGGTATGTTCAAACCCTTTCCCTTTTTTTTCTTCTTTCTGTTCTTTATTTTTGTATGTATTAATCCTCCCCCACCTGACGAAGAGGGTAGATTCCAATCCTCGAAACGTTGTGTAACACAAACAATGCCAAATGTCCGAAATCCTGTTATCCTTTCAAACCTTCCACCATCAATGACCAACTTAAAACAAAAATATTAGATCTTTGTAACAATACACGTTGCTACTGTTAAATTAGCATTACGTATACTAACAACCGTATCAGTTGTCCAGCTACTGGCGCATCAGGATACGCCACATCTTTTCGCAACACTGTAGCGAATGTCAATTAATGCGTCGCAGGCCCACTCTATCATCTGTACTGCGCATAAACGTTTGCTCAGCGGCGTGGCGCAGAGGCCCGCCTGTCATGGGCGAATAGATATCACTTCGCTTTAACGAAGGGGTCATTTGACTTAATGAGGAAGCCATTTATTAACTGATAAAGTTTACGGTCCAACACCTCTCCAGATTTTCATACTGAATGTATAGTTGGAAATGTGTAGATAGGAAAATGACAATAGAAGTAATCGATTATAATATACTCACATGGAAAATAAGGTTAGGAGATTATTCACGTATTTAATAGCTATACCTTATGAGTTTAGAGGGAGTAAAGTTAACGTTTTAATTCCTTTTAGAAGTAAATAGGAATAGAAAGGATCATTTCGTTGTGCTACTTAATGGATAAACATGATTTATACATATTTTTTAGACTAAATCCTATTTATTTTCTATTGATGAAAGAAAGTCACAATTATTCAATAATTTTATTTTTATACACGAATAGTATTGAAAGAATAAAAATTGGAATATTTTTTGGAAAATAGTGTATTCCAAAAATATGAGCTCCTTCTTCAATAAATCCTATTTATTTGTGTTAGATACTTCAGTCCTACGTTATTTGCAAACGTTTTGAAATAAAAATTGTATTATTTTTTTATTTTGCCGAACTCTAGCGATTTTTTAACCGATTAGCTGAAACTGAATTTAACTCATATGAGTCCACAGTTTTGGGGAAGCAGGACCCATAAAGTCGCTGACATCTTTTAAAGTCTTCTTAGGCATCATATATCTTAAACATGCAAGTACTCTGTCACTTTATGACCAAGAAACGTTAACTTTAGCTAAATACAAACTGAAATTATTCATAATGTACCTTAATAACTATGAATAATGGTATTCATAGGACCATGAATTAAATTCAATCCGATTTAATGTCGTGTTAAAGCACATGTCAATAGTGTAAACAGACTACGTCAGAGGGGCATGCATATTTATACCATGTTACATTTTACAACAGACGCGTTGCATAGCATAAACTACCACTGTCTTTGAATAAATGAATAATTATATGAGTGCGATTAAAAGAAGTTTCTATTTACAATAAATGATGCGTCGTGGAAAAACAGCAAGTACGAGAAATAAAAACGACTGTGTTAGTAGTAATTGAGCGTAACATACGTTGATTAAACAATTGACAGAGGGGGAAGAAAAAAATAGAGGCATTTACTCGTGTTCTCTGTAAAATTACACATATTCTGTCTAAATTCTTTCTGCTCTTGTAGTTTAATGGACATATTGATGTTACTAAACGTTTTCGAAAAATACGTATAACTTTACTAACTTTGTGGAAATTTGTTTGATAGCTCAAAAATAAAAGACCTTTTCGAAGATAAGATAAAAAAAGCAACTGTGTTAGCAATTGAGTTGTTAAACATACGTTGATTAAACAATTGACAGAAGGGGAGAGAAAAATATTGCATTTTGCGTGTTCTCTGTAAAATTACACCTATTCTGTCTAAATTTTATCTGCTCTTGTCCTTTAATGGACAAGAATTGATAACCTTTTCTTATCGAATAAGTTTCGATAAGTATGTATAACTTCGTGGAAATCTGTTTGATAATCAAAAATAAAACACCTCTATGATGATAAACAATTGTTTGATCAAATAAATAAAATAAGGCCCAACACACAACTTTTAATCAAACCCTAAATACATTTTGAAAGTATGGATGAAAATTAGTCTTTTTGTCGTCCGTAGTGTTGGAACTTCGGAAACAGTTTTCTAGAGGAGTCCACCAACCTTCATAACAAGAGCCTCTATGTTGCTGATGCTGCAGCGACGTCTCTCCTCGTAAGTTCTGGGCGCGTCGTCTTCCATGTTGCACGTCTACGAGTCGCACTACACACTGCGCTCTGCACTCTGCGGGCTCTCCCTCCACGACCGCTGCCTGCACTCCCCCGCTCCACTTCCTCTCGTTTAGCGGGTCTCCATAGTTACCGCCGTCCAAGGGACAGTGGACTCTACAGGTGGTGTGTTTACCGGCTTTATATGGGTCATCAGGGCTTTCTAATTAAATCCGCTATTTTCTCGACTATGATTTTGGAGCACCGACGTTTTTGAATGGTTCTTCTAACTAAACTAAATTCTTTGCTTGACGTTTATTTTTGACGATGGAAGGACTGTGAAGGAAATAGGATTTTTCCGGACATTTGCCACCGTTCAGTGAAACAAAAGATCAGTAGGTAACGCTACGTTTCGAGATCTGCAATCTGATCTCTTCTTCAGGTAATAACTAATCTACCACATAATTACAATCTAAATGACTAAACTAAATTGCCACATTGGAAATATTCAAAAGCAAGAACTGTGTAAATATAATAATCGCATTCGTTAAGTACGAAATCTTCCACAGCTTTAAAGGTTCAACAATAAAAAGACTTCTGTAATAAATGTATTTCAGTTTAAGTATGATCTGTTTACATCCAGTTTTATAAAACACAAGACCACTCAGAGAAGAAAACTCGCAGGATTTATTTGTTTCCGGAATCGGTCTCATAAAGGCTTTTATTTGATACAGGTGCTTATCTATTACACTTTTATCGAATTAATAAGATAATCCCAAAAGATTACATAAATAAAAACAGAATATTCCCATACAAACCGACTAATTGTGTTCCATTGATTTAAATCTTAATCTGCGGTTTAAAGGTTAAGATGGATACCTTGAAAATATAATAGGAGATGAAAGGGATTTTGGGAATGAAGTTGTAAAATGTGTTTGACGTTTACTGCAGTTTTAACGATGCGTATTTTGTTATGTTTGTGTATTGTTGTTATCTCTTTAGATTCCAGCAATTTCCTCGGCAATCTCAAGATTATAATATGTAGCATTTCATTTTTGGCAGGTCTGTGAAGTTGGCCTTCGCAGTGGTCTGCTCTTTCAGTTATTAGTTTAAGATAGTTTTTACAGTATAAAAGATTGTTACGATATCTAACACCGAATTTAAATATCATCATTATTGCTACCTTAATACTAATTATTAGAAGCTTCAACTACAAAAAAATTTTCCATAACTAACCTAAACTAATGATTCAACGAATAATATGATTTTGAGACTAGTTTGAAAGTAGCATGAACATAACTTATATTGTTAAATAGCAATAATTCTTAGTTTTAAAACCTAAACTAAAAGATTTACAAAAACTTTTAGAAATGCAAAAAATCATTCTGATGCTATTATGAGCATTTTGCTATATTTTTTCGTTAAAAGTTACGGTGAACTTTAGAATTTTCTTTCCATAAAAAAGAATATGTTTTTAACTATTTAATGTTTTTCAATGAAACATAATTTTAGTAAAATACTTATACATTTTTTCCCCAAATAGATATTTTCTCGACTTTTAAATTTTTGTTCAGTAAAAATAGCTTTCTTTAAAAACAAACATTTATAGCGAGGACTTTTAACCGAATCAAAGTTGGGTAGAAAACCATCTATCATGCAAGTCAATTGTGGCGTGAAGTGCATATTCACGGAATTCGTTGAAAATAATAAATAACTACCTTTTGCAGGCTAGTGTGATGTTTGTTAACCGATGATTCTTAGTTTCAAAATCTAAACAAAAAAATCTTTTATGAAACTAACCAAAACCATTCGCTTTACTAGCTCTTCTTTGGCTTGCAATAATAGCGGCATCTAAAATATATCGTTAGAAACCTAAACAAAAGTCGGTATTGTTAAACCTCAGAAATTTTCTAGCAATCTGTAATAAAATGTAGCCTATTTCAGTTTAACTACGATTTATTAAGCATGGGCTCAGAGAAGAAAAGTGATGAAATTTTGGTGTGTCTAGCTTCACAGTGGTCGGTATACACACACTCTTTATGTGTTATGACATTGTAAATTTGTCACAGTTTAATATTTTACTTATATGAGCATTTTAATTTGATATTTATGCTAAATTTCTCAGTAATAAGGTTTCTGTGCATTCGGGTCTATGTTTTTTAGTTTGTTAATTTTTCTGCGTCTTTGACTTTATCTTGGATAAGAGTAGATATAAGTTGTCTTCTTTCTTTGGAAAGAAAAGGGTTCAAACATACCCGAAAGCTGCTTGGAGTCCAGCCCATGGGTTGTCACTGCACAGGATGTTCCGAGCACAAGTCACGAGTACAATCACACGTCACGCCAGCACTGACGAAGAGGATAGATTCCAATCCTCGAAACGTCGTGTTATACCTTTTGTAACATATTTCGATGGCAAATTTCTAAAATCCTGTTATCCTTTCACATCTTCCATCGTCAATAACAAACTTTAAACTTGGAACTATTACAAATGTAAATGAAACTAAAGTTAGACTCACACTACTACAATAAGATTAAACAATAACCTGTGATACTCGTTCTTTTACTGCCTGCAGTCTCATCTTAACGTTGATATCCGTACGAGTTGGATGAGTATAAATGATGGATGTAAAAAACGAGAACTTTTGAAAACTCTACAACGAGGACTAAGAAAACAAAAATAGCTTGTTCTTATCGACCAAAATTCAAGATAGTCATCTGTACAGAAACTGCACGTTTTTACGACGCTGTCTATACCTAATTGTAAATTTGTTCTGCTCGTAGGTTATGGAGTTGAGATAGGCAAAGCCGTGACTTTCAACTGATACCCTCTATTACTTAGGAAAAATACTGTATTGTATTGTATTGAATATGAAAAGTAAGTAGATTTAAACATTCTCAGAAACGTGTATTCCATATATCATCAAGTTATAGCGATGATATATGACACAATTTAACAGGAAATTGTGAAGTGTTACTTAGAAAAGCTCAAATTTTTACTTGATTGCGGATTTGCATGTACTTTACTAACTATGCCTTGATGAAGAGGTCCAAAAACAGTTGGTGATAAGCCTTAACAAATGTTTATATATTTTACCAATTACTGTCATCGTGTTGAAAAGTAAATAGATTCGTATCTTAGTATCTGGTCCAAAATTAAGTTTCTCAAATCCATAACCGTCTTTCAAAAATTGACGTTCGTATTAACTTTTCAACATAAAGCTCTACACTAGATTTTACTTACAAAAATCATAAGCAATAATCATAATCATAATAGCAATATATTTTAACTTTATAAAATTACCCTTATCTTTTAAAATGAGATAATTTACTCCATATGACAATTTTAAATCGGGCCGATCAAATTAGGATTAATTTCTGTAAAATCTAGTCTACAGTGATAATCTTGTTGATGTGCTTTACGACTCAATGAGCTATTCAAAATTTGATGAAAATAATCAAAATTGCGTTACACATATATAATATGTATAACTATATACTAATTCAGTGTTACTGACATGTATTGCTGAAAGATCGTTCTCGACAAAGAAACAGGTCAAGAATTTTTTAACGAACAAAATGGGGCCTTGCTCTATGTCCACTCTGGGAAAATATCAGTTTTCTGAAACCCCCCTCCTCAAAATTATTTTCCTGATTACGTTCATTTGGTATATACAGGGTGTATATTATGTCTGGAAACACCCAAATATATCCTTTAATAAATTTAAATATAAATTGTTGAAACCTCTTACAATCGTGATAGAGATTGGGCATCTACTTTTTGGAACAATGTTTTGTTATGTCACACCAACGGGGGACGTCCTGCCGAGGGTATCGTGAATATTCTTAATGGAAGCCTATACCTTGTGATACATAATTTTAAAGGTAATAGCTTACTGAATTGAATGCCACAAACCGCATCTCAAAGGAATTATTCTATCAGAAAATAGAGCATTTTTAGTATTGAAAATTTACTGATGTTCAACAATGTAATTTTAACATGGTTCTTGCCACAAAATGTGTTTACACTAATTTTTTAGCATTTTTTAAATGTTACAATTAAATAAAACAAAAAATTTCATTTTAAGCTGGTTCTATTAGCACAAAATTTGCCAGTTTTTTATTACAGTACAATTATGGAAATACTTATGTTATTGATTTCTTATTACAAATACAAAATAATGTATGCTGTTAGAAAAGTCTTACAACAAACGTTTTACCTGCATTTGGTGTCAAAGCAATTGTTCGAACTGTGTTCCTTCTACGGTTTGACAATGAGCCAATCTTGTGTAAAATGATTCGACAGAGTTGCCTAACATTTCTTCAGTTATCAAAGCAATCTCCTCTATAATCCTGTTTCTTAGGTCTTCCAAATTATGAGGCTTTCTTCTATAAACATTGGATTTTAAAAATGACCCCATAGGAAATAATCGATTGGTGACAAATCCGGAGATTTTGGAGGCCATTCGATTTCTCCTCTTCGGCCAATCCATTTATGAGGAAACCTTAAATCCAAATACTCTCTTACCTGTCTCCCATAATGGGGTGGAGCACCATCCTGCTGAAACCATACATTATCAAAGTATTCTCCTGATGCAATTTGAATAGCTGGGATTATTTCATTTTGGAGCATATTGTAGTAAAGTTCGGCATATTTAAATTTCCATTGATGAAAAAGGGTCCAACCAATTTTGTTACCTAAAATTCCACACCATACGTTCAGTTTTTGTGGTTGCTGTGAATGGGACTCAGTAATCCAATGTGGGTTTTCACTAGCCCAGTAACGGCAATTGTGCCTGTTAACATTGCCATTTAGGAAAAAAGTTGCCTCATCACAAAAAGTAGTATGTTAGTCAGAAAAATCTCTATTGTCATCACATTTGCGCATCACAAGTTCACAAAACTCAACTCTTCTGTCGTAATCATCCTCACTTAACTGTTGGACTAAATGAACTTTAAATGGTTTGTATTTATTAATTTTCAAAATCTTACTTACTCACAGACATAGAGTGCATATCATGTTGCTGTGCAGCTTTTTCTGAGCGATGTATGTGGGTCTTCAATAAAATGTTTGCAAAACATCTAGTGCATGTTCTTCATCTGTTGCAGATTGTATCCTACCCGACTTTGGGCCGATTACGTACACTCCCTGTCATTTCAAAACGCTCAATAGTTTTTGATATTGTTGAAACACTTATGGGATTCCTTTCTGGGAAAGTGTCATTAAACAAATTACAAACTTCCCGATAAGATCTTTGACGATCGCCATATCCTCGCATCATCAACAGAGTAATTCGTTCTCTTTCAGACAATTCCATTAAAATGCCAAATAAAAACTGAACTACTGTAATTAGATAACTTGTTGACAGCAATGCTTCAGAGACACTGATTAACTCGACAGGAATGATATGACCTTTGTCCATTTGTAATTCCCAAGCTTAGACCTGTCTAGTGAAAGCTCCATGCTCAACAAACTGAAAACCTGTAGACCAGAATGATTAATAACACAATAATGTTTCTCATAGGCTAGTGACCTTTGTCTCTTTAAAACTTCCTGCTGACTGGAAAACACCAAGTACAGATTCATAAGTAATCACAGAAAGTGACTCATAAGTTTTATTCATTGTAATAAAAACTGGCAAATTTGTACTAATGAAACCAGCTTAAAAATAAATTGTTTATTTTATTTTAATTGAACATTTAAAAAATGCTAAAAAATTAAGTGTAACACATTTTGTGGCAAGAACCATGTTAAAATTACATTGTTGAACATCAGTAAAATTTTCAATACTAAAAATGCTCTATTTTCTGATAGAATAATTCCTTTGAGATGCGGTTTGTGGCATTCAATTCAGTAAGCTATTACCTTTAAAATTATGTATCACAAGGTATAGGCTTCCATTAAGAATATTCACGATACCCTCGGCAGGACGTCCCCCGTTGGTGTGACATAACAAAACATTGTTCCAAAAAGTAGATGCCCAATCTCTATCACCATTGTAAGAGGTTTCAAATTTATATTTAAATTATTAAAGGATATATTTGGGTGTTTCCAAACATAATATACACCCTGTATGTATAAATCAATCTAAAATTCTGATGTACTCAAAAATCTGGGCTGCACCTATAATCAACCCGTCAAACAGATGAACCGAACTCTAAGCCTGTTTAGAAAGTCAGAGGCGGATTTGAAGATTTGCCGCCCCTGGGCTATCCACAATTTGCCGCCCTCCCCACCACGTAGGCTTAACTTGGTACCGTGGTGGGTCGACGCGACGTCGGCGGCAGCGAGGCGGCCACGCTAAGCTTATAACAAAACTCAAATAAAATAGGTTGAATTGTCAACATTGAATTTACGCTTCTTACAGTTGCAATTATTTTTGGAATAATATATTTTTTACCTTTTTACCAAAATTTGCCGCCTGGGCCCATTCAACCCATATGTAAATTCCCACCATTGCTCTACGTTATGTGCAGAAAACTCGGTTGCTCCATCGTGATTTGAGATCGGTCTCAGAAATATCGTAGTGCACTCAATTTGTGAACCTGATGAGACAATAAGCACACCACTTCATCTTGATTACATTTGTTTGTAGTGCAGGTGTCTCTGATGTCGAAAGTTCGTTTTGAGCTTCTTCATAGCAGACTGTTTTGGATCTTTTCAGATGATGTAGATTCCGGATTCCAGGAGTCAAATCTGTCACAATGTTAGACTTCAGTGGAAGGTGAACTGGACCTGAACTTAACATTCTTACTGAATCAACCCTTCCTACCATTGTTGTACGTTATGTGCAAGAATAAGAGTTGGACAATTTCGTTCGAAGATCCATTTCGGTGACTAAATAAATGCCGTTTGTATAGCGGCCACTACCGAGTTGCCACTTACAACTACCGCTAGTACAGTTGGGAGAATTTAGCTGTGCTCATAGGGCGGTAATACTACCCGTTCAACAAATAAACGCATCTGTGTGGCGGGTTGCGTTTACGTGGTAGCCGCTGAGATGAAGGCGCAACAATCTCTTTAACGACTTTAAACTCACGACTGAGATTTGCAGATTAGTATTGACAAATTCGTTATTTTCAAAAACACGTTATACAACACTATAGCAACTGAAAAACTAGGATAAATCCTATTGTTGCTATTATTTGGTATTCTCTTATTATTTAATTCCACCACAATCAGCACTGTCACAAAACAGGCTGATTTTAGCAAATGTGATGATTTATTTGGGTCATTACGATTCCTGAAAGGAGAGTTTTTAACCCATAAGTCACAGGAAATGTTTACGGGACGCAACGCACAATGCTACCCCGCCACCCCTCCCACCTATAACCACACACTCAAGGTCACGCGCACAGCTAAAGTCCTCGAACTGTACTGTTGGAGGAATTTAGCTGTGCTCGTAGGGCCCAAATACTACCCTTCCAACAAATAAACGCTGCCTGTGTGGCGGGTTGCGTTTACGTGCTAGCCGCTGAGATGAAGGCGCAGCAATCTCTTTAACGACATTAAACTCACGATTACAATTTGCAGATTAGTATTGACAAATACGTTATTTTCAAAAACACGTTTAAACAATACTATAACAACTGAAAAACAATTATAAGTCCTGTTATTGATATTCTCTTATTATTTAATTCCACCACAATCAGCACTGTCACAAAACAGACTGATTGCGAGTGTGATTTTTGGGCCAATACGATTCCTGAAAGGAGGGTTTTACCCATGAGTCACATGAAATGTTTTCGGGACGCAGCGCATAATGCTACCCCGCCACCCCTCCCGCCTATCACCATACACTCACGCGTGAAAAGTCACGCGCGCAGCTAAAGTCCTCGAACTGTATAGTGGTCGAGACCCAAGAGATCGGCCGACTTTAATTGTCAAATGGATTGTTAAGTGTTGTGGGAGTTTGCCGCGACTCAGTAGTAGAACCAAGATAAACTCCAATACACAATACTAACGCATGTCTTCTTCATTCCCAGTTCCTAGAACCACGTCGCGTAAAATACGATGTTTTCAAATCATGATTTAAGGAGGGTGTCTAATCATTTTATAAGTTCTTAGAAACGGAAAAACTGTTTAGGTTTTTTTCCCGATTCTACAGATTCCCGGTTGAGTGGCTACCCTGTTATATGATATTGAAATAAATACATACACAAAATTATTTATTTATTTTAGAAAACTTGGTGCCTGCTAGCATACCTGTCAAAGATTGGAATATGATGGGGAAAATAAATAATAGATCTAAAAGTTGATTTAGGTAAAATTTTTAGAACTATTCTTTAGTATGCTGTACTTTAGACAATTACTACACACTTCGTGTGCAACTTATCTTGCACAGAGACCTTACAATCTAGATTAATTTTCTTTTAAAGCCATTCTCCTGCAAATACTTTATCAAACTAAAATAAATACCTAAAAATAGCCTAATTTATTTAGAAATGAAAGAATTTATTAGGAAATAATGCAGTACATGGTATCACTATAATACAAAACACAATTACTATGCATACATTTTTTAGAAATACAAGATTGTAGGATCTTTTTGGAATAGTATAACTTTTCCAAAAAAGATCCTACTATTCCAAGATATGACTGGAAACGAAAACTCTACTTTAGCATCTAAGAGATATATTATACTACTAAGAAATTCCTTTTTCTTTTAGTTTAAAATTAATTCTGGGCAGTGTGCTAGCCTGAGCGTTTTCCATCCTTGTGACACAATAGAAAATACTTTTGTACTTTGGCAAATGACCAAAACAACTTTTCTTCCTAACTGAATTTACAAATATAAAATCATACTCTTTTAGGGTGAATTTAATCATTTGCTGCTTAAAAGGCAAGTCATCTGGTGAACAAACCAGTTCTTTGAGCAGGGAAAAAGATACCAAAATAGGTTTTTTTGAAATATTCCATTATTTTAATTATAAATAATAATGCAGAAACATGACTTAAACTTTTAAACTTTCTCGCTCTACTTAGACTGATTTATTTAGAATAAAACTTCACTTTAGAGCATGCACAGAGTTCTGTAGAGGTATAGCTTGACATCTTATTTCGGTCTCGATGCCTTAGATTGTATTCTTGAACTAAATTTAAATCGAATCAATTTTCATGTAGATGTGGTTTAACCTTGGATCGGGCAGTTGAAAATCCTGTAATTGCAACAACTATTAGGATATTAGTGCACATAAATTTATCCATTAATACATACCATAGTTTGTTAAACCCAGATAATCCATATATACTCTATTGTCCAACATTAAAAATTTAAATTTTCTATAATCTTCCCAGTTTGTGTTTTACCATAAGATGTAAAAGATTGTTGGGTATTTCTACATTCTTTTCAAATATCTTAACATTTAATCGGTCACGGCAGATACCAACACACGCACATACGTCATTCACTAAACACAATTTTTTTACTTTGAGGAATAAAAAAATTCAAACATTTCCATTGAAAACCAAAATTTTATTTTCACTATTAGCGCAATATTTTCTCCCATTTCATGTACGGGGGAAAGTAAAATACAAAACTACTTTCTATAATACTGTACAGGAATTATATAATAGTAAACTGTTAAGACCTAATTTTGAAAATAATATATAATGTTTAAAGCCATTACAAATGGCCTTCATAGATTATTTAACTTACTAACCCTCTTTATTTTTTTCCACTGGATTTCGTCTCATAAATGTTGTCACTGACAAAAACAACCCTAATCCAGAAATAAATATTCTAATTTTGTAAACCTACTGATTCATTATATGGAATAAAACCTACACTAAAGTATACACATTGTGGAAATAAATTAGCCACCATTTTTGACCTTAAGGAGTACTTTTTCTCTATTATATTTCCACCCTATAAACTATATTTGTACACATATTATTGGCTGAGCTGTAATATTGCTCAGTAATATCTTGCTCAAATTTTATTATTGAATTCCACTTTATTGGAAATTGGTTTTTCTTTGTTTATATAAACTCGATTTTATAAATTAAAATAAATGTAATTTTTATGGTCTAAAGTTTATGGATGAAAGGGAGAAAAGTTAGGAAGTTAATTGTCCTTGTAATTTATTTGGTATCACAATCACTTATTTACCTATTATCTCTATTTTAAAAAATATATAATTTAAAGTGCTAATCAGCAAAGTTTCTATAATACGTAATAATTATGAGGCATGTTCAAAAAGTAAAGATACAACAATCCTGAAGACTAGAGGGAAGCCATATTCTCATAATTAGCTTCGCTAAGAGATCGTTTGATGAAGACAGTAAAACATTTATCTCCACATACACACAATCAATTACAGTTGGTAAAAACTGTGGGATAAATAAAAATTATATGTTAAAATAAAACGTGATCTACCTTTATTGAGCGAAAACTATTTAAAATTCCTACCAAATCTTCTATGTTGACTATTCTGATATGTCTCATAAATTAGAACTATCACACAAACTTATATTACACAAACAGGTGACAATACGTCATCACTGTATTTCTAATATTAGAGAATTTGAGTCCTTAATGTCTATGAAATTTCAGAGATCAACCTCAGAGAAATGTTATAAACAAAAAGTCTTCTACTGCACATTGTAAAATTGTGCTGTTCAAGTCTTTTTAGGGTATAGAAGGTGTTAAATAGGTCTTTTTCACATCACATAGAGGCCGTGAGTGATGTTTTTGAGACGGCTACTGAAGGCTTCACTGTGATAGTTCAGGTCTGTAAGGTCCTGAACTTGCCGCTCTGCCTCTACACAAAAATAAAATAAATTAGATTAATTTGCATTTAATTCAGTACAAATCATATACCAGTTTGCAGCAATTTCATTAAACAACAGTCTTCGAGTCCAATTTAAATCTCGACCCGTGGGCATGTGTCAGACAATAGTGGTGTGTTTTCCCAAACAAATAAAATTTTTTTCCATGTGGTAGGCTACGTGTTATTTAAAACTTACGGTCACAATATGTCAGCATGTGTTCCCATGTAACAATAAAAGGCTGTTAATTACTCTCATGACATGTTCAAACAATGTTGTAAAAGTGTATGTCACCTCATTTCTTAATTCAATGTAACCCAAACAGTTTGGACCCCAAATTGTATAACCAAAAGGCTGTATTTATGTTCAAACTTTAACAGTCTAAACATATTTACAATCACTATGACGTAGGCCAGTTATTTTTCTGTAGTGTTATGAGTATGGCAGATACCTCTGTACTATGACCGTGCCAGATTATTAACTATGACGTACCAGATACTATATGACGTACCAGATACTATCAATGACGTAACCAGATATGCCTAGCTATGACGTACCAGATGTGATCTACTATGACGTATCCAGATACTTACTATGACGTACCAGATATTACTATGACGTACAGATACTATTATGCCAGTATCAGATATTACTATGAGTACCAGATACTACTATGACAGGATTAGGGCCAGATATTACTATGAAGTTATAAGGCCGTAGTATGCATTACTATGACGTACCATGTACTACTTGACGTACCGGATAGCCTTCTACCTGACGTACGGCATACTAACTCTATGAACGTATCAGCATATTACTTGTGACCGTGCCAGATACTATTATGAAGTCCTATCAGAATTATCATGACGTAACAGATAATACTGTGATCTCTAAGTTTTACCGGATAAACTACTATGTCGTACGGGATTAACTACTATTATGACGGTTATTCAAGATGATTACTATGACGTACCAGATATATTATAGATGTATCAGATAGTTTTTTAACTATGACAGTTTACCAGATACTAGCGCTATGAAGTTAACATGTACCGTGATACTGCATATCAAATACATTGACGTACAGCAGGTACGATCATTGACAGTATCAGATATTTTACTATGACGTGCCTAGAGATTTACTATGACGGTACCCCACTTTAGATACTACTTATGACGTACCAGATACTACAATGACGTACCAGGATACTACTATGATATCGTATCATCAGATAATTACTATGGGGGGGGGGGGGGGGTGGAATAAATAATTCGGTTACCTAGATGTCTACTATGACGTCCCAGATATTTTCTATGAGTACAGATACTATTATGACGTATCAGATCCAAAGCTTTACTATGATGTACCCGATACTACTATGACGTACCAGCATATTTACTATGACGTACCTGATACTCATTACCTGTGATACAGTTACCGGCCTTAATAGTTACTTGACGTACCATAATGAGATGGGGACTACTATGTTATGGTACAGCTACAATAACATTCTAGTTGACGTACTTTCAGATCACCTAGATTATGGACGTATCAGATAGGTCGATAGCTATTAGCATCCTGTACCAGATCACCTACTATGACTGGTAACTGGTAATTGTGTACTATTGACGTAACACTTAGATTACTTACCTATATGTAGAACCCAGATACTACTATGAACGTACCGGATATTACTATGACGTAACGGATACTATTATGAACGTATCAGATATTTAGACATGCCATAGACGTACCAGAGTTACTATTATGAGTATCAGATACTTAAACTATGACTTACCAGATTACTACTATGAATCGTACGGATACTATATGACGTACCAGATATATTATGACGTGCACTCCATGTTGACAATAATATAACTATAGGATCAGTGCCATGATCATTACTTATAGTCATAACCATTTCCTGACAAAAATACTACGATGTCCACGTAACAGATTACTACAATTTAGATCTCGATCGTGTCAGACTAATACGGTATGTTTTCCTCCCCAACAAATTTTTTCCATGTACACATGTAAATTTATTCACTATGACTATACCAGATACATAGTGTTTTTTAATCGCTCATGACGTATTCAACAACAAGTAAAACTTTAATCGCCTCACTTAATGTCAAGTACCAAGAAAGTTACTACTTTAAAAAGCTGTGTTTACGTACACAGATTATAATCACCTATGACGTACCAGTACTCATTATGACGTTTCAGCTATTACTAAATGACGTAACAGGATACTACTAATGACGTACCGGATACTACTTATGGACGTACCGGATACTTACTATTACGTAAGAGATACTAAACGACGTACCAGATACTACTATGACATGTAACCAGATACTATTATGGACGTTATTGATAGTTTCTATGACGTAACCTAGATTACTACTATGACGTACCGGAATGTTACTATGACGTACCAGATACCTACTATGATTGTACCAGATACTACTATGACGTACAGATACTATTATGAACGTTATCAGATATTGACTAATGACGGATACTACTCACGACGTACCGGATACTACTATGACGGTACCGGATGTAACGTACTGACGTTACCAGATACTTACTATGACGTACACAGATACTACTATGACGTAACGGATATTTACTTTGACGTTACCAGATTACTACTATGACGTACCAGATATTTTATATTATGTATACCGATACTACGATGACGTACATCGGATACTACTCACGACGTACCGGATTATGTACCACGACGTACTGGAATATTACTATGAACGGTTCCAGGTATACTACTATGGCATACCAGATAATCTACTATGAACGTCACCAGATATCCTAACTATGAAGAACCGGAAAATACAGACGTTACCGGATACAACAAATGACGTACCAGATCTAACTATGACGTACCAGATTTACTACTATGACGTACCGGATATTACTATGACGTACCGGGATAGAACTATGACGTACCAGTTTATGACGTACCAGATACTACTACGTAACTGTATAATACTTTTACTACGCACGTACCAGATACTAGAAGACGTACAACACAGATTTTTGAGTCTTTACACTTAGGCCAGATACATTGAGGAACACGTAACTACTACTGCACGACTGTCATACCAATAGAACTACGATTTACCAGTATTAGTCATGACAACATTATCCTGATACAACGTACCGGATTATGCAAAACGAACGTACTGGTATTATACAATGAATGGAAAGTTACTTTAAAGTACCAGATAAAAATACGACGTACCAGATTTGTAGTACCAATACCAGCTTACGAAGGGGACACTGTGTACATACGACAACTCAGGAGGAGGTACTACGGCAGAGGCCAGATACTACTATCCGCCGTACGTCAGATACTGGCGCCGCACCTTGAAGCTGCAACTATGACTGAAGATAAGGGCGCTTACTGACGAACCAAGATGGATCTTCCTTGCCGTGATACTACTACGACGTACTGGATATTACTATGACGTACCGATATTACTATCCTCTCTGAGAAATTTTACGATTGACTTTTAACCCCAAATTACTGGCTTATTTCGGCCTGTACTAACTATGACGTACCTGGATGACGTGCCCGGATATTACTATGACGTTGCCGGATACTACTATGACGTACCAGATACAACTACGTACTATCTAATTTTACTAAACTAACGTATCATTTGTTTTAACTACTACGACGTACCAGATTACTACTACAACGTACCAGATACTACATATGACGTACCATGATACTACACAACGTACCGGATACTTTACCGGATCCTACTAACGAAACCTGGATACTTGTTATGACGTACCCCCGGATTCTACTATGACTGTACCGATACCTACTGTGACGGGGGATAGTGTATGACGTACCGTGAACTACTAAGACGTTTACGGATATTACACTATGACGTACCGGTTAATTACTATGACGTACCGATATTACTTGACGTTTTGTAACAACTATGACGTACAAAAATGTTTACTATGACGTACCAGATACTACTCCGTAACGTACCAATACTGATGGAACGTACCAGATATCAATATTTACTTAACTACTATGAAACAAGATATTACTATGACGTACGCAGATAATTTCTACGACGTTTACGAACATACTGACTACGTTGTACCATGATTACTAGCAAGGGATACTTACTTTGACGTACATGAGTTATGACGTACATGATACTAATTTATTGTGTTATGGTACTACTATCACTTTTCAAAACTTCAGCTTTACGGATACAACTATTTTAGGTACCGGATACTACTATTTCCCGGATATTACTATGATGCCGATATTACTAAGACGTATAAACCGGATATTACTATGACTGTTACCGGATGTGTTGATGTATAAAATACTATTTCATGAAACTTCTAATTAACGTACCAGATACTACTATTGGCTGAGTATTACTATTAATGTACCAAATTACACTAATTCCCGTAACTTTTTCGAGTAATTTTATATAAAATGTTATTAAGAAATACAACACAAGTTTTGAGTCTTTAAACATTGTAAAAACATAAATTTTATTATTTTTTTTTTTTGTTGACTCATAGAAACATTGTATTATTCATGCACAATTAGATGATAAATAAAACATATTTAGAACATTATGTCAGTGAATGGCTTAGTTTTTAAAGTAAAGTGTGCAAAATATAATTATTTTAGCAACAGCTCTGGTGGAAAATAGAAATGTACTGAGTACCCTCAGTAGGAGGTACCGCAGAGCCTTTTATGACAAAAATAGCCGCAAAACTAATCTGAAGAAAGGGCGCTTTGCCATGGATCTTTCCTTGCCGTGAACATTAGTATTCTTAATATTTCATGTGAAAATGTGAAAATTTTTTAACCCCAAATTATATTCTAACAGACTCTGCCCTGAGAATAGGGGTTTCTTCCAAATATCCCCATGTTACTATATTTTTTAACAATGTGATATTTAAAGGAATTGTATTTAACATGATAGATCTATGAAAGGAAATTTTTATAAATAGTCTTAAGTTATACACACCAATAAATTCTCTTACCTTCTTTCTTCATCCAAATGTAGGTGTCAGTTCTCCAACATCCCTGCAATAATGACAACAAACAATATTGACAAAAATGATCATACACAGATACAACTGAAGTTAAAAATACTCCATATTTACTTAACCGAAAGTTTTTAAATTCACGTATTTTCAACGAAAACATTGGTAACTTGAAAGCATGTCCATCTTGCAAGATGTTATGCTTCCCTCAATACACAAAACACTTTTAAAAGAACTTAATTGGTTATTTCAATTCTTTTTCATTGTACGATTATTACAGTTCTAAAATGACATTATTGAAGCCAAATCCAATGCAATATTTTTCTACATTCCATTAAATCAGCATTGTGACTGAAATGTTTTATGGAAACTCTAATAAAAATACACAGCCATTATTTGAGTATCAGTTATAGTAACTTCAATTCAATACTTTACCTCACAATTTTCTATGATTAATTAGACAAACTGCACTTTAGTCGGAATATTACAATTATTTTTTTACTCAATATTGTTTTCGACTAGATTAAGTGTATCACACCTTTATGCTAATTTGATTAATTACCGCCAGGATAAAATCAAAACCTCTGTCAACCATTACTAATAATAAATTATGTTCAGGGAAGAACAATTTATCACTTTTACTTAAAGTGTTGCCATAAAGCTCAATTTGAATAGCATGTGTGGAAAATGACTGAGATTCCTAAAACAGAGTTTTATGACTAAAAACCACCAACTATTTGAACAGTAAATTAATACTTTGATGTAATTACAATTAATTCATTTGAAATGTGAATCTTAATCTGATAGTACATAATAATTCACTAATATTCTTGGTTATTTAACATGCTACTTGCCCATCTTCCCATACTGATTGGTTGTAATGTGAAATACCAATTAAAAATGTTTGTCTTAGGAAACAATTAATCTAGCATATGCATTATGATCAAATTACACACCAGAAGAAGATTGAATTTATTCACTCACAGGTTTCTGGGGACACTGCCGCATGATCCTCATGTTATCCAACTCCTGCAAAAGTCGCAGTTCGCTGGGAAGGATGTCAAGGCCGAACCTACTGGATAACGCAGCACTCGGCCTAGCCTCCGAGACAACATTGCGGTAACACAATGGGTCACCTCACAGTTCTCTACAAAAAAGAATTAATGCTCGTGTTTCAATTCTGACAGTGTGGAATGAAGAATGGCACAAGCTTCTCCTTGAAGGTCCTGGAAACCGCAATAAATTTTTCTACATTCACTTCAAATCAGAACGCAGCATTCTTTTATTTAGTAAATGAATATTTAAGATGATTTCAAAAATTGAGTGCTTAATATATATACGTAATGAGAGTTTTTTTGTAACATGTTCAAATTTTTGCTCACAATTTTTATATGTTGGTTTTGTCATTCGTAATTAGTTCCAAATTACAAAATTCGTTATTCAATAAAAATTCTAAAACATAATAAAAGTGGATTTGGAGACTGATCTCTGGGTATGCTTAATTTTGAGACATGTGAGTTAAGATAAAATAAGTCCTCCGGGTGAATTACTGCCGGTGCCGTACTGATCTTGGAGGAGGACAGAAAATTATCACTTGTGGGAGATAATCATATCAATGGAACACCTCTGGAACAATTGTTGTTACGATTGAAAAAAACTACTAATCATCTTTATGATTGCTTTGATCTGGAGAAAGGCGGATGTGTTAGGGTTGCGAACTAGAGATGCTGAAGCAACTTCTCTGGAGATCTTCAGTAGATAAGGTCGTTACAGTTATTTAGCTCAATAATCTTTCTTGGGTCTTGGAAACCACTCAAGCTTCAGCGTTTCCGGCCTCATCGGCTGTTCTGTACATGTCTTTGTGGTATTTTTTTTGTGTTAAGAATTTACAAATTACCAATGTATAGTAATGGGTGAGGAGTGTGTGTGTTTGTTGTGCATGAATGAGGAATTGGGTCCGGATCATATATTGTCAAATTCCCAAAGAGTCAACACAGGACTAAGCAATTCTAAAATATGCAGGTTTCATCATTACCTACTGCCGGTCTGCCGCATGATCCTTCTGTATTAAAGACTAAATAAAAAGTCGGCACAATAGGTTCAGCAAAACCACAAAAGGAAAATAGTTCTTATTGATTGAACACTATTGAAAACTCATGTGCTTTATTATTAATGAGACAACTATTCAAGTAAAAGGATAGTCTAATTCTCGTACCAGGTTGACTTCATTTAACCATTTATTTGGTGGAACCAATGGTTAAGGTGATATCCGAACCAAGCAGTAATGCGAATAGGACGTTTGGATACGTTATAAATTACATTAATAATTACAAAACAATCATTTGAAATAATTGTATTGTGAGGCTTTTCGATATCCCAAGATACGCTTCATCAGACAAATCACAAAATAATAACAAAAATTAAATTGATTAAAATATATACATACATGTAGGAGACATTATGTGATTAATAATAATTTGTCTAATGGGTGGGGTAGTGTTTGTGCTAGTGTGTAAATAGTTCCAAATTAAATTATTACTAGGGTATTATACTATCTATATTAATTGTTGAGACTGTTATCTTTTGTAATTTTTTCGTTTTGAGCTGAGATATTGAATTTTGAATGGGTCCATCTTCTTGATATTTAATAGATCTTCTGTGTTTGCCTTTGATTTTATGTAATATGACTCCCAGTTTTTTTTTGGGGGCATTTATATCACATGTTTGGAGTGTATAACATGTTTGTATAGTCTAGGTTTTTAAATGCCTTTTTCTGTGATATAGTATGTCCCGGATTCGGTATTGACTGCCAGTGGATGTGCGACGGCAGATTTTTCCTTTTCTGTTGAGGATGTCATAGATGTGGGAGCAATGTTCTTGATTATCGTGTACTGAATTAATTTTTCTCTCTTGTTTGTCCAATGTATTTTTTGTGCAGTCATCACATTTAATTTCAGGTATATAACCTGATTTATTTATAATTCTGTTCTGTACACACTCTTTGTGGATTTTTGTGTAATAATTTATTCTTCAATATGACTTGTTGTTTTATTATGTGATGTTTTTATTTTGATGTTTTTTTGAACTGATTTTTGTGACATCTTTAGATATATTTCCGTCCGATGTAGTGCTTATCCCAAAATTTTGTGTTGTGGTCTTTTAATAGGTAAAGTGTTTGTCTTTGACTTTTTGGTTCATGTTTGTCTTTTTTAAAGACTTTTTTAAATATATGTTCGACTATAAATCTGTTTTATATCCATTAAAAACAAGGCAACATCTTCTTAGTATACTGAAGTTCTTTTTGATTTGCATCTTGTGGATACAGGAGTGCTTTTTAATGATCTAATATATCAATGATGGAAGATGTCTAATTTTACCAGGTGACTCGTTTATACATTGTGTTGTGTGGGACCAATGGTTTGAGTTCATTTGTTATAAATACGATCAGTGTAAGTGTTGTTTTACGTGAGTATATATCGTAATTCTAACGCTTTGTGAAAATTGTTTAGTTTTGTATTACCTTACATATATACAAAACAATCAAGGAAGTGAGTTGTTGGGATTCAATTTGCATGAGTAAATTTAATGCTGGAGTAAAATGATTAGGCGGATTTATAAAGTTTATTAAGGTTTTCATTTTTTTGTTGAACACTGCAAATATATCTTCAACCTATCGAATCCTGAATTCTGGCGATAAAGTGTGGTAGAGAATTCTTTCATTAACCAACTCTGTGTCAAATTGACTCATGAAAATTCCATTTGCAATGAAGCATGACAAAGATTTCCATTGCTGTTCCACTTAGTTTTGAAAATAAAATAACGTTTTGAATTGCAAAAAAATTTTCGATTCATACATAGATTAATTAGAAGCATGAACTCTTACTCAACTTCTTTGCTTGATAAATGTATTTCAGAAATGCACAGCCGAATTTGTATTAACAGAGATCGTAGTGTTCATAGGTGAGTGAGGATATCAGAGATAGTACATAAAAAGATACTAAGTACTCATCATCTTCAAATTTCAATTATTTTTTGACTAAATTTTAAAAATTCATATCTGTTTTTTTAATGCTAATGAAGGAAATTGTGGTAGCTCTTTAAAGTCGTGGTTTGCAACCATTTAGACAGTAAATATGTTGGAGAATTTCATATGTTTGGATACGTTGTTTAGATTTCATTAAGGAAATATAATTTTTGTTTGGAAACACGTTGCATTTTACTACTCATACGATAAAAATAAGCTACCTCTCATCTTTGGAAATTTCTTTTTTTCTCGGTTTCTCCTTCTGCCTGAAGAACTTGGCGATGAGTTGGTAGTCTCGTACAACTCTGTGTCTTCCTCTCTCGTTCCCTCATGCGCTGCGTGTTCATGTCACTGGTGTCAACTTGAGGGCTTGCTACTCAGTGGACGCTTCCAGTCCAGTGATGTTTCACTCACGGATATGCATGTAATTTTATTCTCAACTATGCACACACCAATATACAACAGGCTATATTTTTACAAAATAAAATAATTCCAGAAAACTAAAATTACTCAAATAGATTTTGACATAAATATTCAATAATAAGGAATATATCTACACACATACTTCGAAATAGTTTCAATAAAGTTCATACATTTTCAATTTTAACATGCATTAGTTAGCTGGAGATCATAAAAATCCTTTAAAGTAACAAATAAAATAAAATACAACAAAAATAACATAAAAAACAAAGTATTAAATTTAAACAGTATAGTTTTGTTCTAACTCACAATAGGTCTTGTTACTTTGTACAAAACAACTCATCTGTAATACTAAATTAAATAAATATACTGCAGAAAAATTATGAAATTGCCACTTTTATAAACACTCTTTCTGAAACAATATGTCAGAACTTACGCCATCAAGAAATTTATATACAAAGAAATAAACTTCAATCCTTCTCAAAAATACGGATGTCATTGTAAACATTTTTATTAAACAAGTTAATTATTGCTTATTGAAATGCATTATTTTATAATCATAATAAAAATTGTAAATTAATTTTAGAAGAAACATACATAGAGGAATGACATCATATCCAGGCAGGGCTAAGAGTTACTTGTTAGCTCTTTGGCTACCAATAACATACACATAATTTAGCACTGCCCGTTACGTCACGCTAGGTTCATTAGTTTGTAGCCAAAAAGTATTCCTGGCATTGATTATTTTGGTATTTGTCTATACTCGTCAATTATCAATGGTCAGTCTATTAAAACATAACATGTTCGATTTTGAAGCTGGTCGACTCTCTTGAAATCGACTATTTCATCTGTTAACCCTCCATCAGGCGCTTAAAATTAGAAACACCATGTGGCGCTCACGGAGGTTTCCTCCAGGTTAGCAAATAATGGATATCATAGTCGTTTAAACTGCTTTTATTTGTTTAAATATTCATACTCATTTAATTACAATGTAATATATTCATTTTTAGAAATTAAATAAAAATTACTCTCTTATGTAATGAATTTTCCAAATAAGAAATTCAAAATCTTAAAAAATGTTATTTTATAATAACAACATGATTTATTTTAAGAAATAATGCAATTAATTGTAAAAATGTTTAAACTACTGTAATAATATATGAAAATTAACTTAGTTTTTAACTTCTTACAAAAACAACTTACTTCAATTCTTGAGATATTATACAATTGTAATGTCAATTATTACTCTAAAATCAAAATTTATTCTTTACTAAAATTTTTTTAACACTACACAAAGTTTCAAAACATTTTCCTTCTGGTTCTTATAACGACAATGTTCACTCTATAAACAGTACTGAAATGTTCCCTAGCACACGGGTACTGTACTGACAAGTTAGTGTCTCGTCTTCATTCTCCATTTCACAAAATTCAAATAAAATATATTGTAAAACTTAAAAAGAAACCATCACAGGTCACACATTTAGGCGCACACGGATTATTATTCCATAAAAACTAAACACTATAAGGCGCTTACGGAGATTTCGTCCAAGCACTACAAAGACAACATCGGGCGCTCACGGAGGAATCGTCCAGTCTCACACAGAAAGTAGACCTCATACTGACAGATTTTGACAAAGATAAGCAGGAAGCTATTGTTTCGCTTCCCCGAAAGATGCTCGTGAAGTACACTGCGGGAAATGACTGACAACATCAGAAAAGTAGTACTATTTTTAATAATAAAAAATACACGGAGGAAAACTCCGTTTAGCGCCCGATGTAGGGTTAATTGTTTGTTTTGATTAGTAGCAGTCTGAAATGGTGTAGCGGCGAGATCGCATTCTGTCTTTTGAGAGTTTTAGTAACTTTGTGAAGAAAATACTCAATGAAAGTGAAAATGAAGTGAGTGATCATAGCTTTGATGACGATATTGTGAGTGAAAGTAGTAGTAAAAGTGGCAATAAAGAAATTCAAAAAAATTACGTGACAAGGTCTAACCTTAAAACTTTGGAGTGGGCAAGGCGAACAAATGACCCAACTAATTTTACTTCAAGCAGTAATGTGTGAGTAAACAAAATATAAGGTAACTACCATGTTATATTTTGGTTAATAGTTTTTCAATTAATCCTAAGTACCCAAACAACGGTTTCCATTGAAAAATAAAAAATAAATTCGGCAATGAGGACAAAAATATTTGAATTTCAATTAGTTGTAAATATGCTAAGATAGCCAGACAACAAAGATGAAATTGTTTCTAATCTCCTACAGTCGTTTACCCGATCACAGACAGATCTGAAGTGAATCTTTATCCTAATCATCAGTTACAAATGAATGTAATTGGAGTCATTTCTATATATTACTTTTTAGGCAGCCATTTAACAAACTATAATTTAAGTTTTTGAAAATGGTTCCCATTGCTAAGGCAATTTCAGATAGCTTTTAAACAAAAACTGGCGAAGCCACTAATACAAATCCCCTTGTAAAGGTGAATGGAGAAGGTCATGGCTGTATTCTGGTTATAAGAACTACTTAGTGTTGCCATATATAACGCTATAATAAGATAATAATAAACCCCCTTATAAACATTACCGTTATTGATTAAAACGTGATTGGCTTTAAAAAACCCTAAAACAATTATTATGTCAAAGTCAAATCATCTTTATTCAGTAATTCTTTAAGAATAGTTTTCAGCATCAACTGTAATATCATTAAACAAATTGTATAATTTAAAAAGTACAAATTATAAAATTGTACAGGTATATGTATATTGTCCTCTATAGAAATTCCTCAATTGTATAAAACGAATGATCAAAAAGTCAGGAATTCAGTGCTGTCTCCAGTCCTAATTCTGTCTTGGACCTCAAGTTCGGGGGGAGGCAGGTGTATGTTTTCTATACCATTCACTCGCTTTTATATTATAGTGGTGTTCATTTGATGATTACCACCATAAGATAATCCTGAACTATAAACTAATGGAATTACCGATTACATACCGATATCAAGATCATCGTCTTCTCCATTGACTAGAGTGAGAGACGACACCAGGGTTTCTGCGCTGTTGTCGTATTCCTTTGAATAAAAGATAAAAGCCACTTTATAAAACATCCAAATTGTTGCTTTCTTAAGAAAGTAAGCCTAACCACTACAACATCATTACCAATTATGGAACTAGCTAAACGCATAGTTTAACAATGTGTTGAAAAATACTATAACATCTCATTAATTTATATCAGGCTTGTTTTACAACAATAAACTTTGTTTATTTACACATCATAAAATCTAATTTTCATATTGTATGGTACTGATATAGATAAAATAGTATATATATTTTATGATTGTGTATTTTTAACCCTTTTAGGATGAGTGGGCATTTATAGACCCCAAAATTTGATGTATATAGTCTGCTTTTTGTTTTAAAGTTCATGAGTCACAAAACATCGTAAAATAATGATTTTCTATGGTAAACTAATCTCCTAGGGACCGAAAAAAATTAATATCTATTTCATTAACCCTTTCAGTGCCGGAGCATCGCTATTTGCAATCCTGCATTATATGCAAGAAATGCCAGAATCGCTGTTTGCGACTTCTGCAGTAACGCTTATATTTTATATAGTATTTATCTAAATTGGCTCAATGACTATATATACACATTCCAAAGGCTTCAACGTAAATTTTGATGTAGGTTTGTTGCATTCTGGTTAGATTCTGATTTTTACGGCGGTTGTAAAGTGAGCTTGTCAGTCGAGTTTAGAATCGACCACTACGCAGACAAGCCGTCACATGTTTTGTTTGCACTGGTGTTTATTTCACAAATGATTGTAAATATTGAAAGTTTTTAAGTGTAAATGGGTTTGTAGTGTTAGTATCTTCATATTATTTCGTTTGTGTATGTTGTTCTAGTCTGTAAGTACAACAATGACTTGACCGTGAGTTACGGTGATCGTAAGCAGCTAGTACTTTACTAAATACATTTGTATAGTTTTTTCTATTTGTTCAGTGATATTTATAAACAATGAGTCGTAAAAACATTGCTGGCAATGAAGACCTAGTATTGCAGACATTAGATTTAAGCATTAGTAGTGTAGACAATACACAGAGTGTTAGGTTAGGTTAGAAAATTTCTAGTTTTGTAGTGGTTCATATTTTCATATTTATTTTCCAAACTTTATTTACAAGTATAAAAAAAGTTTCTATATGTCTTTTTGTAAATAATTAAATGGAGTATAAGATAGAATAACTAAAAGTGAAAAAATAAAATATTTCAATAACACTTAAGTTGTGTCAAAATAAAAAACAAAATATTTTTGCTCATAAAGTTTTTGTTAATTTTTTTTTTTATTGATATAAAAACATTAAATAAGTGATCAATGTATTATTTTTATAGAGAAATATATATTTATCTAAAGAAAAAAACAAAAACACAGGACATTACACCAATAAATAATTTTGTTATGAATTTTTAACCAGATCCTTGCAGAATCAGGCATTTTCGCTCGGCATTTTATGCATACCATATAGCAAAATGTCACAGCACTCAAAGAGTTAATATGCAGCAATACTCTGCTTACGTTTTATAACTATAATGTACATTAACTTGCAATGGTGAGTTCTCAGAAATCATTGAACTGATGGTATAATACTGGTACATTAACATTATGCAATGTGTAACTCACCTTTAATACTGATACAATGTATTGAAATTGGTAAGATTTAATTAAATATATTATTTAGTTGAATAATACAGAACAATACTACACTAGCAATAAATTAAAGAAATTTAATGAAATCTATTTGAACTAGGATTGACTATTAATCCTTAACTTTGTATGCTTGTTTTTAAAATTTATAATGTTTCAAAATTGGAAAGTTGATAGCTAACCTTCATAATAAATAAGTTTTTATTGGGAAAATCAACTTAAAAACACGGTTTATGTACAACAATAGTACACATATTATTTTGGCCACATTAGACCAAACACTACTCACAATCTCAAAGTCATCTCTGAGGGGATAGTAGTCGAGCTGCTGAGCTTCTTGGGTTCGGATATCCAGCGGAGGTAAGGTGGACACGATGTTGGGAGCCAGAGGCCCATCATCTGGTTCCACCAGATCTCGGAGCACAGGTCGGCAGTGACTCACCGCTGGCCAGGTTACCTGACCGATGCTCCCTTCCAGGAACCGGTTCACATACTCCTCCTTGGCCTCTGTCATAGAACACAAGAATGATCAACAATTAGGTGTAGATGGTGTAGGAGTTTCCATCTAATTAGATCATGCTGAAAGTTAGGAGGCCTGCTATACTTAGGTTATTAGAATAGACCTTTGGATTCTGCTTAGTATGCCTTTGGATTGATGCTATTAAATATACATTTTTTTGTTGAATTTGATTCATTAAGACAAGAGTTAACTCTAATTTTTTTTTAACCTTCTAGTTGACCCTCTCACTGCAACTCTTAATCTCAGCAAAGATCTAAAAACCAACAGATCAGTAGACAGTGTAGAACGGCAAATAAAATAAGTTCCTTTTATAAATCAGAAAATATCACAATACATTTACAGTTTTTTTAGTATATCTAAAATTTTAATAATTTAAGAACTTATATCTGATTATCAATGACTAGTAAATAAAATATTAAATTGTGTTTATTTAATGTATCCTATTTTTAAGATTGATAATTCTTTATTTGCTACAAAAACCAATAATAATGCACTTATTAATTTCCAACCTGTTACCAAAATGGTAGATAACTTTGATCTTCATCACAAACTATGTCCTTTCCAAAACAAACAGCACCATTTTCTCACACTGCACTATCATTCATGACGCACTCTCAATGTATAGAATACAATTCACAGTGAATCTTTAAGAATTGCACTTTTCTTGATGAAATAACAGCATGGAATTTACAAGTTGGCAAGAAAGTGATTGTGCTTCTCATTTAGAACTTTGAAGAACACAAATGTTGGAATAACCTCCATGGAGACAAAAGAGAGGCACTATACGTATTTATACTACACGAAGATCATAACTATTTTTTTTTTATACCACCATCCATTAAACAACAAGACAGCAAAGAAGATTGTTTTTCTAAAAACCCTAGAAGACTTCTCAAACAAATTTAAGTTTATGAAACTTACCGTCAGCATTCCTTGTGCCGATATGTTGCGCAATATCTTTCCAATTTCCGTAGGAATAATGTTCAATGGCGTTGAGAAGATTGATCTCTTCCAGAGCTGACCATCCTGAGCGGTCTTTGAACACGTCAAGTGCCACAGAGTCCTTACATAAGAAAATGTCATTAGTTGTACAATAATCTTAACAAATTAAAGGTGCAGCCAAAGAACTATTAGGTACTATGAGGGTCACTCTGAAAGTTTTGAGATATATACAGAGTTTTTATGCTAGACTTACAAACAGTAGACATGTTCCTCTCCGGCGTCACTTTTTAAGTCTGATTTTAAAATAATTAAAACGTCCATTCACTTAATTTTCGGAATGAAGTCAAAATATTTACGAATCTCATCAACAATTAGCGAGATTGGATGAATCAGGAGGATGCTCCAACGTTTTTGATGCCATTTTCAGTAAAAAAACCCCAAAACTTTTGCAGTAGTGTGAGCAGAGCATTGTCGTGGTGCAAAATTAAAACCTTACTAATCCAATCCTGAAAGACTTCTAGCAGGCATTGTTCAGTGTACCAACTTCCTGTGAAAACCCTTTATCACTCCAGCTTCATAGACTTCACCAATTTTGTATTCCTGAAGAAAACCCGCATACATTAGTTTCTTCAATTATTGTTGTATTTTGACCATTGCGGAGGATGGTTCGTCTTCAAACACCCATATGAGACTCTCACCTCGAGTTGGAACGTCATGAAATTGTATGTACATCTCATCACTGATGACAATTTTGTAAATAATCTGACACCTTTATTAACCAGTTTGAGGGTTTTCTGGCTCATTTTCACATGCTTTAGCTTCTTGCTTATGTGTCAAATTGTGGAGTGCCAATTGAGAAACAATTTTCCTGACTTTAAAAAATAATCGTGCAAAATCATTTACACTGATCTAAGCCCTAAGAAAGCTTTAAATGTAGTGTCTCTCCTCTTGGACCATAGTGCGCACCTGATGAATGTTTTCATCAGTGCCAGAGAAATGCTATCTTACTAAACATCTTTAAATGAGTCACGGCACCTTTGAAATTCCAAATACCACAGAATAGTAGCACGGAATGGTGCTACAAAATCAAACACAATTTTTTTTAGATATTCAACACACTCCTTTTGAGACAAACCTAAAACCGTATAAAATCATAACCCAAAAATGGTCTCTTAATAAATTAATAACTTTGACAAAATTGATGTTTCAGAACAGAAAATGCAAGTACACATGAACCCTAGTTGCTGTCAGATGCTCAGACAAACAAATAAAAATGATAAGATTACGGCAGTATGCACTGTCTGCCAGTATCCCAAAACTTTCAGAGTGACCCTTGCTTGTATTATTCGATTTTGGTATATCATTTGATCTAATGAAAGATAAAAAAGTGTTCAAGTATTTTCAGTATTATTTATTGCCTAAATCATCTCTTCATTACAAACACTAACTGTCATCAATGTTGAACAAAATGTTTTCAATGCTAAAACTGTTCAAAGACATGTTTGGTGTAATGTCGGCAAATTGTTGACAAATGTTATACTAGTAATAATTCAAGATAAGAGAAACAGGCACTATTCTTTTTTACGTTTTTGCAATCAATTTCATGGTCATACTTCCTGCTAGCCAATTATTGTTATGTCTTTTTTGTATTAGCTTGTTACTGTTAAGTTTATCTTCTATTTTTACCCCATTGTTGCATTTTACTTTTTCTGTTTTAACATATTATGAATTGGATTCTTGTACATTTAATTGCCTCTTTTATTTATTACTTATTTTGAGATAGTTAGAACTGGAAGCTCAATAAAATTGATCATTATTATAGTTCTACTATCTATTATTGTTATTAATTATACTATTTTGTTGTATATTAGCTTCTTCTTCTTCATTTCTACTTTACTAACCATTGCATTTCCATTGTAAATGGGTTTTCCTGTTGGAATGAATAAATAAATAAATTTCATCCTAAATTTTGAAGCAAGTATTTATTATTAGAAGAAACTGACAAATCTTTTCCATCCCATATTTATGTTGAGTTATTACACCGGTTCCCCCAATAAAATTAAATCTCTCACGTGCCCTAAAATCTTTAAAACCACTTTAACCACATTTTTTTATATAATGCCTAAAGGATATCATAGCTTAGTAAGGAAGTGTCTGGAGTCTGACTCTGGTTGAGCACTGACATGGTAGCAGCAGACTTAGATATCACTCTTTCTCTTTTAATATTATGAATGATATTTTGTTTCATGAATGATATTTTGTTTCATGAATGATATTTTGTTTCATATTTAATGTTTTATCTTAACTTTTAGGTTGTATAACAAGCACTTATAAAGCACGGATGTAATTCTATCTAGAACTATTTTATTTTGATGTTAATTAATTCAAACGGTTGAGCCAATTTCTAGGCGTTTACAAAATTTGCTATTCTATTAGATAACATAAAGAAAACCTTCGGATAACAAGACGGTACCAAAGATTGAAATTGTAATAACATTAATAAAATAGGCCTAATACAAATTATAGCGATGACAAAATATGAATGTAACAGTGATCAATATGAAACATACAATATCAATAAGTAACTGCTTTAATTTATAGATCAAGTTGACATGTAACCTACAGGTTAACCTGACACATGATTAGAGATTAAAATACTTATTGTTACAGTACTTACCACAAATTGGTAAGGGTGATCATTCCTGTGAGATCCAATTTCAGCACCATTTGAGAAACACTAAAAAGAGAGAAAATATTTAAATAACAAAGCAATCAAGAGACATTGTTAAAAAGATAGGTTGATTAAACCTTCCCAAACAGTGAAGGAAAACTCAGTGCCCCAATTTATTTTCATTTAGGGTAGAAAAATTTGTTTCATTTTTATTTATTGTTTACTTGAAAATTATAATTAAATTACAGTAGAACACCAATTATCCGGATTACCAATTTTCCTGATCAGACAGAGAAAAATTTTAAAATATAGTATTTAAAGGCACATTGAATATAAGAGCAATGAATATGCAGGCATCACGCATAGTACTTGACCCTTCTTACAGCAAACATACTGTAGTGTAGCGATAGCGGATGCTGTGGGGAGTGGGAGGGGGAGGGATGACTCACACTCCCTCCGCACCCTGCTACTGTCAACTCACTACAGTCAATTAATAATTATTCGGCCAGTGCTTCTTCAACTTGTAGTAGGGTGAACTGATAGTGACTCTTTCATATTCCTTAGTGTGTTGATTGTCAAGTCACAGTACTACGATGAGTTCTATAAGGAAATGTGTAATGTTATTGTTGGCCGATAAAATTAAAATTATCGAACAGTTGGAAAAAGGTTTCTGGGTAAACATTTTACAGAGATTTTTAAGTGAGAAGATCATCAATATCGGACATAAAAAAAATAAATCTCTCACTGTAAACTTCATATCAGTTTTCGAGAATGTAAGAAGTTCACGAAGAAGTCTATGAAAACAGCAGCGAATAAACATAAACTTTTTTTCATAATATCTAGTATAAATGTTTTCTATTATGATTTGTTAACATTTATTTCCTCTAAAAACTGCCTTTTTTGAGAAAACTCCAATTATCTGGATCCTTGATTATCTGGATTGGGTGCGGATCCATTTAATCCGGACAAGCAGGAGTTCTGTAATCTATTTTCACTTACATGTAAAACAAAAGAATATTTTTCTAAGTTTAAACACAATAAAATATTTTGTGGATATATTCGCCACACACTTGCTACGAAAACAGTGCTTGTGGAAATTAGTAAAGTTTCAAAGCCATTTCTAGAGTACATAAAAAATCTTAAACAAAGCCAATATAGAACAGAAATTATTTCAAATCAACAAAAGTTTAGGAGTTTTAGCGATATAATTATACAACATTTGTTTATTACAACTGAGTAGCGGATTATGGTAACAGACTAGAGTATTAGTATTATGTATTTTATATTGATTAAAGTAGTGATTTTTTCATATTTCTTATCACTTTGTCATCTACTTTCATGTGTAAGAGATAAGATAAGCTATCTTACTGTTTTAGTAAACTGAACATATATATTGAGTAAGTTGTGGATTATTCACAAGAACCACTTGACTAGGCTACTAATTGAAATTTGAAAATAGTAGTTTTATTGGTTTTGAATCTGATATAGCCTTTTGTAATATTTCTTTGCTTACAACATGAATAACATTCTTATTGACTCTGATATTCCCTTAATCAAAGGTGGTCTTTGATGACCCAAATTTAGTTCACCAACTCACCTGTAAACACATTTCAAACTTGGGGCACACCGTACATCGCACTCGTAGACCGTCAATCTTATATTGACAGTGCGTGCAATGATATGTGTTGAACATTTCTGGAACAAACACATCATAATTGAACAAGTTTATTTATCAGTTCTAAAAAATAAAATATTACTATATTGAGTACTTCCAATAAATACTTATTGCAGCCAAAACATTTGATAGAGCACCCACTAACTTACACACACATTTTTTTTATTTATAGAAGGTAAATCCATTATTCTAGAAGTTAACTAGCAAACACTTATCTTATTTGTAGAAGGTAAATCCATTGTTTTAGAAGCTAACTAGCAAAAACCTTTTTTATTAGTAGAAGGTAAATCTATTGTTCTAGAAGCTTACAAGCAAACACAACACAACTCGAATAGAAAATGGCTACTGACGATGACAAAACACAAAGAGCACCATCTTTATTTTAAAATCTACTAAGCAGCAAACTGACCAATCATCAATCTTGAAAAATAATTTAATAACAAGGTGCAAATAACATGCATATTGACAAACAAGGCCAGGAGCACAAATGAGGCAAAAATTACGATCAAACTTGGCATAGAGATAGGAACTGTTGCAAAAATGATGAAAAAAGATAAACGTACTGAAAAACTCTTAAATTATTGTCACGCATTCGTTAGCAGAGCTGCAGTATAACAAGCAATCATCACGACAATTAAATCAACTATTGATTAGAAATTCTAAACTATCGAATATAAAAACATTTGACCTGTAAATATTCATTGTCAATAATATTAGGCTACTCCTTTAAAATCAAATACTAATAGTGTGTTGTTGCGAGAAAAGTCAAAACGAACACAACAGTACAACAATTGCACTAGCCATTTTTATAACATTCAAATTTTTGTTAAAGGAATATATTAATAATCATGTACTATTTTAGTTGGAACGAAACCATCTATAACTTTTTAATTAATTAATGTAGTTGTAACAGTATCAGTATGTGCATATATACCATTGCAAATTGGCTACCGTTTTGTATGGTTATTAAAATATAACTTAAGTACTGTACCTACCATTATTTTCTATAATCTTAAATACTACCTATATTTCTTTTACATATAAAATATAGCTTCGCTATAATAAAATCTTAAAGGCCTACAACATAATTCGGTTCGACATTATTGTTCCAAATTAATTCAAATTAAATTTATGTGTATGGTATTTGAGTAATGACCACAGGTACAATGGTGATGTACATGTGTTATTTGTGTCACAAGGTGTCAGACACGTTTATCCTTCAAAATAGTAAAAAGTAATTAAATGTTACACTGTTTTGTTTGTTAGATTTTAAAAATATACATAGCCAAGACCGTTTTTTTATTTATCATTAAATTATTAAGATATAAAATAGCCAAATTATACTGAAATTTGTAAAACCTATAACGTAATTTGGTTTGACATTTCGATTTCAGTAGATTTAGATAATCATCAATATCAAGGATTAAACTTTTCTTAACCGCTTATTATACTGCAGATGGTAAATAACTGGTACTTTGGGATTATACCGACCACACCAGTATGAAGAACACAAAAATATAAATTTATAGAAACAAACATGATAGAACGAAAAAACAAATCTGTAATTACAAAATTACAAACTTACAAGCATTTCCAGGTATTGTGATCGGTATTGTTGTCGCTGTTATCTTATCTTTCTCGAGAATCCCGATTACGGCAGGCCGCGCAGCATCACATGATTTGCAAGGTACATAATTGCCTTTCCATTAAAATTCAATTTATATTTCTGATCAGCCCCTCTAGAATTTGATATTTTACTGATAGGTACTATCTCGAGGGATGTTTTTCTTTCGTCGACATCAGCGCGGGGGCAGCATCGAACCCGAAGCCCGCGTTGATGGCCGGAGGCACTCGCATTTTGGGTGGCGGAGTGTGATCAAGAATAAAAACAAGTGTTGAGTGTTTTTTCAATAAAGAGTTTAGTTTTAGTTTGGTAATGTTTGTTTTTGTTGAATTTTTGTGTTTGGAGAAATGTAGAGGTAAAACACGGAAGTACAACAAAGCGACGCGACTCTGCAATCACGTTATCTACTAGATCGCTCGACTTTGACCTCTGTCTGAGGATGGGGAGGGGTTTGCGATAAGACAATTCCTGTTTTATATTACCGAAATATTGTTCTACTACGCTAATCTAGTAATCAGTAGAAGCGAAATGTCAAATAACGATTCATGTCTGGGTGTGGTCGGTATAATCCCAAAGTACCAAATAACTTATTTGCTCATCCACACTAACTGTAGGGGTGAATAAAAAACACCCCTCCAAATAGTGCCTAGTTATTAGTGACAAATCAAATTTTACAGGTCTAATTATCCATTTTCAGAAGGCTTAAAAATATGAACCTCAACCAGGCTGCAGAATAATTAGCAGCCACCAATCGAATCATGATTATCGATTATAAATAACAATAGTATTGAATACAACATTTGACCTGTAGATATTCATAATTAATCATTGCCAGCTGTTTTTATTTCATACTGAATAGGCTAGTAACATCATCCAGAACAAAATCAATGAACATGGAATTATTGCCGCAAAATTTATATTTAAACATTGAACAATAAATTGTTCTGAAAAAGGTCTTCTCAAGTGCGTTTTTTGCAATGTCCTGTTTGTTCTTCCAACTTTAATTCTAGTTTTCATATCTTCACTACAAACAGGATACTTCGGATTTAAGGAGCAAGCTCCTTTTCTTGCAGCCATATAATACATTGCTGTTTAGAAAACATTTTGAGCCAATATTTGCATACTCATCACACCATTGTTCTAGTCGTTTCACTAACCTTCTCCTTCATTAACAAAGTAACAACGTTCAGCTGGTAATGACATCTAAATAAAGGAAGCTGGCAATGATTAATTATGAATAGCCTATCTATAGGTCAAATGCTGTATTCGATAGTTGTCATCCGATTGTGTTGGTGGCCGCTTATTATACTGTAGCCTACATTTCTTTTACATAGTCTATAAAAGTATAACTTCACCATAATACGATTTTAAAAGTATACTGTTTAGTTCAGGAGGACGATGGCAATAGGTGGTACCAGTAAGATTAAACGCCGGGGCGGCAAATCACGAATTTGACGTTACCAACGTATTCTGCTCACCCTCCTGAACAAAAAATATATATAGTACTATGGGGTGCAAATGACAAATAACATGATTTTAGGGGGTATATTGATAAGTGGTAAAGTTTCTAATGTTTTAATGTTCAGTTTGTGTGCTGTGTCTGGATAATCTGTTTACTTGAATATTATCTGCGGCCGGGACTGATAGCAGCCTGATAGCATACCTGTTATCTGAGTTGTCCGGGGCATAGGTCAGTTCTACACAAGATATCGTGTTCAGTAGATCGGATTGAGTGAGTGAGTTTACAATGATGAATCAACCATCCACTAGTTCAACCAACCCTAGTGAATTGTGTGTGTCGGAGTGTTTCGTAGGGCACGTAAAGAGCTTACGTTTTAACCGAAACGAAATTATCTCTTTTTTAATAGAACAGGGCATTTTTAAAAATGAGTGTATTTGTTCGTCGTGCGGTCGAGTGGTGTTTTTAAACCGGGAGACTGTGTCGTTTCGTTGTGATAGACCACTTTTTTGTTGCTGCTGTTTAGCTATATCCGCCAACACACTAATGGTAAGTGTTCTCTGTTAATATCCATCTATATATTTGAGTTTTTAATGATTTATTTAGTTTTTAAACTTTACATAATTGCCTTTGCATTACATTTCAATTTATATTTTTGATCAGCCCCTCTAGAATTTTATATTTTACTGATAGGTACTATCTCGAGGGATGTTTTTCTTTATTGACATCAGCGCGGGGCAGCACCGAAGGTGCTGCCGAAGCCCGCGCTGATGGCCGGAGGCACTCGTAATTAATTTTTTTTCTCGAAATTAAGAAAAACATTATTAATTTTGATCAAAATTCTGCTCATTTCTGTAATTTCTCATTTACGTTTGCAAAGATGGCGGCGCAACCGATGACGTCATCACGAGGTTCAATCATTGGCCACAAAAGGTCACGTGACGCTAGACGTGGATGTAGAACATGGAGATATTACTGGAAAGTTATTTAATTTTTTATTTTCTAGAACTTCGTTATTTCTCATTTCCACCCCATCAAACCTTATACTTTTTTTTATATAGGACGATTCCAATAAGTTAAGAACGCAAAACTCGTATTTTTCCGCCCCGGCGGTTAATATGATAATTACCCAATAGGTTAATAATACGAAACTCGTATTTTTCCCGGGTCAGCTGTTAACTTCATAACTACCATACATATAGGTTAGTTTTTTTACCTAGCTACACATTTAGGTAGCCTATGTGGGTTTTTCTTTTAGGCCTACAATGGGTTAAAAATCCCTGGTCAATGGTGGTTTTTTATTGTATTCCATTTCTCATACGCCTAATACAATACAAAATATTTACACATTCAAGAAATTGAAACAATTTCATATGCTTGGAAATGTCCCAGAATTTGATATAGTTGGATGGTTAATATCTTAATAGATCAACATTGATCATTGTTATGAGTTGAAATAAGTTCTAGTTAGATATAATATCATAGACATAAACTTACCGCTTGCCATCGCCTAAATCCTAGAACAGGATGAATAATACCTAATAAATAACCAACATCGATTCAATTCAAGATGATTCCATTCAATCCATGTATTGTTGTAACCTTAATCTAAGATTAACCACAAAATACGCCACACAAAGTTCCAAGTTCCTACTTACAATTCCTACAAACAAAACTACAGAGTACTAACCTATTTTATTTTGCTATACTAATTTAGTGCAGTTCAGAGTGCATGCCAGTGCATGCGAATGCAACTTGACGAAGAAAAACCGGCAACTAATCAGGATAACCAACAACGCTCCATAACATAGCTCTGAAGTACACCATGAACAAAACAAAATCAGGACTGCCACACACACACAGCTTACTCCTAAATTTTTGATGACACCATTAGAGCTTTGTTCATTTTTTTATTTTATTTTATTTTATCAACCGCAGTAGCCAACAAATACATACATAATACAATAACTGGCAAGAAGAATGCATGCAGTTCACGATGCAATATACCGATTTAAGAAAGAAAGAACAACAGCAAATACAAATCCATAAGTTTCAGTACCTAAAGCTAAAAAGAATAAATCAACAAAAGCAGTAGCAAAAGCAATATAACGGCAGTCCTTACAAGTAGCATAATATCGCAGTTACTCAAATAAAAGGAATAAACAATCCCAAAATCCAAGAACGATAAATCCACACTAAATTGGTAACTTATTAAAAATACTATTAATAAATTAATTTAATATATTGAGAATATATAATAAATTAAGCACAATTAGTACTATTGTCCTAAAAGCAAACATGCATTTCACATATGCTAATAAGTTACAAGATAAATAGTAGATATACAATACATGTTGGAGTATATTAAATGAATAATTTTTATTTTATTTTATTTTATTTCCCACGGACATACTTCTCCATTTTATATTCAAGATTCATATAATTAACTTATAACTTATACACAACTTAACCTAAACAAGAATTTCTACAAACCATGTGGATGGCTGAAAAATAATACTAACATAATAAACTATGGCAGGGCATAATATAACAAGAATATTTTATATACTTGTTTTAAGACAGTAAAAATACTAACAGGAAAACAGTAACAATAAACAAACTATAACAATAGAAATAACATAAATCTATAGCATAATATAACAATAATATTTATCAATGTTTCAAAACAGCAACTATAACAGTAAAGCAGTAAATATAACGGTGAAGCAGTACTATAGCAATAATAAAATGATAAACTATGGTATAAAATAACAAAGATTATAGAGAGGCCTATTACATACAGATAACAAATTCGCAGCAGAGATAACAAAAACTGATTGTGGTATAATACGTGAGAAATTAATCAATAATTAGGGTACCTAACAATAATTACAATAGATATTACGAATAGCTATGGAACAGTCAATAATACATAGTATAGTATATTATAACAATCAATAATTAATAATGTAGCTAACAATAATACAAATAAAATAAATGATAAGAATACTCGTAACATAAAACAGTTTAAGATAAAGAGTAAAAGATAACAGTATTCAATCAGTAATAAATAAAACTCAATCTAAATAAATAAATTTGACAATCCTAGTCTTAAAAGACTAAGGGTAATCGTCTTCTGATTTGTTGGAAACTGTCGCAGAAGGAATCACAAGCTGATTCCCCAAGCGCACAAATTTCACTAAGGTACTATTTAAGTCAAAGTTTGTGGAGTGTTGCTTGCGACTTAGTAAACCACGAGATCTGTTGTCTATTGGTCTAATTTAACCAGGATATCTGAGCATGGCATGAGGCCATTCCAAAGCAAGAGTACATCAGCCACGTCATGTGTATTAAAGCTAAAGATGGAAGATTTAATTCCTCTGAAAGGATTTCCACATGAACATTCTTACATCTGTAGACAAGCCGGACCCGGATGAAGCGCCGCGTGGGGCCATACTCGACTGGCATATTCCACAATCTGTCTCACCAGGGGTCAGTAGAGAAAACGCAGAGACTTTCATGCGAAACATCTAATTTGAATGTAATGTAAGTAAAATTATAACTTGTAACTTACCTTGAATATGTTTTATTTGCCAGATCAACTTGAATAATATTAGTGGCGATGTCCTTCTGACGAGACCACGTTGTCGTGATTATAAGTTGTATCGATAAATGGCTAATGCCGTCGTGATTTTGTTTTAGGCGAGTAGCAGTTCGCTCTTCGAGCTCACTTCTTGAGTTCAAGCCCAATTACTTCAGGTTTTAGACTTCCTGTCTACTAGTCTTCCGCTTTTCCGACTACAGCTGCATTGTTGAGCCAAGAATGCTGACGCCCGCATTTGTGAGACAAGTTCATCGTAAAAGAAGTTATTATTAAAGTTTTAATTATTAATTTCAAAGGTACAACCCATAGAACATTAAGATATTTAGGCCCATCCCATGGTATCATATTTTAGTTCATTCATACTCTATTTGGTAGCAACGTGGCGATACTTTATTTTATTTTACCAACTGGAAGTGGTGCTTTTATGTTTATGTGCCAATATTAAACATATACGTAAACTTCGAATTCCGAGTATTCATTACTACGATCTCAGCGGTATCCAACCCTATGTGTATTGTCCATTCGGTATTATTGATGCCCCTAGAGAATTTCATTACAAAGTCGAACATCTTATTTTTAGCATATTTATCAATGTCTTCGATATGCTCAGAAAATCCCATATAGCTGCAGAAACGAAGTCCCAAATCTTTTATGCTATTGGTTCTTGGAATCTGAGAGTTAGAGATGAAATAAGACTTAAGGATTAGCATCTGATTCAACGAAAAGTAATTGTAGGGTATTTGCTGGGTTTCCTCTATTGCAAATAAGTTATCTAGAAGCTTTTGAGAGTCTTCAAGTGAACAGATTACAGTGAAAACTTTCAGATAATCTGCAAATTGTAAAGCGCGCTAACTGCCTTCAGGAGATCATTCAAAAAGATATTGAAGAGATAGAGACCCAATAAATAGCCCTCATTTACCCCTGAAAATGGTAAAAACTTGTTGGAGACAGACGAATCAATTTTAACATATTATAGAGATCGATCAAAGAGGTAGCTGGAAATCCAAGACAATAAGAGATCGGCCACCCCGTAGCCTTTTAAATTGGATAAGAGGGTGGAGTGGCCCATTTTTTCGAAGGCCTTTGCTATATCTATGTAAACCGCATCGGTTAGAATAGTGATCGGGCGATAGTTCCGTATATTGCTTGGGTCATTGGATTTATGAAGGAGTACCATGTAGCTAGTTTCAAGAGCTCCAGGGGAAATGTCTTTTTCCACCGATTCATTGAAGAGACGTTTCAGAGGCTCAGTATCTTCTTTGGTTACTTTTATATTACTTGGGAAATCATAGACGGGGTATTCATTAAAGCCATTCATAAAATTATGAATCAGTTTCTAGGTCTACATAGTAAAGGAGAGGCAACCCCTTTATAGTATCATAGTAAAGGTAACCCCTCACAGATAAATAAAGAATACTCCTTTTTTTAAACAAGCATGTAATAATCAAATTATAAAAAAATGAAAATGAAAATCATGGAGATTGTTAATGTTTATTCGTATAGTTTCTATTAGAATGTTAAGTATTACACTAAAATGGAACAGAAGCACTCTCAGAGACGGCATTTGTAATTTATATTTTGTAACGATGTATACTCAATGTCTCATTATATTATGAATACTAATAGGCAAATCACTATTTTTATGGCGTCTTTACTACGTTGTTAACAGTAGAAAATGGGATACTTTTTTACCTTTTGATCTGGTTTACTTTTAGATTGTTGTAGCACGTCATTGTATTACATATTGTTAAATATTAATATGGAATTGTGTATTCTTTATTAATAAAGTATACCAAAAAATAGAGGCCGTTACGTATATTACTTGACACTTGTGTTTATTTATAAACTAAACTAATCTATCTACAGTTTACGTATTGGCAGGCACTCAAGCAAGGGACATATGCCTCTTGATTATCTTTCAGGATCATATGGAAGCTCTCTTGTTTATTATTAAATTTAACCGAACAGCACTAAAGGTTATAAATCCTGGTCTAGTGAACACTACTGTTTCAAGATATAGAACTCTAGGTAAATGAAAACTAGTGGATAATCTGAGAGGTAAACTAAAATTCGATTAGTCTCTGGCGAGAAAAATTTAACTATTAAGTACATGAATGGCATATAAAAACAGGCAAAACTGCTAAAATATGACCGCAAAAGACCACATTTATTGCTTAAATGTCAGAGGGTTGTAAACCAAACTTGATTAGTTCAGAAACTACTTGTGTTTATTGTTATTTATTTCTATGAGAAATGCATTTTTTACAATGAGCAAACATAGTAAAGACAACAGGCAACAAAACCAAGGATATTTATAATGATAAATATGTTCATGATAATTACAATTGTGTTTATGAAATTCTCATGTTGGTATATATTTATACTTGTAGCAATAATGTTGATTCCAAAATTTCTTAGTTTAAAACTAATGTGTTGTTTAAAGCTATTAATCTTAGTGGTATTAAGTATTGTTATTATTTTTGTGGGTACTTTGGGATTATACCGACCACACCCAGACATGAATCGTTATTTCACATTTCGTTTCTACTGATTACTAGATTAGCGTAGAACAATATTTCGTCAATATAAAACAGGAATTGTCTTATCGCAAACACCTCCCCATCCTCAGACAGAGGTCAAAGTCGAGCGTCTAGTAGATAACGTGATTGCAGAGTCTCGCCGCCCGTTCAGCTGGTGCATCGCTTTGTTGTACTTCCGTGTTTTACCTCTACATTTCTCCAAACACAAAAATTCAACAAAAACAAACATTTACCAAACTAAACTTTTTATTAAAAAAACACTCAAAACTTGTTTTTATTCTTGATCACATTCCGCCACCCAAAATGCGAGTGCCTCCGGCCATCAGCGCGGGCTTCGGCAGCACCTTCGGTGCTGCCCCCGCGCTGATGTCGACGAAAGAAAAACATCCCTCGAGATAGTACCTATCAGTAAAATATCAAATTCTAGAGGGGCTAATCAGAAATATAAATTGAATTGTAATGGAAAGGCAATGATGTACCGTGCAAATCACGTGATGCCGCGCGGCCTGCCGTAATCAGGATTCTCGAGAAAGATAAGATAACAGCGACAACAATACCGATCACAATACCTGGAAATGCTTGTAAGTTTGTAATTTTGTAATTGAAGAGTTGTTTTTTCGTTCTATCATGTTTGTTTCTATAAATTTCTATTTTTGTGTTCTTCATACTGGTGTGGTCGGTATAATCCCAAAGTACCTTTTTGTGATATTGTTAAACATTTATATTCCAATTTAAATGAAGAAAACGTAAATAAATATGCTACTGTGTACATAACGTATATGAAACAGACATTTCTAAAAGAATGATGATCGACAAAGTCAAAAGTCTTCGATAGATCAGCAAGCAAGCGTGAATCCAAGAAGCGTAAATAAACTATAGAAATATTGTTTTGTTAAACTGTTTGAAATCTTCTGGAAGAGGAGATGCCGAACATTGAGTTATTTTGTAATTTTGGGTAAATATTCTTTTTTTTTAAGATACATATATAAGATGCAGGAGAGTATCAGCATTTTACACATACAAAACTTAAACACCCTTCAATCCTTTAGGTTCGGAGTCACGAAAAAAATATAATAAGAATGCACTTCGAGAAAGCAGTGAATATGTGTGTTAAAATATTACATGACTATTTTTTATAATATTCGAATAGAACCAAACAGACTTATTTGAACTAGTGAATTCTTCACTTTTCATATCCGAATACCTCTTCACTATTCGCATCCGGGGAGTGGAGTGGAGATATAATTGTGTTTAGTGTTTGTTTGTGTTCGTGTTTTTGTAGTTGTGAGGAAGGTCATGGACTTGTTTGTTGATGTTGTGGATGCATTGAGTCTATTTTATTAGAATCTGCGTAATTCTAAGTAAAGTTTTAAGAAGTGTGTATAGACTACGGCGTAGATTCTTTCGATTGCCCTCAAGAAGATTAGCTCATATAAAATTGACTTTACTTTTAGAACAAAAGTGAGGAAATATTGAGTAGTTATTTCACTTCTATGTTTATAATACACGTTCTTTCGTAATGGAAAATTCACCACTTCTATTGGTAAGTAATTACATAAATATATTGTTATAGACAATAGTTATTGGAATATTATTTAAACGCTCCGTTTTATCTTTTTTGTTTTACTAACCCTATAAATTTTGAGATTGTTAATTTAATTTGTCCTCGCTATACCTAAAATGCTGAAACAATCACTACAAAGGTTAATAATTTTCTATAACATTATATTCTTATTTCTAAGCACTCTCTGACTATTTTTAACATAAATTATTAACATAGTCTATTAAAAATGTTTGCTTAGCCTACTTGCCAAGAAATTATGGTTGAGGTTTATATTTGTAAGCCTTCTGTAAATGGATGATCAGATCAGGTAAAATTTGATTTTTCAATAAGTAGTAGGCACTATTTGAAGGGAAGTTTTACGTTTATGCCTGCAGTCAATGCGGATCAGCAAATAAGTTATTTACCGGCTGCAGTATAATAAGTGGCTACGACAATTGAATCCTTGGTATTCATGATTAATTATCTAAATCTACTGAAATTTGCTATTTTGGAGAATAAACAAAATAGGACATTTCAGTAGATAAAATAGTGTCTGACACCTTATGACACAAATAACACAAGTAAATCACCATTGTACTAGTGCTGTTACTCAAATATCATACACACAATTTTACTTTTTTAGAGTTAATTTGCAACAATAATGTTGAACCGAAAATTGCTATAGGCTTTTAATATTGTATTATAATGAAGCTATATATTGTACTATGTAAAAGAAATATAGTTATTTAAACAAGGACTTTGCAATCGACATTATAATGTTGATCCGAATCAGTTCCGTTATGGAAATGGACATTATAATGTTGATCTAACACGCATCTGTTTTTACAGTTTATATAGTACATAAGTCAGCACCACCACCACTGTTTATATACCATTTCAAACTAAAGGAATTGCTGATTTCAATGGTGAGATTTTTTTGACTGCAGTATAGTAAGCGGCCACCACCACAATCGAATTACAGTACTAAAGCTCCTTTGGCTTCTGATCTTGTTTGCCTCCAAAAGAAAGCGAAGTTGGCGAGGAGGTCCCTCTCTCCCTATTTGTTATTCTGGCTATATAATTAGGTAAATACATACATACATACTATAAGTATAAAAGAGTTAAAAAGCACTCACTTGATTTCAGCTTGAATTTAGGTACTATCTCGAGGGATATTTTATTTTTTTCACCAGAAGATGAGATGTTGTGGGGCCCCACCAAAGCCCCATCGATGGCCAGGGACGTTTTTGATCGTCGGTACTTTCCCGATCTCAGATCACATCCCAGATCATCCAAAATCCATTACTTTAAGCAAATAGTATTTAAACTTGTCCAAAAAATGTTTGAAAGTTTGATGTATAAAACCCTGAATGCCTAATGCTTAAGACATAGCTTCATTCAGTTTATTATTTTTTATACTTTATTGATGTCCGGAAGTAGGGAATGCAAATTTAGAAATTATTTAACTACATGAACATTATTTTCACATTTTGTTGACAGTGTACAATTATAGAAGTGGCTGGGACTTCCTAATTGTGAATAGATTAAGATAAGTTGAACTAAAATCATCTATTAAAAGTGTCAAGATTTGATTTGTACAAATTCTGTCGTAAAATTTTAAAAATTTAATCAAATTCCTTTAAATAAACAAGTTATAGCTCATCCACAATTACTTGCACCACAGGCACTACTGAATGGCAGAATTTTGGACTTATTGTGATGTTACTAGGTGAAATAATAATAATATTTAGAATGCATTAACGGATGTGTTGAGTATTATGTAAATAGAAATTTATTTAGTGAGGACTTTCAGGCTGATATCTAAACTTATAGTGTTCATAATTTCCCCTCTACATAATATGTGTGTTGCCGCTGAAAATCCTAAAAAAAACCAGATTTTAAAGAACTTGACATTAAAAAAAGTGTTACCCTTGCATATTTTTTACAATAATGCTTAGAAAGCCCAATATTAACATTAAGCACTAACTTATTTATAAACTAAAATTATTAACATTTTCATCTTAAGTTTGCTCGTAAGAATATAATTTATACAGGAGAAATACTACTTAAAAATACCAGGTACACTAAATGCTGCACTTGCTTGTTAGTAAGTAATTATTTAATTGTAACAACTTCTACAGGAGTCTGTTGGTCTTCTTAAGAATAAATACAGTACTTGTTAATTATAAAGATGTACCGTTTTTTTTTCATGGGGAAAAGGCAATTCACTATTAGTCTTTATTATTATTGGGTGTCTGCATTGTTGTACAGTAGTGCTTACGTTATGTGATCTTAAATTTAGGTTTTTTTTTTCGCTAGAAGTGCGGGGTGGCGCCGAGTTGCCAACGAAGCCAGTAAATCTGGCCAGAGGTATTTCCGATCAATACTTTTCCATGCTCAGGTCACGTTAGATGATTTGGTATGGAAAATACCAGTCATAAAGACCCCAAGTGAGAAGTACTTTGATGTAACCACCTCACACTTCTGGTTAAAAAAAGAAAAACATTCCTCGAAAAGTACTCCAATTCAAGCCCAGATCACGTAAGCGCTTGTAAATGTTAAGCTATTAAATATTAAATTACTGGAACCAATGAAATTGGGAACATAAAAATAAATTGCAGTGACACAACTGCAGTGGAAGTGGTATACTACTGGCAGCTATGAGAGTTATCTGATCTAAACTGGTTCGGCATTACCTGTTTCCATGTGCGGTGATCTTGAATATACAAGTTCTGTGTATTTTTATAAATTCCGTAAGATTTTTTATCACAATAGATTACGTTATTTTAATTTCAACTATTTAATTTAAGACCTAAACTATAATTAAATCATATTCAAGACAGGAAATAACAAAATTAGAACTAGAGGTTAATTTTGACTTTGGTTCACAATTAGACCCCATTTCTCAATTCAAAATTACCCTGCCATGAAATTGAGTTTTTCTGCGGCAATTATGAATTTGCAATAAAATATTTTAAATCCATATAAAGAAGCGGTAAGTGGATAATGAGCATCTTATTGCTGCCTGTAGGCTATTTCAATTTATATTTCCATTCTCAGCCAAGGTTGGTTCATTCCTTTATATTATATCAGAAACAACATGTCCAAGTTATTGCAATACAAATGTGGAACATTTTTAAATCCACAGTAGTTAAAATGGTAGATGTAGGTAGACAGAATATTTAATGTATTACTTTGTATTTTTTGGTTTATTTAGTCCCTGAAGTACTTAAATTCTGAAATATAATTTAAAACATTCATATTGTAAAATAACTCAATAGTGATAAGGTATGTATTAAATACTGATGAATCAGACACTCAAGATTGTTTGGGCCCTGAACTTACTGTAATAGTCTAGGTTGAAGTCACCAAATACGGATCACTTACCTTCTTGAAGCCACTTGTGGGAAAAATTAGCATTCTCCTAATGGTTATATGATTAATAATTAGGAGTAGTTAACCATGCCGACCATAATGGATGCAAACACATTTGTTTTTCTAGCTAAATACGTTGTTAGAGATATGTTAAAGATATGGATTCAAAACAACCCTACTTTTGTACGGAATGCATATATAACCAGATACTCGTTTCATGGCGACTGATTCTCCTACTTCTACTGACTTATAATATTGGCAATGAGGGTGCTTGCTGCTGAGATATATTGTCCAGACAGTTTATTGCGCAATTAGTGACCGGTTATTCATTACGCGTCCAAGTAATTTAAATAATGTTCATGTAATTCTAATAACAGAGTAAATATATTAATCTTTGTATTGTTAATCAACATTCTCTGTTTTCCGACCAACGTCGTTTGCAGTATTTATTTTGATATGTTAACATTTTCTAGTTGATTAAATATACAGGGTTCATTATGAAAGTAATGCACGTCTTGTAAAAGGTAATAGATTTATTCATCCGATTGGTACTAATGGTTAAAATTCTTCAAAAGTCTCCTCCTGCATCGTTACACCTGCAGAGACGATTCTGCCATGCCTTGAAAGCACCCTGAAACTCCTCGACTGGAATGCCTCTCAGGAACCTTGTAACAACTACTTTGAGCTTGGATGTTCTCCACCGACTCCCAGTGCTTTCTCTTCAGCTCTCTCTTCAGTTGGGAGAACAAAAAAAGTCACACAAAGCCAAGTCAGGACTGTAAGGATGCTAGGGCACCATTGGGGTTGTGTTCTGGGTCAGGTAGTTGGTAACGACGAAGGCTGTGTAACTGGGGGCATTGTAGTGATGGAGCTTGAAGACTTCTCAGGCGACGTGCACGACCTGGTGGTTCAGTCTCTTGAGCAAATCCAATTAAAAGGCTGTGTTGATAATTTGTCCTTGTGGTACAAACTCAAAACGGATGATTCGTCGGATGTCAAGAAGACAATCAGCATTGTTTTGATGTGAGATTTATTCATGTATGCTTTTTTTGGGTTTAGGAGAGGTTTGTGTGTGCCAACTTTACTTTTATAATGCATCAGACTGTATATTCACATGACAACCTTAACAATATACTCCATCAAGGTATCAATGTCATTGAGTTGACACCAGCTAATTATGTGGCTTCCACCTTGGACATCTTCACCTGGAGAGTGAAAATCTTTTTGCGCTCTTGTGCCAGCAGATCTATTGGAATGACTCCTGCCACCACCAGTACAACTGCATCAGATATGTGAGTGTAGCAGTCACTGTGGCAGCTTTCACAGGATTTTCCGTATAAACGTGAAAGCTGCCGTAAGATGTGACTTTGCTTCTCATCACATGTAAAAAAGTGCTTTAAAAGCACCTCCCCTTCTTGCTGAAATTGATCCAGAAACTGCAGGAACATTGTCAGCATAATAAACAATAAAAACACCATCTGACATATCCAAATAGAGCTAACGTTATATCAGACTTTCCAAACGTCCTGATCCAAAATTGAGCCATGGGCAAGTAGCCCTAGAAGCAACTCTCTTTGTCCCTAGCTTCTGGTTCGGCCCTGTCCGTTGGTCGGGGATTCAGTTTGGACCTTATGAAAGTCACAGTTGCACAGATCACAAACAAGAGCTGGTTCAGGAGGCAACTTAACAGTCCTACTACCATTTAAAGTCTCTTGAAGGAATCTCAGTCTGTGAGAGTTATCCCTCTTTACTTGAAGTGAAAAGAAAGGCTTGCTCCAGATCTTGGAACATGAGATAATGGAGTTCCATCATCCCGCCCCGCTTGCTACACAAGTGGCATTCTTGGCCTGTGGCGTAACAGTCACGATGTTTGGCCTTGCTCTGGCCCATCACACAGTCCAAACATGACATGAAGAAGAGAGAAAACTTTTACAAAAAAAAAGAAAGTGAAAAGAATACCGGAGGTTTTTTCCTGAAAAACAAGATTTTAGCCAAAGATGCCTAGTGAAGTAAAAAGGTATGGGATCCTACTATTTGGAGAAGAAATAAAATAAGATCCCACTGCAGGAGCATGTCACCAATAAGTGGAAAAATTATGTACTCAACTCAGGTAACCCCGTGGTCACCATCCATCATGTACTCAGCAATTATGAATTCCTGTTGGGGGGGGGGGGGGGAATTCCCATCATTTAGATACCACAAATTTGCTATTATACGAACCTCTCAAAACTTCTATACTCTAGCTATATTTTGCAAATTTATAAATGATCACAAAGGGTAGTTTTTTAAAACAATTTTCCATGAATGAATAATTATAAAGTTTATTTGTGTTATTTGAAGTATAAGTAAAATAACATTTAACCAACTTTTACTTTAGACCACAGTCAAGAAGTAAATTGTAGTCAGTTTTGATGTTTAACAGTAACTTTTATAACCTATAGTTAATGTTTTTGACATTAAAATTGTTGTACCAAAATTAAAAATTTTCTTAGGCACATCAAAACGACAGAAAAGCGGACAACCACATTCAGTATAAAAGGTTTGATGAAGCGCTGACGTGTCACAAAGCTGCAGCAGAGCTGCTGCTTCATGCTATGCAACTGACGTCTGTGACCAAAGCTGTCGAAGCTTTGCGTCTGCAGTATGACTATCATAAAAGACAAGAAGATATTGTGCAGTAAGTTTAACCTAAATACATATCTGTTATGATAATGTTTTTAGAAACAGCAATATGGTTGCATTCTGTACATGTTTAAGTATTTCCTTTCTAATGAAACGGTTTAATTTGTTTCTTAACATTTTCTTAAAACAAATGAAAACTTGTAATACTCTTACATAGTCTTATTATTTACACTAGGTCATTTTATACGAGGGTAAATTAAATATAAACATTAATTTTTGTTATGATCTTCTTTCTTTGATAATTTTATACACTTATTATTGTTCTAAAATTTTTCAATATAGTCTTCGTGATCTAAACACTTTTGCCACCGATTTGGAAGTTTCAGTATTCCCTGGTCATAGAAAGTTTGAGGGCGAGTTGTAAGCCAATTGCGCACGTGCTCCTCGACTTCTTCATTGCTCTAAATTCGTTTTCCCCCTCCAGTGAGTTCTTAAGCGTGAACCGATAAGTTGATTTTGGCGACAGGAACAGATGACAGTATAAACTTACTGTCAGTTTTTTACCGTAAGCCGTATTCAATATATGTTGATCATGTGCAAAATAGACCAATTAAATTCCCCTAGAGTCCAAAAAAATCGTTGTAAGGACTTCTGCAGGAAAGAGACTCGTTTTGGCTTTCACAGGGCAACATTCATCCCACTACTCCTTACTGCCTTTTTGGACTTTGGGGTGTAGTGATGTACCCATGTCTCATGAAATGTTACGATGCGCTTTAAAAACACCTCTCCTTCTTGCTGAAATTGATCCAGGAACCTTACAGCAATCTCCGACCTAACATGACCCGTTTTTGGTTTTCAGTCAACAACCTCAGAACCCATCAAGCACTAATTTTTCTGAAACAGACTTGATCAGTGATTATGGATTGAACACTTCCATAGCTGATATGCACTTCTGATGAAATTTCTTCTATGGTTCACACACCACACAACCAAAAACTGCTTATTGCTTACTGCTGCTTGTGTTTGCTTATTGTGGTTTCCGGTGATCACATTCAATAAGCTCTCAAACAGCATGAATATTATCATATGTAAGGCTTGTCCTTAGGCATCAATCATTACTATTGTTTTTAACTCATTCTTATCCACCCTTAAATGCTCTCACTTATATAAATGCAAGATTTTGAGACAGTGTACTAAGCCAAATATGTGCCTGCTAACGAGTTTATATTTCTGACGGTTTAATGCCATCATTGGTTAATATTTTATAATAGTCCGTTGCACAACAGACGAAGGAACTTCCTGCTTGGCCATGGCTGTATTGATGACAGTGCTGAGCTAGAATACTAATCAGAATGGTTCCCCCACTCCTCATAAACCAAACATTATGTAGGTAGCACCTGTATTCTAAGAAGAATAGCAAAATTACTGTTTATATTTAATTTGCCCTCGTAGTAATAAACTCTCCATCTGCCAGTTGAAATGTTTTATGGTTCCATATAAGAATATCTGTCTATCTATCTTCTAATAACACCATCACTAAAACATGAACTGAATAAAATTAAATGCCAATTATTAAGACTGAACTAGAGAATACATTTTACAACAGGTCTGTACTGTATGACCAACCACTGATGACAGTAAGTTTTAATAATAATTAGTGTTTTTTTTTATTAAGTGTATATTTAAGAGATTATGTTCATGAAGATGACTCACTATATTGTTGTGATTCCTGCCTGTTATGCGTGTTACAACGCTCTGGTATGATATTTTAAAATTTTAACCTAGATTGTAGTTATGTGTTAGGTTGTTTGAGGAAAAGATCAGATTGCAGATCTCGAAATGTAGTGTTGCTGATTTCTTGTATCCCCGAACGATGTCGAATTTAGAAAAATATTGTTTCAAACACTCCTTCCATCATCAAACACAAATCGTAAACTAAGTAGCTGCTAAGTTTTATAATTTCCACCACTTCAAAACAACATGAACACTATTATATATTCAGATATTTTAGCATTGCTGTAGAATGCCATCTTCAGTCGAAAGAGACGTTAAACTTAAAACAGTTTATTTGGATTTTAGTGAACTGGAAGATAGGCCTAGTGAACTGGACCAGTTATTTGTATAAAGTATATTTGTTTACAAATTATGATTAAAGCTGTAAAAATTGTCAGTTATACCTGTTAAAAAGCTTCAAAGTGCTTTGAGTTATGTTAAGAATAACGAAATGTAATCTAATGCAAAGATTATTATGATTGTGGCAGAGGGCATATTATATTATTGTAAGGCAATGTCTATCCTATTTTAGTTTTGTATGTTGCCACTACTATTATTCTGTCATACTGTTTATTAGAATAATATATTTTAATGAAAAAAGTGTTTCAATAAAAATGTTGATTTAGTGAAACATAATAGAAAAGAATCAGTAAATTAAAAAGAAAAGAAAGTTTTCTTTTAAAATATTCAATTAGAACATTGACATTAATTTTTGTATGGTGGGAGGGGTGAATATTAACTGAGTTATGTTTCTCAAGACTCATAGCCGAAGTGAATGGTGCGACATATTCATCTATGTTGGGTAGGAATGTAAAGATAATGAGAGAGGGCGGTGTAGTTATCAGACCATACAGACAATTAGTAGCATATCTGAGCTAGAGGTGCACACGTCTGTTGAAGAACGCACTATTATGAAATATTTTTGTCAGAAGAGGACATGAAATCTGCCGAAGTTTTGTGTTGACACATACTTAAGTTCTTTGAAAAAACGCTTTCAACGAGCCAAGTCAGTCTGGCATAAACAATTTTGCGATGTGTGAGAATCAGCCCGAGAACCATGCATGTAGACCTCAGAGCTAAGACCCATTTTACCGAAGGAAAATTTCTTGGTACGATTTTTTGGAACTGCAGAGGTATACTCCTCAGTCATTTTATTTATGAAAGGTGTACAATTAATGCTGCATACTCCTGACAACTGCTTGATGCTGTGAAAGTAGCCTATCTGCACAGGGCCAGATCCCTATTCAAAATGCAAATTCTGCTCCGTGACAATTCTCTGGCCACCACCACAGCTGCATTGACTCAAGAAAAATTGGACCAAACTTATTAGGAAACAATCGGACATGCACCCTACAGTCCAGTGTGACTTCAGCATGTTTTAGCCCTCTAAAAGAATTTGAAGGTCGCCACTTTGACAACAATGAAAACGTTCATACACAAATGTGTAAAAGATGCAACCAGCTCCAATCTTTGATGATGGCATTATTAACAAACTTCCGATTCGGTCAGGAAACTAAATAAAGGAGGAAAGTATGGTAAAATGCATTTACGATTGTATTTACTTTACCAAGAAATGTTCATAAAGAAAAGTAAGGTTGATATTTAATCCACCTTTTATTTGAAACATTAGCCTTTTTGAATGCATAACCGTAGAGCTTGCCTGTATTGAGTTTTGAGAAGTACCACACACAATACCAATCAACATTCATAGTACGCTTATTTGGTTTCCAATTAAGTTTATTGGTTGCAGTATTATATGATAGCTAATAGAAATATTAAAATATCTTTATTGCAGTTGAAAACAATATTATTGCATTGCAAAAGTCAGAGATACAAGTGAATTTTGACGTGCTCACCACAGCTTACTGCGTGCAAACATACAAAAATGTACATGCACTTGCCAATATTTATTTGTTTATTTACCCCCAGATCCGGCTTCAACACCAGTCAGCCAAATGGGCGGTCTCCCAGTCAAATATAAATCACCACCTGATTTTAACTTGACATTAATCAGTGTAACCAGTAAAACAGAATACTAATGTGGTTGAAATAAAAAGCATCTGTTCATCATGTTTGCTGAATTGTAGTATTGATTTGAAAAACAAACGTAAATCAAAAGCTATAAAACATAAATAACTTTAAAAATGTGTTCAAAGTCAATAAAATTACAAACTTGTTCTTTAGTTTTCTAAATTGAAAAATTAGAGGTATGTAAACTTTTGAGAAATTATACACGCTTTTATATGTAACATTATGCTTGGATGGTATATATGTAAACTTATGCACACAAAAAATTTGAAATAAATGTTATACCTGTTCATTGTTTTATCAATAAAACATGTTTTATATTTAACATGTTCTGAATAGTAAATAATATACCACATGTGTTTTATGAAATCTATTAAATTGTATTGCTCTACAAGACTTGTACATATTATAAACAACAAAAATATTATCAAAATTGTATATATTTAGTCCAAACAAAATAAAATTTCATGTTACAATTAAATTCTTTTTTATAGCCTTTAGATTTGCGCCTTAGATCATAATTATCAATTTTTTTATTTATTCTTGATATAAAAAAATAATAAAAATTGTATTGTTACTACACAAGTAGCTCTGGTATTTTTGAAACGAAACTTGCTTAAATACTGTGGCACCATAAACATTTCTTAAGTTCATACTAGTGATAAATAATAGATGAATGAATGCATACTGTTTAGGAAGAAAACTACAAGAGAAAACCTGAAAAATTGTAAATCCAGCATAACCAAGTTTTATTAACCCTTCTAGGACCAAACGGCACTTTACTGCAATTTGTGTAACTGAAAAAAAGACCAAGCAGCAATACAACCCACAGAACTGCCAAAACACACACCAGTACTGCCACTCTAATTTTTACTTCTTTCAATTCAGCTAAAGTTAAAGTTAGTTAGTTTGTATATGCTTTTCTTAGAGTACACAAGCTACTGATATTTTGTCAAGATTTTAAATGACTTTGACTTCTCAAACTTTGTCATGGAAACCTTTTGTCATCATCATTATCGACTGTGATGCTAAATGTAATGCTGTGTGTTTTTTTTAAATAAATTAGTATGTATATATATATATATACTACATTAATTGAAATTTCATAATATGTTGTCTCCCACAGTAAAAATATTTAGAATTTTATTTATTACAATTTTGTAAAAGTACATTTTTAAAATTTTTGAATTGAAATTTATAAGAAATATTTTGTGTAATTTTATTTAACATGCATATAGAAAGAAAGAGCATTTTTACTGTATATTCTTTTTACATTAACATTAAAATAATACCATATAAAATAATGGTTTACAGGTGTGCAGTTTTGTCAGTATGTTAAAAAGTAAGCATGTAAATTGTATGGTATATAATTGTTTTATCTGGTTCTAAAAGGCAATTTAACGTCAATAAAAATGGAAACTCCAGTTTAGGCATTATACAGGAATTATGAAGAGGAAAATTCTTAACAAAAAGGTTAACTTGTGTGCGAGAAAAAAAATATGGGAAAATTGCAGGAAAGGTAATAGATATTCACTAATACGTGCGAGTATTTTAGCTTTATTGCGTTGGCTCCTTTTGTTGACAACTCAATAATTGTTTGGTGACTCATTTTCAGATGAGCCCTGTTTTGTTTTGAGTTGGTGGAAAAAACAACAACAAGTTATCTTGCTAGAGTCCTTTCTGTAATTTATTACTGTCAGTCTAGCGTCTTAAAGCACCTTATTAGTAGACCTCCTCATCAAATAGAATATTGTAGAAATGTATTCTTTCAATGGAAGTTATCTGAATATTTTATATTCCCATAATTTATCCGTTTTAATGTATTCATAGTTGGTACTTGATAATTTATTTTCTTAATATTCTATTAACTGATATTAGGACAGCTGGGTTAGTAGCGAATTGTGTCCACCATAGCTAATATATTCATATTTTGTTGTTGTTTAATGTATTATAATATTGGATAAAATAATGGTCTTACCATTTACTAAAACAATAGCATATATTCTTGGGGTTTCCATAATTTTCAATCATTCAAGTTTGTACCTTTAATTAATTATTATTATTATACATGAAGTTTCTTAAACTACACGCTTGATAAATGTCAGCATTCTTTCAGAAATGCTAAAAAACTTTTAAAAATCATTGTCAAATTCGACAATAACACCGCCGCCTAGAAAGATCAGACCAAGAGTATTGGCGTCGAATTTGGTACGGAACGTTAACAGGGGTAACATAATCAAGAAGTTCTGTATTCGGTTCTGAACACCATATACTATCTAACTTTCATCTCTTTATGTAGTTCTAATAAGTAACCTACAAAGCGTAATGGTCAGTAATAAAACCTTTGCTTTCCTAGTACACAATGTACTATCTAACTTTCATCTCTTCATGTAGTTCAAATACATAACCTACAAAGCGTAATGGTCAGTAATAAAACCTTTGCTTTCCTTTCACCGAAACAATAACAACACATTGATTGCTCTGAGGATAATTTGGAGTTGATTGTGTATTAAATGTGTATAAAAATATATAATAAGAAGTTGATATCCAAGTAAGTATTGTAAATATTTATTTAGACAAGTTTGCATAAAAGGAATATGATATTGGTTTTGCAAGACAAAAAGTTGGAGTAGTTGTTAGTTACCATAGTATATATTTTGTTTATTTAGTTACGTTTATCATGATGTAGTGTTAATTGGACAATACACCTGGAATTTATTCCTTTACCATTTTAGGAATTTGGAATGGCCAGAGAAAATAATTTAAGGTTATTTTAATCACTAATGTTGGTTTAAAACAATTTCACTGTTGTAAAAACATTGTTGTGTTGTGGTGGCGATACTTTCTAATTGTTCTAAATTGTCGCCTATAAAATTCTATTCTTCAAATCCTTTATATTAAAATATAATTCATTTGAACTTTTTGTGTATAATTAATTTGAATTGTTTTGTATTTTAGGGTGAAGAAAGTCCAGTTTGAAATAAAAAAGAAAATTATGGAATATCGAAACCGCAGAACAATGCAAAAAAAGACAACTCAAAAGGAGAAGAAGGATAAGGACTTGCAATGGGCCATATTCAAGTGAGTTTGCTAACCAGAATTGACCTACTGTGTGTGTATATTTATGGATTAGTTATCTCTTGAGCCGTATTCAAGTAAGTTTTCCAACCAGAATTGACCTACTGTGTGTGTATATTTATGGATTAGTTATCTCTTGAGCCATATTCAAGTAAGTTTGCTAACCAGAATTGACCTACTGTGTGTGTATATTTATGGATTAGTTATCTCTTGAGCCATATTCAAGTAAGTTTGCCAACCAGAATTGACCTACTGTGTGTGTATATTTATGGATTAGTTATCTCTTGAGCCATATTCAAGTAAGTTTGCTAACCAGAATTGACCTACTGTGTGTGTATATTTATGGATTAGTTATCTCTTGAGCCATATTCAAGTAAGTTTGCCAACCAGAATTGACCTACTGTGTGTGTATATTTATGGATTATAGTTATCTCTTGAGCCATATTCAAGTAAGTTTGTTAACCAGAATTGACCTACTGTGTGTGTATATTTATGGATTATAGTTATCTCTTGAGCCATATTCAAGTAAGTTTGCTAACCAGAATTGACCTACTGTGCGTGTATATTTATGGATTAGTTATTTCTTGAGCCATATTCAAGTGAGTTTGCTAACCAGAATTGACCTACTGTGTGTGTATATTTATGGATTAGTTATCTCTTGAGCCATATTCAAGTAAGTTTGTTAACCAGAATTGACCTACTGTGTGTGTATATTTATGGATTATAGTTATCTCTTGAGCCATATTCAAGTAAGTTTGCTAACCAGAATTGACCTACTGTGTGTGTATATTTATGGATTATAGTTATCTCTTGAGCCATATTCAAGTAATTTTGCTAACCAGAATTGACCTACTGTGCGTGTATATTTATGGATTAGTTATCTCTTGAGCCATATTCAAGTGAGTTTGCTAACCAGAATTGACCTACTGTGTGTGTATATTTATGGATTAGTTATCTCTTGAGCCATATTCAAGTAAGTTTGTCAACCAGAATTGACCTACTGTGTGTGTATATTTATGGATTAGTTATCTCTTGAGCCATATTCAAGTAAGTTTGTCAACCAGAATTGACCTACTGTGTGTGTATATTTATGGATTAGTTATCTCTTGAGCCATATTCAAGTAAGTTTGTCAACCAGAATTGACCTACTGTGTGTGTATATTTATAGATTAGTTATCTCTTGAGCCATATTCAAGTAAGTTTGCCAACCAGAATTGACCTACTGTGTGTGTATATTTATGGATTAGTTATCTCTTGAGCCATATTCAAGTAAGTTTGTCAACCAGAATTGACCTACTGTGTGTGTATATTTATGGATTAGTTATCTCTTGAGCCATATTCAAGTAAGTTTGTCAACCAGAATTGACCTACTGTGTGTGTATATTTATAGATTAGTTATCTCTTGAGCCATATTCAAGTAAGTTTGTCAACCAGAATTGACCTACTGTGTGTGTATATTTATGGATTAGTTATCTCTTGAGCCATATTCAAGTAAGTTTGTCAACCAGAATTGACCTACTGTGTGTGTATATTTATAGATTAGTTATCTCTTGAGCCATATTCAAGTAAGTTTGTCAACCAGAATTGACCTACTGTGTGTGTATATTTATAGATTAGTTATCTCTTGAGCCATATTCAAGTAAGTTTGTCAACCAGAATTGACCTACTGTGTGTGTATATTTGTGGATTAGTTATCTCTTGGGCAAGTAGTACTGTCAAAGGTAACAATTACCAGAAGACTAGTCAAAGAAGTAATTAACTACATCAGTACGTTACGTAGTTCTATAAAATTTTGAATGGAGATTCTAAGTAAACGAATCAGTAACTTTTTTTGGATACTAAGATCACTGGCATGAATGGTAGATTTGAATTTGGAGTTTCTAGAAAGCCTTTAAAAAACACAATTTGTTACACCTATAAACTCCAATATGCATCTCAGTCTAAAATGTCATAATTTTGTTAAATGAATCATTGTTTGTTAAAATATCACCTCTCAGTCTTGGAAAAAAGTAATCAAGCAGATAGCATGTAACATGGTTAAATGAACAAGTATGGTAAATGTTTAATTCTAAAGTAAACCAAATTATAAGATCCTTAGGGAGAAAAAACAGTAGATAAAAGGTATGTTTTTATAGGCACACAATTAAAAAAAAAACTGAAATTATTGGTAGTATTATTAAAACATACAATTTTCATCCCAGTTACAAAATAAATAAGTGAAGTTTTGGTTAAGCGCATGATCACCATAATAAAGAGCAATCTAAATGTGTGTATATGGTTAAATAATGGTGATTCTACTTGTTGGAAACAACTTTTCAAATTAAATTTGAAAAGTCTTTGAAATGTTTTAAAAAGAAATGACAAAAATAAAGCAAGATTATCTGCAGAGGATTTTAAGTGTAATATAAACATATATTCAATCATGGCAAGGACTCCCTAGGGACTCAATAAGAAATAAGATTTTTAATACAAAATCACATTTCAGCTATATAATAATATCTGGAGAGAGAAAGAGTCTGATGGACTGATAGCAATGACCTTGAACTTGTTAAGTGAATAGCCTGTAGATGTATATTCCTTGACATGACAGTCTGTGTTTGAGCTGTATCTGTGGTGGTAGTCTAATATTAATAAGGCCTGTAAATATGAGTGTTTTTATTTATTTTTAAGAGTTCACGTTTGTTGTGTGTGTTTTATTTATTTTGACAACCCCTCATAATATGACTGAGGAAATATTGTAAGTAGTGAAAATATATAATTATACTATGGATCTCAGCCTAACTGATGTATATATTTACTTTGATACTTAACCCTTTAGGACCAGCCCGAAGTTTTTAATAATTTTTTTAAATATTTTGGTCCATATTTAAAAAACTGCATGTGTGGAAAATATACCATTTTTTATACTTTTGGGGAAATAATCATATCTATTTAATTATTAATTCAAAAGCTGTGATTTAGGCGTAATATTTTACCTATTGTTTTGTACTGAAAATTATATACATAGGCCTATAAAAATATATATATATATATATATGTAAAAAAATAAATTTTATATCGGAAAACTTAAGTTTGATCATGAAAAACCATTGAATTTAAATATATTTAATGCGTGGGTATATTACATTTTGATTTTACATTCGATTTTGTATAAATGTATCAAAAGCTCTAGTATGTCAAATAAATAAGCTGTGAATACATAATCCAGTAATGTGTATTTGCTAAAACAAAGTTTTTATCGTGATAACAGAAAAATCCCTTATAGCCTACTTCTAAAACAAAGCTAAAAACATACCTGCATGAATTCATGAGACTGCCTTTCAGATAAAATAAACACAATTTTATTAAGTTTGAAAACCTAACACTATTTACAAAATGGCCTGACTTTTTTACATTTATGTTTTATTAGACAAAGAGGATAGCAATCCTCTTTGTAATTTGTGGAGACAGTTCTACAAATTGACAATCCCGCACACCTTTAAATTATAACAAAAATTAAATTATACAGATAAAAAAATAATATCGTTGTGACTTCTAAATGATGAATATATATTATAAGAAACAATAAAAGTCCGCTGGCGATGGGTCACTCGGCTGGTCTTTTTTGTGTAAGTTACAACTAGCAATAAATCACACGGTTGGTCTTAAAAGGATTAAAGTAGATATCTTTATTTACAGATAAATTTTTTAATTTTTTAATTGTATTCTAAGCTAGACTCAAGTGTTAACTTTTTGTTATTTTACAGTACACTAATCACAGTACTGGTAATTTGGATCAGTCAGTTTCATAGTCTATAATTTTTGTATACTGTTAATAGCTTTTGAAGGAAATAAATCATTATTATCACTTCACATTCTGGAGGTGCTTGAATGGTTATCACAAATAGCAAACAAGTGCCTACCTACAGTTCCAGACTTAAAACTACCGGATCATATTTCGGTCGGACTTAAGGTTTTTTTGTAATTGTGATTATGTGGCTATATTATTTCATAAAAGTATGTTAAAAGAAGTTAAAGTGAAAAGTAATTATAGTAATTAAATTAAATACTGTTTTTTTTGTACATACAAGTAAAACTAATTGTTTAGAATTTCAGGTACATAGAAAAGGAATACCATTGCCTGTTTAATTAGATAGAAGACATACCCCAGACATTTTATTTTATTAAAACACATATTTGACAAACTTTCAGACAGCATTTTGGAATATTTTAATCAACAAAAATTATGTATCTAATAGTAATTAGTTTAGAACGACAACAGTTTGTTTAAAACGGATTCAAAAATATTAGCAATTATTTGTTAATGTTAGCAAAAAGCTGTTAAACGAGATTTCCAGACAATCTTTGGACATAAGTTGTTTTCACTAGATTGTGCAGGGCTCAAAATAACAACTGTCTCAATAAGTTAGTTTGTGTTTTTCTTTCTTGAGATAAACCATGGCCTATATTAGTCAACAAAAGTAATTATTTACTATAATTGTGGTGTATAATAATTGTATCACTGTTGGTGATGAAGAGTCAGATGTAATCTCTAGAGTGAGTGTAATGTACCAAGCTGTTGTGGTGAGTCTTTGTTATGGAACAAGCTGTTATCAGTGATGTGGTCGGCTCTGATGAGTCATGTTGTCATGCAGAGTGAGATGTTGGATACAGCTGTTTCTAGCCAGTGTGTGTTAGGAGTGAGTGAGGCCTATCTGTATATACAGAGTTCTCACTGGGCCTTCTGCGGTACTGCGATGGAAAATGATGGTCTTAAACGGTCTGTGTACAAGTAAGTCCATGGGAAAACCACAAAAAATTATCTATAAAGTAAATCTTTAACCATTAGTATTGTTACACTTAAATCAAAATTGCCAATAACCTCAATTATTGTTATGAAAGCAAATTTGAGTAGTGCATTTTCTAAATAAAAAAATTCACGTTACATAACTTTCTGAAAGCTTGTACATTTTTTACCCCTTCTAAGTGTTTAATAAACTACCTTCAAGGTTAACTAAAATTTCAAGGTTGAATCTAAAAATTTACAGAAATTAAGGTTACCACTAAAATATAAGATGGTCTCACTTATTTTGCATTGTATGATTGTGGCTGTATGGGAAATGTTAAGTTTTTAATTTTACAATTTGTAAAAGAATGTATTCTGCCAACCCTTTTAATGAATTTATTTATTTAAAATAACAATTTTGTGTGGCCATTTTGATTTTCTTGCACAATATATGGATGTTTAGAACCGTTATATAAATGTTATTCACAATTGCCAAATTCATCCGCTGCTCTAAATCTTTACCTATAACAGTCTGGTTAAACCTAAATACTCATAACGCATGGTGGCATTTTATTTTGGATGGTAGCTAAAATAGATTATCCATGAGGGTCAAAATTTGCAAATACAGTACAGTATCTAGGATTTTTGTATAGTTGATCAAAAATGTACATTAAACTTACACGTAACATTCATTGACATTACTTTGGAGTAATAAAATACGTTTGGCCTAGGTACTAATGATAATTGAAGATTATTATTTTTACTAAAAGGAACTATATTAGGCTACATTAAAATGTCAGCATTTGTAAAAATATTTTGTTAGTATTGTACTAAACCTTGTAATCTTAATTAACTAAAGTTATTACTTGTTTTATTAGGTTTTAGTTTTGATAAAACTTCCAAACTAAAATTATCCAAACAATCGTTTGATAAAGATTTTTAATTTTAAAAACGTTTTTACATGGTGAAGCACACAAAATGTCATTAATTTGATTTTTTATTTGATTCTATGCTTTTTGTAGATATGAGTAAAAAGTGAAATACTTGATTATCATTCTGCCTTTTTAAGATATTGTGATTTTAGTAAAACACCATTTCCATTCCTAATAAATACTTAAGGAATAAAAAAAAATATATTTCTAAGCCACATAAATAAAGATAACTAGGATTTATATTTTTCCAGAAAAAAAGCACAGTTTTCTTAATAATATTGCAAATTTTTCTTAACATTTACACTGTAAATGATGAAGATACAAATTTTTTAATTGGAAGTACAAGCACGTTTGGAGTTCTTTGAATATGTTAAAATGCTCATTTTGCCCAAACTTTAAACATAAGTTTATCCCAAACATAAACGAGTTGAGATAGGAATGTAAAATTTGGTATATTTTCTTATCTATATGGATTAAAAATGTAAAGTTTCATCAAAATCTGAGATGGTGGGTGACAAAACCAAAATGTTCTGGATGATTTTATGTGGAATAAATTACCTATGACACATTTTGGCCAATTAGATTCATGCAGTAAAAATCTAATTTTCATTCTTGAAAAACACAAAGCCTAGTAACTAGTTCCATTTTCCTTATGGACAAGATTAGATTTTCAAATGTATTTGTATCTGATTTCAACAACACTAACAATTTAAAATTTTTACTCTTAACTAAAAATTAATCAGTAAACAAGATAATAAAAGGTTTGCACAACAATAAAGTCAAAATCTGTTGTGAAACAGCCAACAGTAACTAAATAATATTGATTTTCTAAAAATTCTAAAAATAGACACTGACAAAATGCTTGGAATCAGCATTTTGAAAGTTAAATTATTCGTTGTTAAACCTGCCATTGGAGGCCCAGAGCTCATATGAAAAAAGCTGATAAGAAAATGGTCTAATATATTAAAACAATATTTAATTTATTATGGCTCCTTCTTGCCCTTAATAGCACAAGTAGACTGGGCATGACCGTTGCAACATCGCTCTTGACGGTCTGACAGTTTGCGCGTTCCAACGATCATGCGCCAGCCGCGGCAAATTAACAAAATCTGTTAAAGTGGTGTTGGAAATTATAATTTTAAATTGTGTTTACAAAAATTATGACCATAAGCTCAATAATGTGACCAATGCCGAGCATTTTTAACTGAACCCGGTGGAGAATGAATGTTAAAATGGTTTACAAACAACTGGTTCAACAATCACTTTTATCCATATAATTCAAAAATTCTAAAATTACATACTCTAAGTTAGTACTCTTGTACATATCTTGTATAAAACTTACTCCTGTAATTTTCACTGAACTAGTTAGTTCGTGGTTAACGTTCAAACTCAGTTATCTATACTTATTTATGCGAGAGTAGTATCCAACGAACGGTCTTGCTTGTTGCTATGTCAGTGGTGCTGATTTAATTTTCTAACTATGCTGTTTTTAATACAACCTTTTAAAAAATTGTTTAATTATTGAGGTTTTAAACAATTTAACAACATTATGTATATTAATGTAAATATTGGTTCTGGAGACTGGAGTACTATAGAACTTTAGACTTTATTTTCGATAAGTATTATTGTAATCTCTCGCGGAATATCAATATTATTAATAAGTGTAACAAGACAGATATTTTTGCTAAAATGTCTGAAGAGCTTGTTGCTGTTTTGCTAAGAACATTTTTATCTCAGCTTAAACCCTGGTTTCATTGGAAAAGAATGTCAAATCTCAAATTGGTTGTTAAAGTAATAACAGTTTGCAAGGTCGATTATTGCTGTCAATACCACAGGTCCTCTCAGTGATTGATAAACATAAACAGACGAAGTAGCGGTTACCAGACTCGTATTCATTATTCTCTCAAGAGTTTGAGAATATTTTGATGTTGATCTCAACAAGCATACTGGCGTTAATCTCAACAAGCGTACTGACGTTGATCTCAACAAGCTTGCTGACGTTGATCTCAACAAGCATACTGACGTTGATCTCAACAAGCGTACTGACGTTGATCTCAACAAGCGTGCTGACGTTGATCTCAACAAGCATACTGACATTGATCTCAACAAGCGTACTGACGTTGATCTCAACAAGCGTACTGACGTTGATCTCAACAAGCGTGCTGACGTTGATCTCAACAAGCATACTGACGTTGATCTCAACAAGCGTACTGACGTTGATCTCAACAAGCGTGCTGACGTTGATCTCAACAAGCATACTGATGTTGATCTCAACAAGCATACTGACGTTGATCTCAACAAGCGTACTGACGTTGATCTCAACAAGCATACTGACGTTGATCTCAACAAGCTTACTGACGTTGATCTCAACAAGCTTACTGACGTTGATCTCAACAAGCATACTGACGTTGATCTCAACAAGTGTACTGTTTGTTGCAGGACCATGGAGGAGGCTGACTCCCTGTTGGGGTTGCTGCTGCCAAAGGAGGCACCAGAAGCAGAGGTGGCCACTGTGCCCGGATTCAAGCGACCCAAAGACGAACAAACTGTCATTGAGGAGCTGTACACACTAAACACGCAGTTGAGGATATTCATCACGCAGCTGTTGACAAAACTGGAGACAGCTGAGCGGCAGTTGGAGGTGGCCAAGATTCGGCTGGAAGTGTACGAGAACGCACCGCCGAAGATCATCGATTTGCCACCCCTCGACATGTCAGTCAGTGAGTCTCTGGAGGCTTCAAAGTACGAATTTCCTGCCCCCACTTCCAAAGAGGAGGAGCCCAATACAGGCCAGGGTGAGAACTAGGCCTTGAGTATTTTGTCACAATGAGAGTAAAGTCTTGATTAGTTTAGGTTAATTTTTTTCAAAAGTTGTAGATGAAGGAAAGTTCTTTAGCTCCAATTTTGTGATGCAAATTTAATGGGACGATTAGACGACTTTTTTCGCTTAAAAAATCTAGATTTTTCTAGTTCTTAGGAACAGGATAATACAAGAAGCAGGAGTTTAACTCCAAGAATTTCAGTTTGATCTGCAGTTGAAATGCTTAAGTTGAAAGAAACGTCACTGTTACAATCACTATGTATTTTATAAAAATATTTTTGAAATTTCTATAAAATCAAACAGAACAACAGCTATTAAAGATCAACATTGTTGTGCAACAATGGCAGGCATAATTTGTCAGTAACCAAGTATTTTTACCTCACAAATATGTATTTTACAGTATGCATTAAAATATTTTACAGTGTCATATTACAGTTGGGAGGAAGCCCAAAATGTCCATAAAACTGCTATAGATGCTACCAGATTGATTAATAAATATAATATAACCTTTCAGAAAATCTACGTACCTGATATTAATTTACACTGATTCAAGCATCTTAAATCAAAGCAATGCTGTATGTTTTTGAAAATTTTTGTGTAAAATTCACCACCAATTTTAATTATTTTACATTAAAAGATTACTAGTTTGACAGAGAACATTATGTTTATATATCCTTTGTTCTTTCTATTCTGTTATTATTGGTAAATTAAGATTTGACGTAGAAAAAACCAATAGCAAGACTTATTAAGTAATTATTTTTAAGATGTATTTTGCTGTACTCATTTAACACAATTATTTGTTAGCAAAAATGGACAATTTATATAGTTCTTTTCTATAAATAAAGAATAATACGTGTAAGTGAGTCACCTCGAATATTTTAATGTATGGGAAAAGTTTTTTGCTATACCTAGAAATTGTAATTAGGTTCAGTGAGTTTATTTCCAGCATTCTAAATTTGAAGTAAAATTTCCTATTTGTCGGAAGTACTCAGCCATTCTTTTTTGGAATTGATTAAAATTAACCGATGATTACATCATCAATGTCAGTTTCTTGGAAATCTGATAAGATTGTCACAAAACACATGGTTGTAAATTCATTGTGGATAATTCAGGATCGTTTTTAATTACTAAAAATTAAGTTTATAGCCTACCATGAAACAATCCAATGAACATAAATGTCTTATTATAAGCATGTTTCGAAGGTCCTGCACAGGAATATATAACTCAAGTCAAGTGACTCTCATACAACTCTAGTCGTAACTTGCACCTTGAGACATACCTGTTCGCTGGATTGTTAAACGGCAAGTCATAAACCTAATATTTAGTTATACATGGTTGGTGCAAATGTAAAACATTGTGGGGTGGCCTTTGTATATTTATCATGTCTTGCATTTTATAGATTTTATAACATAGTATTGATTTTTATAATTTTTTTATTTAATAAAATCTCACTAAATGAGGTGAAACCCATGAATAAAGTTCGATTGCAAATAAAATAATCTTATTTGCCAAATATTTTTACATTGATACTTTTAGTTGAACCTTTATTTCATTCTTTTTCATCTCTTATTGTATTGTATAAAGGACTTCTTAACAGGCTATTTTTAATTTTGTCAAAAATTGTATTTTTGTGATACTTTGTATAAACTGAATCATATACATTTCTCTTAGAAACAAGTGACTTTAGAACGAAATAATTTAATTGAATAACAAATAAAGGTATATAAATTAATATTGATAAATTAATCTTAATAAATTTGTTGTATATTAAAATTTTTGGTGTAACCTAAGGCAGTAATTTTTCTTACGTCTTCAATATTTCGAATGCTTTATATAAAGCAATAACATAAAACAGAATAAATTGTTACTATTAAAGTGTTAGTTGTTTGCTAAAGAACTGTTGTGATATATCTGTGTTATTATTGTGTGATTTGATATAAATAGCTCACATGTTGACAGTGTATTGTGTTAGTTTTAGCAGTAAATTAGAGTAATATGAACAAAAGTGGATCGGTAATTTCAGCAGCATATTCAGATTTTATATATTGATTACAGTGTTATCTCTCTTACTTTTGTAATTACGTTATTATTGTGTATAATTAACTTTTTATATGTTATATTACTTTGACATTGGGCTATTTTGAAAATAAAAAAAATGTGTATCCAGTAAATCATTGTTTTATTTAATTTCAAACAGAGAAATGAAAATTTGGTATCCCAATAAGGAAGATGTTTACTATAGTATAAATAAATATAAGTGTGTTTGTACATTATTTAACTAAAAAGTATTCCTAGAAACAACTGAGAAAAACTAAATAACAATTTAATAAGTTATACAAATCAAATATAGTATACACTGTTATGATTAATGCATTGTGTCAGAGGAGTATAATAAGATTAATAATGAAAATTATTGAATGATTTATAATTAATATTAAAATCTGTATCTTACAGAACCACACTGTGCCTTATCAAAAAACCCTTTCCAGATCATCTTGAGTGACTTTCTTATCCACAGCCTTGCAAAAACTGGCTATTCGAGATCATGAGTGACTTTCTTATCCACAGCCTTACAAAAACTGGCTATTCGAGATCATCTTGAGTGACTTTCTTATCCACAGCCTTACAAAAACCAACTCTTTCCAAAGCATCTTGGATCTTCTAACTTATAAAACAGTGTTCATATATTGTACTAAATCTTTTGAACTAGTATTTACAATTTTTGTCCAAAAAGATTTATTCCTTACTTTGGTTAGACCTCAGCTACATAAAATTTTTACAAGCGCCAGTTCTGTAATCACAACTTTGTTCTCAATTTTATATTTTTGTTGACTCATGTTTTCTCAAATTTTATTTGTATGGACATTTCTAAGTAGACAGGTACATTGAGATTAATCCTTTAATAGGCAGGAAGACTTCCTGACAGGCTTGTGTTTGTATTAGGCCACACATATGTGTTGATTGAAATGATTCTAGAATCAATAATATTTAAGGTCATCCCATATATATAAAAAGCTTCACATAAATCCTATTCTTATAAATAGTTGTTATTATATATGAACCAAATGAACAATTGGTAGTTTTATTTATGTTTGACATTATTCCTGACCTTCTTTTCATCTACAAATAAAAAAAAATCTAAATTAGTTGGTAAATAATGACAAACTTAAAACAATTTTCATTTTTTCAAGGCTGACCAATAAAAATCGTAATACTTTTTGAACTTTAAGACCCTATAATATCTAAACCGTAAGAAATAATGAAAAAATTTAGCATGGTTACTTACAAAATGAATGGAGCAATCATGCCAAGTTTCATCAAAATCTGAGATGGTGGGTGTAAAAATCCTTTATTTGTGGTTGATTTTACATGAAATGATACCGCATCAAGCACAACCATGTTTCTTTCAAATGGCAATGGATTTCTGCTTTGAGTGTAATATCTTATAGATTGTTACATAATCAAAGCAATAGATTATAATTAACATTTCCAGTGGGTTTTCATTGGAATAAAAATTCATGTTGATAAATTCATATTTTACAATATAACATATACAAAAGCTGAGCACATGTTCAATAAGTGGATAACAATCAGTTACCATAAAGAGTAAAAGATTTTTAAAACTGTGTTGAATAATGATAACGTTGAATAAAGAAACAACTGTCAACCCATTTATGCCGAAATACAAGTATATTCGTAGTCTGATTGCAGTATCTGAAATATGAGTTAACTCATATTTCACTAAGGATTTAAATAATGTGTTATTTCAATAAGTTTTTTTAAGAAAGTAAGAAATAGTAAATGACCCCACTGACTTAGTTCAGTACCTTAACCATTACTTCGTATAGATGACTCCACTTATAGAAAAACAGAATTCAGTTCCATAACACAATAACCCATCCAATGCTCCCACCAATATCCAGCAGTTTATTAGAAATGATAGATGAAATTCCATCAAAAGCTGTAAAACACTGCTAAAGAATTAGCTGTTCAACTTGACAGTATAATAAACAAATCACTCTGTTGGATCAGTTCCCCTCAATTTAAAAAAAGCAAAAATATATTTAAAACACAAAAAAGACACGCTCAAAACAAGAAGAAAATTACCGTCCTATCACATTAATATCAACATTCTCAAATATAATAGAGGATGTTGCACTGTCAAGAATGCCAAACCACCTGGAAAGACCTCATTGCAAAAATAGCACAGATTGCTCAATTGAAGGTCTACCACCACTGGACCTAGCTTAGTAGCAAATGTTATTGACCATCTAGGGGCACGGGAGCATGCGGCAGCAATTTTACTAGATTACAGCAAGACATTTGACTGGTTAAGCCAAAACTTATTTTGAGGAAACCTTCAATTCTGAGAATAGAAGGACTGGCAAAAGACTGGGTGACCAGGCATTTGAAAGGACGCAAACAAATAGTTGAAATTCAACAAAACCCAAATGGGAAATTAGATATATAGAGGTCCACACAACTCTTGTCTCATCAGAGTTATGCCTCAGAGCTCTGCCCTGGACCCTTTCTTTTTCATATTGTTTACTAATGATTTTCCACCTTCATCAGGTTTGAAAATATCAAAACCATAATATATGCAGATAATACAACTGTTCTGTTTGTACATTATACACCACAAGAACTATACTTTGATATTTTATCAACAACAGATAAGATTAATACTGTATTCAAAATGATTTGGCCATTAATTCGTCAAAAACAACGACAATACATTTCAGCAGGAAGCATGAGCAAATTCCCAAAATACAGTGGAAAATAATGCAAAATTGCTAGGTTTAACAACTGATGCTGATTTTTCTTCGAATGATCACATACATAGCCTGACCAAAAAGCTTTCATTCGGCATTTATGTGGTACAGAGGATAGAGTGGATACGAGATTTGGAAATACCTAAGGACCGCATATGCGGTGACAGAATCACATATAAGGTACGAATTTATTTTATAGGGAAGAACATCAGACGCAAACCTTATCATCAAAATTCTAGCTGCAGAGAATCTTTTAAATCCTTAAAGCTTCTATCAGTCACAACATTCTACATTCATACAGTTGTCATGTACACAAAGAATCTGAACCTTTCCATAAATATGGATTTTCATTCTTACAGTACCAGATAGGCACTGATTACACTCTTCCCACCCATTTCACAATACAGCTCCTTCATGGATCGTAAAATTCTACTCCCTCCCAAACAACCTCAAGAATACTACAGGTATTAGACTAAAAAGGCAGCTTTGGGACTGGCTAGTGGAACAACCAGTGTACTTAATAAAAGAGTTCTTCGACCAACTAAACTAAAAGAATCAATCCAGTCAAAACAATGTAACAAGCAAAAAATATTTCAATTTCAATGCTGCCATTGCATTTTTTAAAGACATTACGAATAAAGAATATTGTCTATTGTCTACTCTAATTACATTAAAAACCCTCGTATAGACAAAGGCAACCTATCCGTCCCCCTTCTGGCCAGGAAATATGAGATATTGGTTTTGAGCCCCAGACCATTGCAGATAAAAAGAAGAAATTTGACAATAAGGTAAGGTTATGTTTCTAAGTTAAGAGCCAGACGTATTGGTGGTCCCATAAGAACAATGTTAAACCTCATGCGATTTTACGACCTTATTTTTTAATTGTAGAACTAAAGGACAAGTCTCATTATAAAGAATAATTAATGTTTAAATAATAATTCAATTTGTAATTCAATGTGGTTTCACTGCCTTGCATACATATTCATGTTATTAGTTCTAGTTTGTAATTTCTAGTAGTGAATTTTAGTAATTGTGCGTTTCCTGTGTTTTTTTATATTGCCCTTAATATCAAGGTCGATGAGTTTTGGTAATCATGTTTTAAGTAAGTAATTTATTTTTTCGATCCTATTTGTTGTTGAAGTAACCTGAAGTGAAAGTGTAATGTAATGGAGTACATCATGTAAAATCCAAAGCCCAAACTAAGAACATTCTGTTTAATAACTGATGCCATGTTTTTCCCTGTATCACTCATCTCTGCTAAACAATCCATTTATAATGATGTTCATCTTGGGCTATGCTTCCGTTAATTTTTTCATCCGAACATTTAATAATAATTTTCGTATTAGGCCTACATCTAATTGTAAATTTGTTGTATTTTTACGTTTCAAACAAATCAAGATATAAATAGTTCTGAGAATTATAAATTTAGATTAGTTGCTTATACCCAACTCTAGGATAAGGACGTAAACTCCTGGAATAGCTCCATCACCCTCCCGCCCGAGACAACCCCGGTCGCTCCAGAGCCACTACTGTGTTTATTTATTTATTCATCAACGGTATCCACCATTTTTACAATAATAATTAATAATATTTCAATAACACAATACAATATAGGCCTACTAATACTACATGAATACACAATAATACATGCATTAAGTATGTGGACAACAAACTAAGACAAAAAAGTCAGGAGCTGGTGAGCAAAACAGCAAGTGTAACAAGACTAATGTCCAGACAAGAAAAGAGGACAACAATTAAAAATAATATTTGAATGACTATAACAGTAAAATTTTAAAATCCATAACAAGAGATAAACTTGAAACAAACTATAACAATATGATAAAACTTTTAAAAGTAACAAAATTAAATTTCCTAAAGAAATAACAAAAGATAAACCTAGAACAAACTCCAACAATCAAGACAATAACAAACAAACAATAAGTTAAGCAAACAGAAAGTAACAAAAGAGTGTAAAAATTTTACCCTAATCAGAAATTGCCATACCTATGAGACTGCCACAGCAAAATCCTAACTAGGGTTTCTTATAAATAATTTGAAACAGTTCATTTCTAAATCCAGTTGGCCTCATGAAGAAGTCAATCAGTGTTCCACCCTAGGTTCCATGAACCATCTCTGGCATACATCTACTCAGTTTTACTCTACTCTGGCCTTCCTGACTCTCCTCTTCCTTAAAAGTATAGTTACACAACATTAATTTAATGATATAATTATCTCCAACAACGTTATTTCATAGTTACAGGCTGAGGGATTATATGTGGTCTCCTATTTGTCATCGTTCTAGGTTATAATAGGTATAAAAGTCCAGTCCAGGCGTTGTCGCTGCATAGGATGCAAGTCCCAAGCACAAATCACAAGTACGAGGATCACAATCACACATGCGCTGACTACAGTGGGATACTAACATGAATGGTGACGTCGGCTCTTTTATTGGCAAGCGTAGTGTCATCTGAAACAATGCGACAGTAAGGGGGAGGAGTAAAGCCTAACCGTTTACAACCCTAAGGTTTGGTCCTAGGTCTTAGTGTCAAGGCGTGTGTGCGAATTCTGTTGGTTGAGGTTTGTTTGATTGTTATTATCTTTTTAGGTTTCCTAGTTAGATTTTTGAAATATTGGTACCAAAATTGGCCTCACCGCAAGCTAAGGTTGACTTAGCGGTTGGTCTGCTAATTTTATGTTTGAAGCCTTAATAAGTTTGCGTTTTGAAACGGGTTTTTAACACTTTGTAGTTTTTTTACACATAACTTAAGCTATAATTCATACGATAAATCAAAGAGCAACTTAAACAGTTTTATTTTTTGTCACCTGTGCGCATGCGGACGCAATGTTTCCTCCGCAATCGAAAGCGCTAGAAGCAAAAATGGCGATTCGTGAACAGAAGGCTTTTTGTGTTCTACAGTTTGCAATGACCGAATCTTTAATAACTAAGGGTTCCGTATACAGTTCGGTTGTGATCCTCTAATTGATAATAACATCCGTAGATGGTATCATCGGTTTGATATACTGGCTGCCTTTGCAAAGGGAAGAGTACGGGACGACCAACGGTTATTGAAGAGAGTGTTGATCGAGTGAGAGATTTTCACGCATAGCCAAAGAAATCAGTTCGGAGGACAGTCGTGATTTAGCAATTCCAGTGCAAACTTTTGCAGAAACGCTTACAACTACATCCTCACCGTTTGAAGTTGTTACAGGCTCTACAGCCTGCAGACTATGATTTCGTGCCAATTTTGGAAACGGAATATTGTTGCAAAATAATAAAGATTTTCTGGATCACGTCATTTTAGTGATGAATCAACATTTCACCTCAGTGGGCATGTGAACACTCATGGGTTAGAAGACCATCACGGGGTGGTATAATTGCAGCGAGACTCCCTTAAATTGAATGTTTTGTGTGCCATATCTAGGAGGAAAGATAAGATGTTTGAGGGTAAAAGCTGGGAGGAAGTGAGAGATGTGGCTGAGCGCGGTCTACTCACTGTGAAGCACTGGTTTGATCAATATTGGTTCACAATTAATAAAAGCAAAACTAAATGTATGCCAATTTTTTACGACGATCCGTTTGTTTTTACTGTTTTTTGTTGTACATGTAGTGGCCAAGATAGATGTGTTTTTGTGGATGTATTGATAGGGTAAGTGAGTATAAATACGTTGGTATGGCTTTTGATAACCGGTTGAAGTGGAGTAATCATGTAGCTTACATGCAGAACAAACTTCGTAAAAAGCTTACATTATGCTTATGTACAACCAATACTTCAGTGTGGCAATTTAGCATGGGGTGGCTGTTTTCAAAATAACCGTGCTCCCTTAGAAGTCGTTCAGAAAACTATCATAAAATTAGCGCTGAAGCGAAATCGTACTTATTCAACTAATTTATTATTTAAAGAGTTTAAAATTTTAATGTCTTGCAATTATACATCAGAACATCTCCATAATTGCCAAAATATATAAAATCCCAAGACCTTGTACTATTATTACTCGTACACACATAAAATTAATTAATAAATAGTTAGTAGTTGCTGTGCGAGATGGGTTTCGCCATCTTTTACAAAATTAATTGTATGTAAAAAACAAAATGGCCGATCTAAGGTAAACGAAGCAAGATAGGACTATACATTATATGACATTTTTCGTTCAGTTTGACCTCCTGAACAAATTGGTGAAGTTTGGTCCTGTAATTTTGGGACACCCAGTATATAAATACATAAATGAATGTTTGTCTGTATGTCCTTTATAGAATAGTAAACTATTTGACCGATCATTATGAAAATTTGTATGTATAGGTATTTTTTGACGAGAATGTTTATGTGCCACGCCCATTGATGTAACTCGCCACCAGGCGGCGCTGCAAAAGATAAAGGTTTTCAAAGCGCCTGCACAATATAAACTGCAGTTACGAGACAGTTACGTATATTAAATAGCCAAACACTTTTTGAAGGCGCTAAGTTATGATGTATACTTGTCTTTAAGATAAATGTCTGGTTGAACCTAAAGCTTGGGTGTTAGAATAAAGTACATGTATGTGTACAATGGTTATAAACATACACACATAAATAGGTAATTCATTTATAAAAACATCTTGTATTTGTACATTCACTTTTACATGAGTGAGGTGGTGACAAAATTGACGTAAAGTCGAATCAATTCATTCTCTTTTCAACACTGCCAGCTCGTTGTAAGAAGTGAAGGGATCGTACTTCCGGTTGTAGATCTCTGCCATGCTCTCTCCGATTACCACTTCCGCTGTGGTTTGGACGGTGACGTTTCCCACCACGTGCCCCGCCACCACAGAACCGTCGGCCCGCCCCAGGACGATGTGGAGGTGAGACCCCATCGGGCTTAAAGTTCCTACCAGCGAGCAGATCTCGAAGTTTTCATTGTCGAAGGATTTCACCTGAAAATCAGTGATTTTGAAAAAAAAAAAAAAAAACAGAACAGTGATTTGTTATATTATATCACATCATACACAGAAAGTTATTTCTCAGTGTCAAAATCAATTAAATAATGTAAATAGGTTTTTAAATCAGTCTGTAGGAAAATTTATATTAGCACTATGTTGTTTCAGTGGAAGGCTCGAGAAAAGGAAATAATTACTGTATATAACATTGCCTCTATTTATATGTATTGTTTTGGTATTTATACAGGGTGTAAAGAAAGTCCTGCACGGGTTTGATAATTCCCGAACGATTACAGGTAAAATAATAAAACTTGGTACATCATTACTGCACCTATACATCTACTTTTTGAAGTAACTACAATTTTTGTCATGTTGGGGGATGGCCCGCAAGGATTCAGAAGGAAATCTTAAATAAAAGCATAGGTTGAATACTACATCAAATTAAAGGTCTTTATTATTTGAGTACAATGCCGCAAATTCAACCTCAAAAGGTTCACTCTTTAAAAAATTATGCTGGTTTAAAGTTTGAAACTTTTACAATGTAGGTAGTGTTCTAGATGGTTTAATATTCTTGTTTTGGGTTCAGTCGTAAAAGTTAACTTAGTAAATAAATACTGGACTTTTAATAGGAACCCAAATTGAAAAAGTGGAACTATATTTATTTTGTGATTTGTAACCAAACTTTAGATTGTAGTAAAAAACATGAATGAAAAACACCACTAGAAAAAATTCCTTGAATCTATAAATGTAAATAAATAGTTACACCTGAAGATTCTCGTCTTCCTTGGATTAAAAAAGTCAAATTTAAAATTTACATTAATAATGTTCTATAACAAAACGGTCAAAAACAATAATTTATGTAAGTTTTTCTAGTAATTTATTTATTAATTCATTTTAGTCTAACAGAAACCTTTTTGGCTATTTCATGGCCCAGTGTATTTCACAGAATATAAAATTTGCTTATAACAAGTAATAGGCTGGAAATATATTATTCTTAATATGACGATTTCTTTTTCTGTTAATATCTTTGAACGTTGTAGTACGTTCGGAGATACTGTTCTTTTTCACTTCGTTAATGAACAATTACAAACAATAACAAATCACAAATCAAGGAATATCACTACGATGTAAAAACTGTACATTCTAGTTTGAGTATATATAAATTATTATAGTATTAGTTTTTCAAAGTTTTGAAATAGAATGCAGCAAAATTAGATTAGGTTAATTTTAATTTATAACATCTTTACAACAAAAAAGGGATAAAACGTGTTTGCGGCCTATTCCATCAGAAAAAAGTTAGTTGCAACGTTGTGGACTCAAAAAGGCTATTGAAACATGTTAAAATAAATATTTACTGCAAACCTATGGTAGGCTATAACTTGATATTATTATTTCAAGAAATGTATAAACTGAAGAAAGGAGTGAGGAGAGAGCATTTAAACTTGTTTTAAAAATGTTTAAGAACCAACACTTACAAAAATGTCTTTGGAAACCTACTTTAACCTCTCGGGCCCCATAGCAAATTCTAGATCTTTTACTATTACTTTAACTGTAAAATTGCTCTCTCTTATAAAACACAGTATAGAGTAGTGACAATGTTATGAACCGTTACATATACTGTACTGAAATAAAATCAATGAAGTCAATTAAGGTAAAAACTATTCACCTTTTCGTAGGATGGAAAAGGAGGCCCGCCGGAAGCAGTCGCATTCAGAGCTAAGGTAGCAGAATTCAGTGATCCCACACAGGTGACGATGAAGGGTGCTTTTAAACCTTTGTCTACAATAAACTCCTCAATACTGTCCTTAAGGTCAGTCCCATGCTTGAGAGAAATTGTGAACACTCTGATGTTGGAAGCCATTAACAAATGCCTGACCGATCAGAAATTTCAATCAAATACGTTACATCAACACTATCAGCTGCTTGATAAGAGAATGTCTACAGTTCTGCAAACTTTGTAAAACGTATTAAAACGTGTTTGTATATCGTGTAATAGGTTACTTACTTTATACATTATTATAGTCCATGAGAATAATTTTCAGTTGAAAAGAACTCTAGTAGTGATGTTACATCATATGGAACCGAGAAAGAGTACCCAATTTTAGTCACTTATGATTTAATTTTTTGGCAAAATCACATAATTTTTTTATTCAAATACTAAAATTTATTTTGAAAAAAAACCTTTAGATTCTAAAAAGGCTTTAGAATTCTTGGGAGCTATCAATAAACATGCTACATATCAGTAATAAAAAACATGCTTGTAGAAGCATGAATTGCAACATGCGAACTAAGGAAAGATTTGTGTTGTAGTTCCAGTTTATGAGTAGTTCATTAATTGATTTACCTTTGTCTGCAACACTTTGGTAATAGAACATCCAATAACTACAGTGGATATCTAAATCAACGTTATTATTGCAGTGGTTATATTAGCCTATATACCGTTAACAATAATTTTATTTTCGTTGAACGTTTGGTCTGTTTAGTCTATATTTTGTTGAATACTCTGTATTGTTTTCATAAATAACAGATTTTTCAAGTTAAAATGCACGGATTTTGCAAAACTGAAATGTTTAATTTGATGTAATTGTTTACTATGAATATAGCATGTTATATGCAATCATACCAGGTTTTGTTGGATTCGGCTAAAATTACAGTAATTATCTTTCACACTGTATTTTTGTGGTATAGATCGTTTCGTAATTATCTGGGTAAAGCAATATTACATATTTTTTCAGGTCAAGACAAACACACATTTCACTATATGAGCATGGGTCTTCGTTGCTTATTTCCCCCATCCATCTATCTGTGCGTGTTTGTATAGACAAATTCATATATAAAAATAAAATAAATCCAACAAAATTTGTGTCAAATGTTTATGGTAACAAGACAAGTTGCTACAAAACATATAGGAATCTTTTAAACTTTTAATATCTTAAAAACCAGCAATTTCACTAAAGAATTAAAAGAATACCGTTTTTGTTGGATTTTATAAAAAACCTAATGATACCAAAATTATTTAAATCGAATAATAATTAACTGAATTATAGCAGATTTACTGTAACAAGACATAGCCCACACTTAGGTTCTTAAGGAATAGCCAACAACACAACATTGAATAAATGGGATCCTAGTTTGACAACATTTAGTTAGTCGCCGTGTCATAAAAGATTACTACGTATTAAAATATCACAAAAAAAAACAAAAGTTATAAGTGCCCACTCTATCTAAACAATTTTTTAAAGTTTTTCTTAAAAATGCTCAAGATTTAAGATACTTCTTCTTGACAATTTTAACAACAATTGTCTTGTTTGGTGTTTGTTTTTGAGGATGGAAGGATTGTGAAGGAAACAGGATTTTTCCGGACATTTGCTATTGTTCATTGATACAATACAATCAATAACACAACGTTTCGGGATCTGCAATGTGATCTCTTCTTCAGGTAAATGCCTAAACTAATGCATGATGACTAAAATCTAAGTTAAAGTAAATAAAACACATCAGAGCGTTGTGATACGCATACGTCAGAAACAACAACAGCTTTGTTGTGTGTCTATTCCATACACACTAACTCTAAAACATGCACTTAATAGAAACTAAACACTACTTATTAAAACCGAACTACAGACTGCAGGTCACAACAGGTGTGCACTCACTAGCCAACCAAATAGAACAAAGTTATTAGCCATTTACCTGAAGAAGAGGTCAGATTGCAGGTTACGAAACGTGGTGTTACTGATTGTATTGTATAATTGAACGATGGCAAATGTCCAGAAAATCTTGTTTCCTTAACAACTATCTTTTTATGATATAAATAGAAGAAAAAGAGAATTCTAAAACTCTTCGCAACTTTGTTCTATGATACTATACCATATCGGAACAATTCCGTTTTGAATGTGAATACACGTTACCGTCTTGGGATCTTGACACATATTAACAAATAACTAGGTATATACGCTGTTTTAAATTACAAAATAATGTTACATTTAAAGCCACATTTTATACTTATTCTATTTGCGTAACGGCCAAGATAACAATTTTACAAAGTTAGGAACGTAGCAGACATCTTGTAAATGTTCATTGAATGAGGTTGGTATATGAGGCTGTAGCAGGTTTTGGAGTAATGGTAGGCAAATTTCTATACATACCTTTATCATAAGGTGGAATGCTTCATTATTCTCTGTGGGGGGGGAGGGGGTGTAGACTATTCTCTTATTTTGTAATATTATCTAATAAAAATACGGGACGGTTGAAAAATGTTAACCAAAACTTTCAGAAATGATTAAGTGATTTAGTAATGAACTGTGAATTCGCAACTAAAAAGACATTTAGACTAGTTTCTGGAGTTTAATTTGCTGGTGTTGCAACAGCAATGACCTGGAGATGGATGTCATTAATTTAATTTTAAAATATATGGATCTAATGCAATTGATTTACAAGTTCCTTTATTCTAGCTCAAGGATTTCAATTTTTTTCAAATAAAAAATTATTAATTTAATAAAGAGATAGATAATGATTAAGTGATTTTTATCTTCTGGACGTTACAACGGTATATGACAAGCCGGTTAGTTGCTGTCATACGGATTAACTACAATATAGGCTTCAAGGACTACCAATTTAATTATGTTTTCAAACCGGCCTCGTATTACATAGCTGCCGATTATTTTGATTACGTTTGTGATAAAAAGTATACGAACCATTTCCGTTTTGGAGGTGTTTTCCCCAGCAGGAGTAGCGAACCTGAGAGTTGCACTCTGCACACTGCCGACACAAGTCATGATGAAGGCCGCCTGGAGCTGACGCTGCTTGACAAAATGTTCTAGACCAGACTTCAGCTCTTGGCCAGGTAGAAAACGCACCGTATATACCTGTACACCTCGTGTGCCCATAGTGGAATAATCCAGTTTATAATAAACAAACTGATACGATGGATAATATTGTACTGAATAACCGAGGACTTTGCCACCATACAACTGAACAGTTGACACCGAACAGACTTCACCGACAAAGATAAGAGAGGTTGCGTTCTGTGCACTAACGGCAGGAATAGTTTTGGCGCCACACAACACTGTTGCCAACATGGAAAGAACGTAACACAAAATATTCCACACCAAGACATCCGTGCTAGTATAATATACAAGTACATTTATGAATACTCAGTGGAAAATAACAAAGAACATTAAAGTAGTTTATTACTTTCTAGTGGTGCAACTAAAACCTTTCAGAGGGCGTGAAGGATCGAAATTACAGGCCTGGAATTATTTATGTTCAAATATAAATCATTCTAAATGAATTTTCCGAGGTTGTTTTTAGTACGGCAATGACTTAAAAACAATAAACCTTGGGTCTTTTTCGTTTAAGGGCCAGCACCTTACAAACATACTATACCTGACTGACAGTGCATTTAATCGTTTTTTTTGTGTTATTAGTTCTTAGGGCAGTAGTCTAGGTACTACTTCTAGTATAAACTCGTTTTATCTTATCAATGATAAACGCGCGCCGCTTATCTTTTGCCTGTAATGAAACCTGCGTTAGTTCTGTGAGTTATACTTAGTTTTTCTTGTTCAATAAAGCGTGGTGAGTTGATCTGGGCTTGGACTTTGCAAGCTCGAGTTAATTTTTTATTCTAAAAGAGCAAGCAGCGCAAAGCGCTGCGCAGCGGGCAAGCATCGCGTGATTTGAGTTTTGAATAGGCAAGCTAGGGTCTTTTGTGCTGGCCCTTAAACGAAAAAGACCCTAAACGTTTTTTAAAACACCCATAATGTTTATGGTTTTCGTCGTTTTTACCGTTTAAGAACATTGACCGTATTATTTTATCTACTACCTTTAATCCGTCTTAAAATGGATTTTATTATTTATTTTTCGCACCGATTCGTCATTGTTCCAACAATATTTTTGTGTAGTTTATGGGCACAAAATTTACGTACTTAATTATAATTGTTTGTAGCTATTTGAAGCTTTTGAGTATTTTGCACTTTTCTTCTCTAAAAAAAGCTTATTACAATTAAATATGTTCTAATTATTTTGTCAACACTCTGTTATTATGGCAAGATCCTATCATCTACTACTTGAAGATTTGCCGAAAATTTAAGGAATATTTATTACAAAGTTGATATGTAACGTTTTGAAATTCAATTGACTGGATAGCTCACAATTGAGGACCAGAAAGGCTGAACATTTTGATGACAGGATACTGCCGATAAACAGTGCTGCCGGAAACGGATAATCTGCACAAACCATTCTTTGTTATTGTTTCCACAAGGCTATCCGATGTCGTGATTCAGCGATAGCCAATCTAATTACGGTGCTTCGTGTATATATATATGGAAAATTGATAAAGTTAGAGGTGTCTTGATTAGTGCATAATTACGATTTATTCCACCCGTATAGGATTTATATCCTTTAGTGATCCCAGGATTTTATTACATTTCTAGGAATCCTTGCGGACATTCAAAGTATGTTTTAGTGACATATAAGGGATGGGATGTCCCCATATCCTAGGAATATCAAAGAGCATAATAGAAATTCGTGGCAACATTCGTTGCAGGGTATCTTTGGGATATTACTAAAACTCAATAGGCTTTTCTTGGGTCATGGTGAGGATAGCCTACACGTTTGCAGAGTGCGAGTAAATAATGTTGATTACCTAGAGTCAATATTCAAACACATTTAAAGTACGTATAGATTCGACATAACTCCTACATTTCAGAAATAGGTTTGGGTCGACAAGTCGTTTTATCTTCCTGTTGCAAATTCACATTTACTCCTTAATCGTATATTCTGCTATTGTTTGTTAATTTTATTCCAAATGCATTTCTTAAGTGGCAGAGTGCAGGAGGAATAAGTTACAGAAGGTCTAGAATATAAATATTGTAATTATATGAGTACAATATTTAATACACCAGAGTTGTGCACTGTAATAAAGTCATTACATGTTGTTTAGTTCTTTCGAAAACCAGTAACACTTTCTTCAGAATTTATGGAATAAAAATTTATATTCACTGTTCCAATTTACACCGCATTGGAACATTGCTATGCAATTAAATTCCCGAATTATTTTGGTTTCGTTGTGAAGAGCGAACAGACAGACAAAATACCAACACAGCTCTTGGTTATCTTTTTCATGTGGATTGTGGATCAATATACCTGAAACCAAAACTGTCAATCTGTACATTGTAATGTAATTTTCGTTGGTGATAGATTTTTCGTACCAAAAATACCAAGACAATGGATTATTTGTGTATTTAAGGTACTATTGAGAATATTCTATATACTTATTTACACATAGGTATATTGTACCCACGTTAAACGCGTATCCACGAAATAATTGGGAGGGGGGGATGTTCAGACAACTGATATTTTTCCGTATTGGAAAGAGAGTAAGGCCCCATTTTGTTCCTTTAAAAGTTCTGGACCCGTTTCTTTGTTGAGAACAATATTTTATCAGTACATATCATTAATACTGAATTATTTAAGTAATAATAACGGTTTACTAAATAAATTGAAAATTGGGGGGGTACGGCCCCTTGGACCTCCTCGCTGGCTACGTACCTGGTTACACGTTATGTTATCTATTTTGCGGGTAATATCGGTCTGAATAATCAAAATTGTTTATCTAATGTCATATACCAATAATATGGAGTCTCATTGGTCAACTCCGTAATGCGATTTCGTTGATTCCTTCTAAATATTGACTAATCTTCCACAATTGTACGTACTATCTAGATGTTAAATGGAATTAATAGTAATTCAGATTTTTCCGCTGTTATCTCGAAATTAAATCCTAAAACATTACAATGTATCTTTATAATGAAGAGGGTTAAATAAAAATCCTTAATGAGAGTGGAGATATCGTTAGGAAAACCTTTTCATAAACCAATCACTGAAAAAACATTGCTTATCGCGACTAGTTCTGCAAGGGCACCTAGTGTTGTCAGGTTGGTAGTAGTGATTCAGTCGTCAGTCAGCTGACATGTTGCTCCCCAGGGCTGTCTTGATCGTCACAGCTGCTCTCCAGTTCCCGCGCTGCCGGGCCTCCTGCCCATCCCGCCCCGCTGCGGACAACGCTTGCACCCTGGGCGGATCTCTGGCAGTCACCAGCGTCCCCGGGAAACTTCTTGTCAATAGTGGCAGATGCAATCCTGTCTACGATAAGGAGGAATTCCAGCAACAGCCCCGGGTCAGATACCCGGAGGCAAAGGCGGTAAGGATATTTGAAAGTGCAATATTTAAATCAGATATCTTTAACCCCCAATCTATCTATACGTAACCATGGGTAGGGCAGGTCCGGGAATTTTTGTTTTGTTTATAACTTTCCATACAACTCTTTTATAAAGTGTAATTCTTTCTGTTCTGATTTTAGAAAAATTGGTTTGCAGCTTCAAACATCCAAACCATACTTAAAAATTGCGCCTGTCTCAACAATAAGAACAATTAAAAAAATTAATTTTGTAAAATTTAAATTTATAAAATTACCCTTTATCAAAACACTCCCTTACTTTTTGTGTGTATTTAATACATTTAATTGTCTTAAATACTGTTTCTGGTGTCAATCTAAATCCATTTCAATAAAAAGATTACTAACATAAATAATATTTACAATATTTTTGAAAACATACTTGGATATGTGTCATATATTTGTCAAACTTTTACTTGGTATTTTTTAAATTTTATACAAACTATAAATAAAGAAAAATTATTGTATTAGCATAATTATTACGTTTCAAGGTGATGGACGGTTTAACTTCTTAAAATATCAGAATCGTAAAATCTAATAACTCAATGAAAGTTTTTAAATTATGCTAAATTTAAGAACTTATATTTTGATTCCTAAATCATAAAAAACGATCGGTGCATGTAGACATAAGCTTTTAATTGTAGAAGCGATGAAAATTTTGCCGATAATTCTTAAACATGAAAGTAAACGCTAAGAAGTATTAACAAATAAATGACACTGCCTAGAATACTCTGAAGCTAAGCGTTATCTAACTTTCGCATGAAATTAACCCGTCCACTAGAAGCAGGATCCAAGAACATTTAAAAACACAAAATGATGAACGACATAGAAGGTAAACATTTTTTTCAATACGGCTACCAACGCGACCGAACAAATTAACGGGGACATTTTAGACATTTACTAAATACAGATCTAATATTTTCTTAGCGTAGTAGTTTGAGAATCACCATGACTTTTGAGAGAGAGTTTTGGTAAGTAAAACAATTATTTTAAACTTTTTTGGCAATTTCATGATGAGTAGTGAGTATTTTGAGCACTGTTTTAGAGACATATTATAATGAGATCCAAAGACGGTTAAATGGTCGAAGATTCGGATTTGGAAGTAAGTACGTAGATACATTTAGAGTATTTCTTCAACCTGAACCACCTTAAGCTTAGTGAGTTAATCGGTTTTTAATTTTTGTTGCAAAAGTCTGTTTATTTTATCCTCTGATGCTTAAAATCATGAGGGCTGCTGCTGCGCAATTTGTCACTGGTTTTTCAGTTACTATCGCACCCAAGTTATATATTTTTTGTTTGTACACTCTAGTGACCCCGGACCCTGATGGTCCAGGAATGTAGTGGCTCATCTACTGATAATTATAATAATAATTATATAATACATGAACACTGTTGATACCAAGGAGCTGTACACTATAGTGATGGTGGATACTGATGCTTTATTAATGTAAGTGACTCATCTATGGCTAAAATATTAACACTGTTGATACAGGGAGAGCTGTACATTCTAATGATGGTGGATCCTGATGCTTTAAGAATGTAATTAGTCCTGTATTTTACATAAGTCATTACGCTGTTGATATAGGGAGAGTTGTACACTCTGGTGATGCTGGATCCCGATGCCCCAGGAAGACGAAGAGGACAGTACTATCTGCATTGGATTGTGGCTAATATCAATGTAAGATGCACTGTCAATGTCGTATATAGTCTTATCGATTAGATCTAATAGTAAGAAATTGTTTGATAGAAGATTTAAATACGAACTTAGGAATAATCTAATTAGTCGTACTATAAGAATCTCTGTTTAAATTCTAAATTTAAATGAGTCTTGAATGGGAAAGAAATTAGTGAAACGATCACGGGAAGTAATAAAAATAATGGTATTTTGTTAGATTAAAAAGTTATATTGCGTAGTCTACCAAGCAAAAACTGATATTAGGCTACAAAAATAAAATAGTATCACATTTATTTATCATAAAATACACAATTGTAATACATGCAGCCAGCGTGAGTGGTATCTATCAACACAAAAAGACACGTAACAACTACTTTGACGACACAGGTATCTATCAGTAACGTATTAATATTTGAACTTGGTAATCGACCAATGACCACATCATGTTAAAGGACATGGGTCAATGTTCCTTCTTTTCAAAAATACTATCGGAGTTTGTTCCACTAACCCTACTTTAAAGTCACAGCGTTTGGAAAATGACCGAAAACACAGGAAATCGAAATAGTTAAAAGTGATAGACAAAGGAAGTGTTTTTATCTCACTATATTTATTATTTGAGTTAATGCTTGAAACTCGTAACTCGAAACAGATTAAGTTACGCGATTTATTTTTTATGACAGTATCTTATTTTAAAACAGGTTAAAATAATTAAAGAAATATTTTTATTGCAGTGGGAACCACTTTGAATTATTTACATCAAAATTCATTATTACAGCGTATTGGAGATATAAGAATTTGAATTCTATAATCTAAGATGATTAATGAAAATTTTAGAATCCTAAAGTCCAAACAAAGAGATTCACCAGTACCTACATTAGCCACAGAGATGGTGGCAAGCAAAGACTGTTTATCATTGAAGCTTTTAACAGTCAATTGACCTAACAGGCTAGAGGCTTCTAAATGTCGGTAGTTTTAAGAGACCGATAGCATCCAGATGCTAAGAAGGGCTTCCAAAGAAAGATCAAAAGTTTCAGAAGCCGGTAGCTTCCAGAGGTATGTAGCTCCCAAAGTCCCAACCTTTTCAGATGCCGGGCGCTCCCAAATCCAAAAGCTTCCATCCATGTATAAGTTACCTAAAATGAAAAAGTCAAAGTCTCTTACGAGGTATGACGGACACCTGTCTTAGTATTGTGGCCATATTGTAAATGACTTGTTGAACTTTCAACGTTATTCGAATCCAATAAGACCTTGATTTGGACATTGTCTTCAAAATTTAAATAATTCCATTAAATTTATACATTCTTACTATTTATTTTACTTAATCAATTATTTTTAGCCCAAACTGCATTTGCATAACAATTCCTTACAAAATTTGGATTCCTGTATCGTCTTAAAATATCTTTAGAAACCACAGTAAACGGAAGTGGCTCCTCTAACTAGGCGTTTTAGAACTGTTTGGTTTTGTAGGAACTGAAAATGTTATCTAACATGTAATCAGGAAACTTTGGGTCATAATTTAACATTATTTATTGAACCTTTGTGATTTTCTATCGTGGTGGATCAAGACGAAAGATTAAAGACTTCTGTAATTGAGTTCATTCCCAAAAACTAAAATTATGCTAAAACATGATTGAAGAGTTTTAGTGTAAAAGAAAAGGTTGACACTCATTTTAGTACGGTGTAATTAGACCTAAACCTCAACATCCAAAGTAAAAGTTTTCCTCCAACACCAAATTGCTCTACATAGTCCCCTTATTCTATGGTAAAAAGTTACACCATTTTGAGCGTCGGGTTTGGGGGTGAAGGGGGGGGATTTGAAAAATCACTAGTTTTTTTAGTTTTTCGTAAATATTTCAAAAACTAAGCGGTTTATCCTAAACATTGTTATATACAAAAATGTTCTACGTTAAATTTTAAATAAGAATGGTCCTTTTCATAATCACTCTAAATTGTACGGTTCAAGAGTTACAGACGGTGTAAATGTTAACTTTTTCGTAATTTTGATAATTGTTTTAAAAAATAAGCTTCGTAAAAGAATGTTGCTATTTCAGTGGCCGGTGGTATGTTAGTGATAAGCCCTTGAAGGAACGACAACCTCACCACCTTATCAAGGGGCACTCTTTTTTAAGGGAAAAGAGGCTTCCACAGGCCTAGGCCATATAAACCTGTGGTACGGAGAAACCCACCCTGAACTTTCTACGAACATTGCAACATAAATTCACTTCTTAAGCATAAATATCTTTCAAATTTGGAATGTTCAATGTCTTTATTAACTTCACTCATCCTCCAGCACATTATCCTCCTCCTCTAGCTCGTCGTCTAAGATGTTATTATTGTCCATGTTATCACATGCTTGGCCTGAGCAATTGCTGCATATGCTAGTGCAGTTTAGACCACTCCTTCTGCATTCACAATTACGAACGCATTCATCTTTGCAAGTACACATTATAAGGGACAGTAATTCCTGGGGGGCTGCAGGACGTGCTGTTGTAATTGGTGTCAGGTGGTCGCCAATCTTCTTCCAACCCCACTCGAGTGGATCCTTATCTTCATTCAGCCACTGTTGTACCTGGTGGTAGGTCCTAAATGAATGCTGTCTGGACGCTCCTGAAGTGGGGGGTAGTGCATCCAACTTCAGTAATGCATGTATAGGCTGCTTTGCAATCGCTTTCAAGTAGGACTGGTAGCGGAGACAATCTAGATCTTCAGTGTTCTTGGCTCCAAACATTGCAAGTAGGAAGTAATTTCCTGCATCAGCCACTGCACTGGGGTCGGCTTTGGGGTTGTTGAAGACCAGAAGTTTTTCACGAAGAACGTTGTTGGCTTGAACTTCCCTATAAGGTGCAATTTTTCCCTTCTTATAGACAGCAGACACAGTGTCACATCCTGTGAAGGCGTATGTAACCAGAAGTACATCTTTCATATCCCCAATGCCTTGCTGAATGTCAGAAATAATGTACACTTTTTCCTGGTGATTTCCTTTTTTAGGTACGACCATTTTCAGTTTATTCCCTGAAGGTGCGTGGACAGTCAACATTACTAATAAGTCCGTGTCATCACCAATAACACACGTTTGAACATCTTTCTTTGCTTCATCAATAGCTGTTAAGACTACTAATAGGTCAGCATCACCCGATGCTTGAAGAACTGTGCAACCACATTGTTGCAAGTGCGATGAAAGGAGGGTTATTAGACCCATCTTGTTTTTAGCACTAGCTAAAAATTCATTTTGATTTATGTTGACATGGATTGAGTCTTCTACTTTGACCACAATGTTGGAACGTGATTTTCGTAGGTGTTCTTGATCCTTTGTGTTACTTCGTTCGTAACCATCAAAAACAACAGTCGCTTTTCCATAATGAGTACATACGTAATCACTATATTGCTCGAAAACCTGTTTAAATGTAGCAGGCTGTTGCCAGACAACACGATGTAGGAGGTGGCCTCCGTCAATTATATAGGACACTTTCACTGGGTCATCGATGTTTGATGATTCTTTTGAATCTGAAACCAAAACCGTCACCATTGATGATTTTTTCCCCTTCCTCATCAAGCCAGATTCGTCAAACAGTGATGGAGGATATGCACAGAGTTCAAACTGAAAAATTTCCTCTAATCTCTCATCACTCCTTACTGTACACACCATCCGATGTAAGAGAGTGTTAGGATTTACACATACCATGTCGTTGTTAATTTTCACCGACTTCGTTATAGAGGCTAGAGACTTGACAGCAAACTTTCTTTTCATGTGTATTTCTTTAAATGTTTTGTTTTCAATAGCTTTGATGGATATGGCTCCTATTTCAAATGCTTTATCGCAGTTTACAGTTTCATCACCTATAACCCCTGTTGACAAGGAAGAGAGTTCAGGTGATTTAGAGAACGGATTATGTTCTTCAATCCAAGAAATGAAGGTTTGCAAGTCCTTACTGTTTCTTTTTTTCCTTGTATCTCGTAGCTCCACGTGCTGCTCTGAAGAGAGGCTGCGAACACCTGCAAACTCTTCCATTCCTTCGCACACCCGAGAACAAGTCGGCATGGAATTGATCCAAGTGGCAATAGTTGTCGCTGTGATTCCTCTACCTCCAGTCAATCCACCACTACCACGTTTCTCCTAACAATTATTTTTACTTTTTCAACCTTCTATGGTGCCTCTTAGCCTCTTTTTGACTATAATACTGTAGTATATTATTACTCTTTAATTAAATCATTTACTTATTTCTATATAGCTTTATTTGGAAAAAAAAACCTTAAAAGTTATATCATTTTTATTTTTACACCGTCTGCAACTCATGAACCGTAAATTTTACAGGGAATATGCATAGGACATTTTTTGTTTAAAGTTTCATGTAGAATATTTTTGTATATAACACTCTTTGTGCTAAACAGCTTAGTTTTCAACCAATTTCCAAAAAACTAAAAAAAACTACTAAATTTCCTACTTTTTCTCCCCCTCCCCCCCAAACCCGACGCTCAAAATGGTGTAACTTTTTACCAAACAATAAGAGGGTTATATAGAACAATTTGGAGTTGGAATAAAACTTTTACTTTGGATGTCAAGGTTAGGCCTTTTTTTAGGTTAATAACACCGTACTATTTTGAGGTTATGGTCCTAGGCACATCCTGTGTTATTTAGAAAAGACTCTTGGAGATACAAATATTAGTGATATCCTGCTAGTCTAACAAGTAGGATACTATAAAGCTAAACCGTTCCGTGGCTTTACGAGTAAATTGTTAGAAAATTCAATTTTTTAATAATTTCAGAGAATATAAAATTCTACAGACAACTTAGTTCGTGGTGATTTATATTGTAGACTCTACATTAAAAAAAATTTAAAACGCTATTTCAGTTGGTTAACGGAAAGTGCTATATTAGTATCCAGCAAAAAAATTCAGTTTCCTTGTCCTATTTATAATTGCGTAAATATACTATTCATATTAGTTCAAATTTCAAAACACAAAAATTGTTATAAGGCCACAATTGCCTTCTTTAGTAAATGAGCTGATAAGATAGACAACCTAACGATATTGATATTAAAATACATGAAAACAATTAACCTGAGCTACACTAATTCTCACTCATTAATCGTTAATTAACATATTGTCGGGTTGGGAAGGCCTTGCTGCAAGTTAATGTACAGTTCCTAATTAAGATTAGAAGCTCTACTTGACAAAGCCAATTATGAGATTAATTGCTAATTGCTACATTTTCTGTTGCTAAATTTCATTCCTTTACCAAAGAACTGAAAGATAAACGTACTGTAAACATTACACTTTGCGTAAAACTAATTATTATTCATTACTTAATTATTAATAAATTATTAATTATTACAAATTATTAATAAATTATTGATTATTACAAATTATCAATAAATTATTAATTATTATTTGTTATAATGCTTATGAAATAAACGGTTGTCAGACTGGATTAAATTAATTGAAGGCATGCAATTAATTATTATTTTAGATTTCTCGAAAGCCAATATAAATGTATAGGTAAATGTATTGACATAACAGAAGTGATAATTGAATAAGGAGAATCCATACCGTAATTTTTGTCTATAGGTTTCAAAATATAAATTAAAAAAAGTACAGGACGTTTCCACTAAATATGATAAGAGTTTTTGAGAAATGATTGGGATTGAGTTTTCGAAAAATCGGTTATTATTTTGTTGTTTCGATTTTGTGTCAATCGTTCGTGACATATATTTATTTATTGTTATTTAATAAATTGTTAATTTGTAAATTTATTTGTTTTCTCCATATATGTATTCTAATCTATTACATTGCTTATCTCTCTGTGTTGTGTTATTATTATTTTGTTTATTTGATTATTACTGGCTTATTACTATTTTTAAACCTGTTTGCTTTTCCAGTTATTCTTGTATTTTATTTAGTGTCAAACAGTTTTCTTGTTGAATAATCATCATATATATGTATATATATATATATTAATATATATATATATATATATATATATATCTATATATCTATATATAAATGAATGTTTGTATGTTTGTCCTTTATAGAATCGTAACTATTTGACCGATCATTATGAAAATGTGTACGTATATGTATTTTTCGACGGAGAAGGTTTATATACTATGCCTATTGATGTATCTCGCCACCAGACGGTACTGCATATGTTAAAAGTTTTTAAAGCGCCTGCACACTATAAACTGCGCTTACGAGACAGTTACGTATATTAAATAGCGAAAAACTATTTGAAGGTGCTAAGCTTTGATGTATATTTGACTTCAAAATACATTTCTGGTTGAACTTAAAGCTTGAGTGTTAGACCACTTTATAATAAAGTACATGTACGTAGACAATGGCTATAAACATACACTTTTGTCAGATTTTCTTGGTCGTGGCAACAATACAGACTCTACATCGTCGTTGGAAATATAATTCACTTGACCCAGAAGTGCACATACACGGGCAAAGTTTACGAAAAGCGTGCGAAGCCGCGGGAAACAGCTAGTTATTAATCGTTTTTGGGTATTATTTCGTACTATTTAGCGTCAAATGTTTATTTTTTTTATTGCAACATTCAATACCTAAACAACCATTATATAACTTAAATTATTATAATTATTGTCGTACATACCTATTTTTTTACCTAAATAGCGGTTCACGTTTCACAAATAAAAAGTATGAGTAAAAACTATAAAATATGTTTTTAGACCATTGCAATTGCTTAAATAAACACAAACTCTTACTATGTTTTAGAACACTTTATTTTTGAAAATTACAATACGCTTATTAATCTTATGCAGATTTTACCTTTAGTTCGCCAACAAAAGTAAATTATCTCAATATAATTTTTCCTTTTTTTTGCAAACAAGGTTAAGGTGGTAGTCATTTTATTCTTATTTAGGGAAGTTTTATAAAAAAAAAAACATTTTCGAAATTTGGCATAGCACTTTTAACCCACCCCCTATATAAAACCTGTTTATTATATTTTTTAATATGATGTTTAACAATAAATACATGTTCACAGTTGTTATTAGTAAATTAAATATATTAAAATTCTTGGTAAATAAATGAAAAAAAAAAATATATATATTTTTGTTCTTTTTTACACAAATAAGCATCTCTCTTTCATTTTTGGGACAACGTTTATCTATGAATTCCTTCCCTTATCTTTAAAAGTAAAAACATATCTGTTGCACTATAAGTATTTGAACTCCAAAATCATATTTGAGATATGTATTTAATATGTACTTAAGAATAAATGAACAAAGTTATCAATAGTGCATAGGACGTTAGTGAAAACTAATAAACTTACTTTAATTGTGAGACATTTTTCAGGGAGGAGATTTCAAATCAGGATTATTGAATGGATCTACTGTAATTACGAGTAAGTATATATAAAATAATATTTATTAGTATTTTTTTATAGGTGAGTACATAAAACATTGGTCCTAACTTATCTCATAATATACAAGAATATGGTACATCAGTCATCACTGTTCCAAGGATGACTTGCACTAGTATGTTGATCGTTGTCATCTCCACACATTACACTATGCTAAACTGAAATATTGTAGGTTTTAAATTTAGAACTATAGTTCCTAGAGCAGCCTGTACCAAAATAGTCTGATGATATTTGAAGCGATGTTGCCATATCGCTGTTGACCATAAACTGCTCTCTAATGTTGAGACGGATCTGTAATTTCTCATAAAATGGCAACAGTGTTGGGGGTGGGGTGTACAGGGGGGGGGGAGGGTATTGAAACGCAACAACCACCATCGGACTAAAACTCTTCTAGATCAAACGTAATAAATAACAATACAGATATAAAATCTTAATTTGTAATTAAAATATTGTTGGAATTACAGAAGTCCTTAGGGATATTTTACAATTAAGCCTAACGAAAAACAATAAGATGAATTGTTCACTCATTTTACGTCAATGGAAAAATTAATATTTTTTAATTATGATAAAATTTAACTTTATTAAGCAATATCACATTACATATTTGTATTTTCCTTTAATTATATTTGATAAAAATCATTTCATTAAGTTATTAAAACATGTAGTTTCCTGAATTTTTCATTCATATACATACAATCAAAATTGACATTTTTATTTTAAAGTAGGTTTTGTTTAGGCCTGATTGCTGAACTGCTGATCATTTCCTACTTGAAATGATTGTAATTCCTCGTGGATGGTTAAAAGATGTTCTTCCTATTCTGTCTTCAGGAAAGTGATCTTTAAGCTCTATAATCCCAAGAAGTCATCAAATCGTCTTAAAACATACTGCACTGTCACTGCCCAGTAAGCAATAAGTTGAAATGAAATTTGTATTGGCACTTGCCTTTATAGCATTTAACGAAGTGCTATAAAATAACATCAATAACTTCCCTCGTTTAATAATTCAATTTATTACACGTGTCTTCGACACATTTTTGTGGGTTGTTCCCAAGGACCCGACAGTACTAATACTGTTGATCGATAGATTTTTTACTTTTAATGAAAACTTTGTTGTCGTTTGACCCCAAAATTAATTAAATTTCTGCTTGGATCAAGAGGATCCTATGTACCAAGTGTGAAGACTCTAGGTTCTATGTATCAAGAGTTATCATACGTACGAACATACTAATGGGATAATTTTAAGAACATATCAGGTCCTTCGCAAAAGAGAGATTTTTCACCATTAATAGCATCCTGCCCCCTTTTAATTTAACAAACTCCCTAGTGTAGGGCGAATGAAACAACTACCCGAAGTACTCGTAGCTCTGATGCCCATATATTTATACATTACATCGTGAAATATTTTGGTGCTTTCGTTTCTTTCCTTTGGTTATTATCCTGATGCCACTCTGTCCCTATCTACTACGCGTTATCCCGCGATGTAAGTTTAGATTAGGTTACCATACATATGTTACTAGTACCATTGTACCAAAGTTAAAGATAACCTTTACGAGCGCTCATGTGATCTGAGCTTGAATTTTGGTACTATCTCAAGGGATGATTTTTCTTTTTTCGCTAGAACGTTATCTTTTTCAAATGTCTAACGTGATATGGTGTCGGAAAAGTTGGACGATCTGTAACGTGATAGGAACAGCTTCAATGGCGCCTTCGGCGCCACCCCGCTCTTCTGGCGGAAAAAGAAAAACATACCTCGAGATAGTACCTAAATTCAAGGTACATCTTGTGAGCGCCCTCAATGTTGACTTGAACTTTTTCTATTTGTAATACGTATATATTTATTCACCTACTTATATAGCCTAATAAAAATAGTAGGCTACACAAGGACCGAGTGCCCTCCAGATACTTCTAAAGTACCGAAAAATTGCTGCATCAGAGAGGTTAGAGGTGATACCTCTGTACAGTATCCCACTTTCATCCGTGATGGTGTGATGTGTGATTGTGTTTGTCGTACTCGTGACTTGTGCTCGGGACTTACATTCTCTGCAGTGACAACGCCAAGACTAGGATTCCAAGCAGTTTGATTGAACCCTTTTCTTTCCCTTCGTTTCTTCTTTTTGTTCTTTATTTTGAATTTCCTAATAACTCCCTCAACAGACGAAGAGGATAGATTCCAATACTTGAAACGTTGTTATACCTTTTGTAACCATAACGATGGCAAATGTCCGAAATTTAGTTATCCTACCGTCTATACAGCCGAGACCTAAGCTTAAATCTGCTCTCAGATTCTACGATAAATAATGGTGAACGACGTAAAAATTAAATAGAACGATGTTGTCGTTTTTCATTGGTCATTGGGCTGTTTTTAATTATAGGCCAAACCTCATTAAATCATTAGATTAAACTGTTACGTTTCTACGGGGTTCGTGAAATAATAAGACGATTAAACTCTCTAATCAACTACTTATAAGTTATTCACTGAACTAGGCTACTTTCGCGATTCAATTACAACAACAAATTAAATGTGTTTTTTATTCCGACATTTACCATCGTTATATTACAAAAAGAGAGACTCCATTACTTGGGTTCCAATCCATCATCTTCTTTACGAGTCAAAAAGTTGTAACCTCCAAATCTTCGAAACGTAACCTACTATTTTTGTAACATATGAGATGGTAAATTTCCGAAACCCTGTTACCCTTTCAAATTATCCATAGTAGCTATTTAACCCTTAAACCCTTAAAAGACATACTTGTTGGTGTTGGGATCTCAATCAGTTTTCAATAGTAGGCAATCGATCTATCTATATTGTGATATGATCCGTTGGCATTGAATTCTACAAATAGTATACAAAAATAATACACATTAATATACAATTTTACTTCACCCTATTTCCTAATTTCCTCGTTAGTAACTTTAGTTTAGTCTAGATATTGGTGTAAATCTGTGGTGCAATATTACTAAATACCAATTCATTGCTAAATTAATAAGTTATATGTAACGTAGCTATCAAAATGGGAAAGGTTGATTCCGTGCAAATGTTGAGTTTAGATACATTTCACCTTCCGCTCAGTGAAATGATCTCTTCGTATCTAAAACATCGCAGAGCACTCAGTTGTGTTTCTGATTAGACAATGAGAACACCATCTCATCTAGATTACTCTTGATGGCTGACCAGACCCACCTCTAATGTAGTCTAGGTGTCGAAAAGAGTTGGTTTTGAATGTCTTTGTCCCCAATTCTTTTTGGATCTCTTCAGACTTCAGACGGACGTGGGCTCAGATTCCAGGAGTTAAGTCTGTGACAGTGTCAGATTCCAAAAATGGAGCTTAATTCAACATGCGCACTAGTTTTCAATACAGTAATAGTTCTAAGAAAATTACATGTTTACGTTTTAAAGGTTACTTGGGACCGGCACCACCAGAGGGAACTGGTCTCCACCGCTACATGTTTTATGTGTACCGACACGAGAAGTCCACCCAGCGACTGTCTGCCACCATAGAGGACCCGGAGCGTCAGTTCTTCACGCTGAGGGACTGGCTGAGGGAGAACGTCCGGAATGGTGTCCGGTTGTGCGGCATACTGTCCGGAGTCCAGTTCCGGTCCGGCTTCTAGCAGTCCGGCTTGCAGACCCGTATTTACCACGGATGTATTGTGCAGTGCTTAAAATAAACTACTTAAAAAAGGATAATGGCAAATTTATAATTTTTCAAGGAACTCCCAATAATTGATAAGGTTCTATATATTTTAAAACTCCATTGTGAATTAGATTGATCGTATTCCACAGTAGGCTTACAACATGATAATAAGGAAAATGTGGTTGGTATCTGTTAGGAGCTCGAAACGTCTTTATCATCATTAACAATTAACAATTGAACAATAAGACTAAGACTAAAACATTGTCAAAATGTAAAAAAAATTGTATAATGTGTAAAAAACAGAAAAATAAAAGCTCTAACAGTTAGATAAACTAAATATCTTTGTAGAACCATTGCATATATATGTTTTAATAATACATCGCATGTTTGAAGCCCCATTTCTCTTTGGAATTATTCATTCACCCACTCAACGTTTATGTTTTTTTAATCGGTAAGAGTCTTTCGTTTTTAGTTGAAAAGGCATAAACTCATCCAAGTTCAAACGATGAATTTAATCTGTAAATTAGTAAATCAACAAGGTTTTGAGTACCTGCGCCAATGTGTGCATAAACATAGATTTTTTAAACGTAAAACCTGAAACAAGTAGGCTATTCATGGACAATAATCGACCAACTGATCGATAATGTCTTTCTGTGTAGCAGATTTGATTCATTTCCAAACTGTGCAATTATTTCTTGAGGTAAAGTGCATTTAATGTTGCTTAGAGCGGGCTATGTAAAAGTACAGATAACTAATGTAATAAATGTACCAAAAATTATCCACAATCTATTGAGTACATTAAATTATAGGTGTCTGATTATTACGAATTATTACTATATGCACTCTCACAAAACGCCCGATCTATTAATGAGGCTTTACAAGAAGCATAACGTGTGTTACAATACTCTGATTCAGAACAATAAAATTCAAGTCAGAGACTGCCGATGGGATAATCCAGATGAAATCTGCGCATGCGCGGATGTGACAAGATGGCGTAACTGCAGCGTCGTGTCGTTCACCAGATGAGCGGTTGACGGTCAAGGTCATTAGGTAACAGCTGGTCAAACAGCTGATAGTTCCCAGAATGCACCGTGTTGTGTATCTGTCGTCATGGTTGTTAAGCTCGTGGTGTTCGTGATTTTTGTGTCGTTAGGGGTGAAGGCCGAAGAATGTGAAGTCCAGAACCAGTGGGGCGGCGACCCCTGTAACCTCCCAGGTGGGTTGGCTGTGGAGAGCCTCCCTAACCACCATTCTGTCACTGGAGAGAAGTGTAATTCATTCTACCCAAAGGAGGAGTTCAAGAAGCAGCCCACGATCTCGTATTCTGGCGCAAGACAGGTAGGCTAACAATGTGAAGTAAATCCTCCTCGTTTAACAGCAACTTGTGTAGAACATCGTCAGTGATATCCTCATACATCTCTAAAAACAACGGGGGTTTGGCAATATTTTGGTTTTACAACTACAATTAACGTGTTACATACAACATATTAAAAACACTTAATATCTTCGGTAGGTATTTCTTAAAAGTGGTGTAAATTAGTTGTTAAAAGCGTGGAAATCGCAACTATCTGCTCCTTTTCCTAAGTTGTTTGATACACAAATTTTATTTTCATATAACTAACCTCAAAAAAGTCACATACGTAATGATGTTTTACAAATTGTACGAGTACGCAGATCGAACAATTTGAGTAATTCTAAAAAGTCTGGGACTGTTCATAATGAGCACAAGCTTCCGTAACTCAGTTAATGAATTATTTTCTTTCCAACTTGAAAGTAACAAATAGTAAATAGTTGTGAAAATATATTTATTATTTAGGTTATATCTGATTCCATAAATAAAAATAAAAAATCTCAGCAATCGATCTGGACGTGTAGAAGACTCGCAGGTATATATATATATATATATATATATATATATATATATATATATAGGAAATCTTAAAAGATAGAATAAGAGATAAAACTAAACTTATTACAAGTAAATTTCATTTAGTGATGATAGGGGGTAGATAGTCAAGATAAACAAAAAAGATGATATGAGTAAACCAGGCCACGTGGTTACGCTAACGATAGAACAACAGACCATGTACCGTTATCGAACTTGATCTCGCTTATGTAAAAATGGAGTTTCATGCGAAGGATCCTGCGGATATCGAGACAGACAGAATAGCAGTTTATTCAGCCTCCTGATTGATAGACTACGCTAAGCTCAGCCTAAAAGTAAAATTTTACACTAAGGTGTTGCCCAAGGAATAGCTTTTGGACCTGTCATGTTCATTATTTAAACTAATCACTGATTAAATACGTAGATTAATGAGAGTCTCAAGTGATGTAGAAGTAATTTAGAGTATTAATACACAATATACTTCTAATGTGCGCTACTCTAAATGACCTTGAAAATTGTTTTTATAAACTTTAATATTTATATGAATGTTCTTGTAACGAAATAGAGATAGTAGATTGAATTAAGTATTTGGGATGAGTTATTGATATGAACTTGAAATTATTTTAACACATAAAATATTTCTCAATAAAGTGAAGCAAAATAAATTTTATATTTGTTTGGATTATTATAAATAAACATTTTAAGGTGTTATGGTTACTCTCATGGATTGAGGGCACATACGAGAGTATTTTAAAAGACGAACAAGTAAACAGGGATAAGCATAAACGTAAACCGTTTAAAGAGGCTTGATAGTGTAGGCTATATAATTTTTTTTATTTTACGGAATGAAACAAAATTGTGAACATAATAAATTTAATTGGCCAACATTTTATGAAATAAATATAATTTTGTTTAATGGAGTAAAAAACATACAATGCATTCTTAGTAGTAGAATGTGATAGTAAATTATTTTTACGATACGTCTCAATATCTGGTCATCATACAACAATACTGTGTTATTTGGTAGTGAATGTGTTGTCAACAACAACAATAATAATTGTTTTTTAATTAGTCGAGTTTTTTTATTTAATTCTCGGTTATTGCTTGAATTTACGTTATTATATCAGGTTATTATATTATGTAACTGAAATATTATTGTTAGGACCATTATATAGGGTAACTGTAAAACAATATCGTGTAAAAAGTGACAGAGCCGGTAATGCATATTCGCTATGTTACTGATCGCTGACGAAGTATATATCTTCAGCCAATCACGACACAGCTCCTCCCCTCAACTCACCTTATGAAGCAGATCTGCATTATCGGCCCTGATAGTTTCGGTATAAAATCTGTTTACTGCGTTTTTGGGTCCCTACATGGAGGTCACAATATCTCAAGATTTTAATTTTGTTTCTTTGTTTATTCAACGGACAAAGCCAGTGTACATAAATTATACAATTATCTATTACAGATTAAAATATATTAAATGTTTCTCGGCTTTTATATTGTATAGTTGCTTTTATTAAGTATATTGTTAGTAATAATTGGTTGCAGTGTAAACGGGAAAATTTATATGATATCGTAATAAATCATATTTTACCTTTCATAAGTGAAAATGATATATTATTTTATTACCTGCCAATACTGTACTGTGCATAAATTTTAATTATGTAATGAACGTTAGTAAAAATTTAATGTTAAGAAATAAGAGAAAGTTTTATTTAAATATCCAGTTAAAGATTCCCTTCCCCTATGCTTTTCTTGCCTAATTAATCTATCTCATTCACGTCCAAATATATTTTTTTCTGATGTAACTTATCTACTATACATCATAGCAAATAAAACAATGAAAATTGAGTAAACTAAATCGAAAATACAATTTTTAATAACAAGTTTCAGCAGAACAACCATTGTGTGTAGACTGCTTTGAAATGAGGAGATTACAATAAACATAAATACATAGAATTAATATTTTACGAGTAGTTTACAACTAAGTAAGTTTATTTCAGTCACTTATTGAATATTCAACAAATAGCATTGTAACTGCTGTAGTTTTACCATTGAAATACTGATCTACTTATTTATTACACGTATTTATTTGGACTAAATGTAATATTGTGTTTAGGGTGAGAAGTACACCGTGGTTATGGTGGATCCCGATGCCCCAAACCACCCCGAGGGCAAATTCTATTTACACTGGATAATAAGTAACATCCCAGTAAGTACAAGATAAATTATTCCTTCTAATAGTATTCCTTCCGTCTTATAGAGATTAGGTTCGACTTTATTACTAACATAATAACCATATACTTAGGCTATATTTTGAAGAAATATGATTTGCACATGGTTTTCATTAGCTTATGAGTGAATCATATATACCTTATTAGCCAAGATAAATACATAAAATGATAAAATAAATTAAGTAAGCTAAAATTTTGACAGATAGTTGTATAAGTACAGGTTTAAGTAGAGTCTAATTATTAGATTTCAGCTTTGGATATTTTGATGAATTGCAATTTCCAATGTCATATTTCATACCTCCATAACAAAAAAATAGTTGATACAAATTCACGTCATCCAATGGGTAGTTTAGACGTCAGATGTCACAGGAGGATCACAGAGATTCTGATCCAAAATCACCCTTAAATGTCCATCTCAAGGAATTGGATTGCAGAATTATGTCCTTAGGCCATGAGGCCTCCAGTGTGGGGAGTTAGGTGCCATCTCATCGTCCTTTACCTCTCCATTGTTCATCCTTTGTGGTCGTTACAATCAGTTTTCTGTTGACAACAGTTAAAGGAAAAATAAAATTCAGATCTAAACCGTTGAATATGATGATGATTCAAAGATACAGTATATAATATATAAGTGGGTCAAAATGAACCATTACGGTAAAGACTAATCTCAGATGTAATATTTTAAACTAGCAATTGTTCATACGTTTGAACATTAAGCAGTTAAGTAGTATTGATTGTGTATTGATAACGAAGCAGCGAAAGCTAATATTAACGATTTAAAAAAAGATAAGGCATGTTCATACTAAACGTTGTGGACTATAGACGGAACATGCATCTCCTAAGTAAAATGGTAAATTAATCGTATTTTTTCCGTTTATGATCTACCGTAGCTCTTTGGATTCCTCGATTTTGACTCAGATAGTATTGTTGTTTGAAAGGATTTTGAACCCTAATGGCAATTTGAAGAAATTATATTTTTTTGTTTTTAAGAAAGCATTTTAAAAACATGTCTTCAGTTGTTGAGAACGAGCACGTATAGTTAGCAACAAAAGCTATGTAAATAACGTCCTCCGAAAGGAGGTTTCTAAGAATATGGATGAGGATATTTGGTGTGGGCTTATCATATTAAAGGTTATTCCTACAAGGAGTAACACTGAAGTTTGGTGATGGACAGGATATCTGAATAAATGGGTAGAACAAAAAATACTATGAGTTTCCAAATAGTTAGATTAAATCTTGTAACAAAACAACATTGAAATTATGGAAGAATCTTAACACGTAGAAACACTTATTAAAGTAAATAGAATTTTTGAAATGTACGCCAAAGTTATTCAGATGTTTATATTGTCGATTGAAGCTCTGACAGTGGTTTTCATTGATATTTCCTTCAAACGTTTCCAGCTTTGGCCGCAAGGAGCGCTAGTTGTACAGTAACAACGGCTCTCGGCAATAGTGTACCATGAGGCTGTATGAGCCTGTTTTTTGCAAATAAAATAAAACAATATTGCAGCAGTCTTCAGATAGTACGGCTAGGTACTGCCACTTTGGGATCGCTTGTTGAGTAAATGTAATAAAATTTAACTAATGAACTAAACACCCGGATAACGTTTATATTAACCAAGTTAGCTACAACGATCTAAAAATACTTTTATCAATTTACTAAAATAGTATGTTTTTATTTCCAGAAAGAATTTTTAGGAGGTCAAGATTCATGTATGGCACAATAATTGATAATATGTTTGAAATTTAGGTTATTTCCAAAATAGTCCATCAATCTACAATACCAAAGAATAGAGGTGTCTGGGTGACGAAAAAAATGGGGAGGGGATAAAAATCTAAGGAGGAGTAGACGTCAGCGGAGGGGACAATCGACATATCAATATTCAAGCGAGAAAAGTAAGGAATCTTAAAGGTCAGAAGAGCAGGTCTACCAACTGTATAATTTATGAGTTTTTCGGTGTTTTTCCTCTTTTTCGCCATTTTTGCTACAGTTTCTACCTCTATGGTGAAGTTTGATTGTCGTTTTTTGCTATGTGCTCTCGGTTTTGTTTGCCAATATGCATGTTATTTGCATATCTTATCATTGAATTATTTTTCCCGTTTCTTGATTGGTCAGATTTTGCTGCGCTGTACTTTCAAAATAAAGACGTCGTTTTTTTGTGTTTTGTTGTCGTCATTAGCCATTTTGTATTCAAGTTGTGTTGTGTTTCTGTGATAGAATGTTTCTAGAACTGTGTTTTACCTTCGGACAGTATGGGAGGTATGTGTATGTGTGCGACAATTGGACGGAAATATACACAACTTTCTCATCGATTAGCTGCCTAATTTATTGTTGGATATTCCTGAACAAACTATCCAAGACATGTAGTTTATGCATGATAGGCCCAAGCCCACTAAGAAGCGGTGCGACCAACTCTGAATGAAAGACATACTAAAACACAAAAAAAAAAAAATACAATGGAATTTTGAAAACAATGGTTTACAGTTCGAACATCTGTAAATAAGTATAGTTGAATAACATTAGTATTTTAGCTTCATATTTCAACCATCACAGATAAAGCTAAATTTAAACACAAAATAGTTTAGTTTGCTAAGAAATGTATTTATATGTATAATAAAAGAAATACCGTTGTATTTACATTTTTTATGTTTTATAAGTTTGAAATACCTTTACATTTGAACTATTTAAACAAATTTGAAATGTACTTAAAAGTGTAATCTGTGACATATTTTTATAAAAAGTACTTTATGGATAAAAATTTGGATTTGCTAAATTGTTTTACGAGGTAACAGTAAAAAAAAAAAAAACTGTGAAAACGTATAACTTAAACATTTTGGAGCACTCTGTATACGAAAAACGAATAAATTAAACTTTTTTTCAAATATTCAGTGAATGGAGCCTTTAAAACCCCAAGACAACAAGGCTTGATCTACCTTTTCATTTGAAAATCTTTAGAAAGTTATACCTACCATCCAAAGTGTCATGTTGAGGTATTACTGGGTCTTAAAAATGATTTTTCAGAATTATTTGGGTGCGAAATATCTGAATTTTTGTTAAAACAGAGAAGGTAGGTTTCTTGGTTCAGCCACTCTTCATCGCAGACGGGTGCTCTGCCTTACACGGTATACATTTAGATAGTTTCTAAAGCATTTTTATGTAATAAATGATTTAATGCATAACTTAGTAATTAATATACCTAATCAGAACAGGTATAAACTCTCAAACAAAAATTATTCGGTAATTTTAAAAATAGTCTTAAGTATTTCAGACGATAACAATGATTGTCCGAAACTAATTGTTAGTAAAACTGCATCAAAGGTGTCGATTAAAAAATATTATTGATACAACGGTGTTTTAAAATTGTAATGTTTGTAATTTTAGTTCAGTACGACTTTAGTATTCTATGTATTCCACTACTAGAACCATTATGAACTTCCATCAAATGTCGTAATAAGTATATTAATTTATAAAAAAAACATAAATTGTTATTTTATAGAGGTAATAAAGTTATCTGAATACTGGATACGTGATTTTTTAAATATCAGAGGTTCATTCTGTGCGTTTTGATTAATTTGAGTAAATATAGATTCTGAAGAACTGAAAAAAAACCGTTCCAAATGTTTCAACTATTTTTAGTGAATAACTGAAAGAACCGAGAATTTAGAAGTAATCGAATAATCGATTATTTAGATTATTCCATCACTGCTATTAATGCAAAATTCAGCAACTTCAAAATTAATACTTTACGTGGCTATAGTGGGAAGGGTTTATTCAATATGAATGTTGAATTGTGCTCCAGTTCACCTTCCTCTTAGTGCGACTCTTAGCCTAACTACATCAGATTCCAAACGGTGCACTAAGAGGAAGGTGAACTGGAACTAAATTCAACATTCACAATGTTTAATTTTCATTCTGATAAGAGGTTAAAAAACTGTTTCATTATAACTTTGATTGTAATAGCCAACTTGGAATTCGGTAAGTAACAAATACAAGAAATATGAAGTTGACATTATTTGTAGGATTCATCATTTCAAAATTTATATTTAATAATTAGTTAATAAAAAGTAATGAATACTAGTTTTGATCTTTGGTACATAAAGAGAAGTTGTTAAATTAATGTGTAAAATTAACAATTTAAATGAATGCGTATAACTAAATGAAATTAATACTTAGACTAAGTATACTATTTATGATATATCTAAAGAATAAATAATTAAGACACTTTAATCTTTAGTTGTCGGTATTTAAAAACATATTTGCGTAACTGATATTTTAAAACTAATATATATCAAAATATAATACAATTTTATCAGCTTTTAATGTACCTGTCATAGTAGAACAAAAACAGTGTTGTTCAGCGTCAACCTGTCTGCACTGTACTGGCACCTAGCGGCGAAAGCGGGAACCGCGTGAACGCCGGCTATTTGGAGAACGGTTGTACTGGAATTCGGCGTTACTGTGGGATTTAATTTACCTTTGCGAAGCGACAGCAAACATCTAATTACCGGTAGAGAGAGGTGAGGCAATCTAAGGACTCGTTTGTAATCAGTTAGTCTGCGTCATTAAAATGATCGTATATAGCTCCTGGAATACTCTCCGGCGATAATGACACTATTAATTCTGGGTTTGTAATCGACGGCTTAATTCTACGTTTGGAGAGTCATTCGGAAACAATTTGTGAGCGAGTCGATCATTAGGTGCCATTCTTGCCGTGTAATTACACGGCTACCGTCCGTGTACGTACCGCACGGTAGTCGGTGACCGGTGCGTGCCTGCGCTTATAAACTGGCTGTTTATAAACTCTCTACGGCATTAGTGGATTATGTTGAGGTGGCAACATGATTGATTATGAATTTCGATATCGTTTAAATATACCTTGGTTGGCCGCACCTGTTGGGTGAAAATTGACGCGATCGGTACAAAAAAATCTGATTCATTATGGGTTGTAAAAGGTGTAACACGACGTTTCGAGGCTTGGAATCTATCGTCTTCATCAGGTGGGTGAGTTATTAATACATACAAAAATAAAGAACAGAAAGAAGTAAGTAAAGGGTTCAAACATAACTGATAAAGTAAAGTAAAGGTGTCTCATTTAACCAGGCGAAGTTAGGACTAATAAGCCCTTTGTAACGCTTAACCAGGGGACCAACGGCTTAAAGGTGACTTCCAAACCACCACCAATGGCTGGGCAGGCGGACTGCTTGCAAGGACAGGATCGCTCAGCGGTCACTCATCCAAGCAGCAGCCACGCTCGACGTTGCTTGATCCTGTTATCTTGCGATAACCGTTAAAAAGATAACCGTTGTACCCGCTACATCACACTATTGGCAAGTGATTTGTGCTCGGGACTTGCATCCTGTGCAGTGACAACGCCTGGACTGAACTTCAACCAGCTTTTGGGTATTTTTGAAACCCTTTTCTTTCCCTTCTTTACTTCTTTCTGTTCTTTTTGTTTGTTATTTATTATACCTCTCCCACCTGACGAAGGGGATATATTCCAGTCCTCGAAACGTTGTGTTATACCTTTTATAACCTATAACGATGGCAAGTGTCCAAAATCCTGTTATCCTTTTAAAACTTCCATCGTGAATAACAAACTTTAAACAACAATTGATTAATTATATTTTCAAGTCTGTGTTTTCAGTTGTAAAGTATTTAAACAAATTGTAACTAGTATTTCAGTACGTTACCTAACGTTATAAATATCTTGATTTTGCTTGTGTAATTTAGAGGAACACGGTGAATAAACTATAAATAATTTACTTTATGTAATTAAAAACTACATCTAGAAGCCATCGTTTTTGCACTGTTGGCATTGGTTTTATATTGTAATAGCATTTTTGTGTGTTAGTAATAAGACCGTTAGGTTCATCATATTATTTAATATGATGCTACTGATACCGATGGTTTATTTATTTAGAACTTATTGCTTAATGAACACATGATTGGTTTACTTAGCTTGTGTCTGCCCTAAAAAGTTCGACATGCATAGCCTACTCATAGATTCTTACGGAGACAATACAACTTGAGTTATTAACTTGACAAAATCGCAGAAAACTTATTTCTATGATACTATACGTTGTGATAAGTTACTCCAAAGAATACAGCCTTTTTAACTCGAATATGATTATATATATATATATATATATATATATATCATATTAATCATTAATATATATATAATATATATATATATATATCTTATATATATTAATATATAAGATATATACTTTCTGACCTATGATATATATATATATATATATATATATATATATATATATATATATATATATATATATATATATATCATAGGTCAGAAAGTGTGTGAATTAAAGAGTTTAGTTTTAATTAGAAAACAATAAATACCTATGTTGTTCAATCAGAAAAATTTTACAATTTTATGAAAATTATATTTGTTCTGTTTGGAAAACAACAGTATTTCTTCTTTATGGAATACTTCTTCTATTTATTAAATGGACCTTAAAGCAAGCACGTAAAATTAAGTATGGGGAATTTTAACGAAATACTAAAAAAAGAATACATTTTTGGCACATTTTACTGATAAAGGAAATTGCTGAGAAAATAGTTTTCTACCCATAACGTATTCTAGAGCTCTTCTGAGAATATACCGTACATTTTTCATGTACGCCAACAAATAGGTTCCATCCATTTATAAATAATTTCCAAGATTCCTTCCATTATTATCGACAAACTATTAGGAAGTGCAAGGATTTTGTCTCTGTGCAAAAAAAAGAATTAAAAAAGAGCGTTCTTAATTTAATTTATCCCTTATTTAATTTCTTTTAGTAAATAATTAATAATGATTAGTTTAAAATCTTCGAATGTGAAATTACGTATTGTGCACTATAACAGCTGTACAACGTTCCAGTGAGTTAGCGTATAAGTATGTTTTTAGAACTGTTAATACTAACAGCTGAAACAGTTAGCAGCTGAGTACTGCGCATGCGCAATAGATCCGTCGTAAGACGCATATTTCTCTTTTAGTTTCTTTACTCATCTCATGCCAGGTTATTTATATTACTGTTCTGCATTCTTGCAAGATGATTTACTTCAATGACAAAAAGCATTTAATGTACATTTATTTATCCCAGCTCCTTAGCTAAACAAGGGGAATAATGATCAATTAATCAAATCAAAGCAATTAAGTTAACTGGATTGTCCAATAATTACTTTTCTGGTACAGTAATGTGCGCGTATATGTACAATAATTTATACGAGATAAAGGATATAATGATTTAAGTACATCATCTACAGTTGATGTAATTACCTGCACATACGACGGGGCTATTAAGATTACAGGGCTCGTAAATTATCGTAGTTCGACATCGTACATGAACGGATATCACTATAACTTATAATCACTGTTTAATGAGTTGATGCGGAAAAACTTTGCAGTTTCTAGTTCAGTTTTATAATTCTTAATCCGATTTTTTTCTAGGGAGACGACCTGCAGGGTGGCAATTTGAAGGCTGGCACAGTTCTATCACGTAAGTACAGTAACTGCAGTGTTCTTAAAGATGAAAGGATTATTTATATGTTCACTGACTATGAACTGAGAAAATACAGCGTTATCGACAGGCGGTTATGTCAATGGCGCAGTGTAGCGGGTACGGCGGTTATCGCAAGATAACCGAATCAAGCAACGTCGAGCGTGGCTGCTGCTGGGAAGGGTGACCGCTGAGCGATCCTGTCCTTGCAAGCAGTCCGCCTGCCCAGCAATTGGTGGTGGTTCGGAAGTCACCTTTAAGCCGTTGGTCCCCAGGTTAAGCGTTTGAGAGGGCTTCTTAGCCTAACTTCGCCTGGAGTCCGCCTGCCCTACATTTGGTGGTGGTTCTGAAGTCACCTTTAAACCGTTGGTCCCCTACATAGTTAAAGCAAACTATTAAACTAATAACTGCCAATTATTTACTACAGACATTTATAACCATTGTGTTTTGTCTAAAAAAAGAAAAACTTATTTACGTAACTTAAATCGTAAGTTTACGATACGATACAGCTAAACAATTCTCCTGCCTTCATAAGATTTAGCAGATTTTAAAAATAATCTGATGATTGCTCTCATATAGTGTAAGTTCATTGATCAAGCGTCTAGTCTTATTTTGATCCAAAAATCAAAACTCAAGAAGAATAGTAAAATAGTGATAACTATTTACAACACAGCCCAAGACAAAATCAGCTGTCGCTATTCAAATTGCAAATATCATTATTAGTGTAAATACGAATGTTAATATAATTGTATATAAGCATAATTAACAATTATTTTACAGGAATTTTAATACTTTTTTATATTATTTTATAAATGTTTTATTGTAATATATACTTTTTCCTTCAGATGCTTATTTTAATGAGATTATCGTATGTAAAACATTTAAATTAAGTTATTTATTTTGAGTGGAGTGTGGAAACTACGTAATTTTGTTTTGAAGAAAGGTTTGTATCAATAATTGCCGCCATAAATTTATGATGGTGAGTATCAACCAGACAAGGAATGCATTGGAGGAACCTCTTTCTCTCAGCTTGAATAGTTTCTTTTAGCTAGCTAAATATACGTATAAAGCCAGCCAGGTATTACTTACATGGGATGGTGTGTACAATTTTACCATTAATGGTTGAAATGTCCATTTTTTGTTTTCACGTGTAAATTGTGAATATCGGGATGATACATTATTCGATTTAGAAAAAAGATTGCCTGGAATATTGTGTGGAGTGGATCCTCTGCTGGAAATCTCCACAGGGTGCTCATATTGCAGAAAAAAACCATAAGAGCCCTTGCTGAACTTGAACCCCAACAAAGCTGCAGACATGCTTTCCAATCCATGGGAATAATGACCGTTACTGGGATGAGTAATTTTGCGTGTTCATCAGCTGAATCTGCAAACAGGGAAAGACCTCCACTCACATAACACCCGCCACGCAATCAACTTTGTTCTGCCTCCACACCGTACAGCACTTTTTGAAGAAAAGCCATCTTACATCGGCCGAAAATTATGGATCACTCTACCAGACAATATCAAAAGACTAAAGGGAGAAGCTCTGAAGAGGAAAATCCACAACTTCCTTGTAAACCAGCCATTTTACATCCTCAAAGAATTCCTAGAAGTATGCAGAGAAGAATTGAGATTCCTAGACGAATCCTGACATCATTTATAGCCGACAATATTAATTTTAATATATTTAACTGTTGTGTTTTAAACATTATGTAACTCTATTACTGTTCTTGAAGAATATGTAAATAGAGAAATTTGTCTATTGTCTATTGGGCATACTTAATTTCTTAATGATCCATATATTTATTGACCTTGACCCTGGCTCGTTCTTGTCTTGTGCAGCACATAATGTGGTCAGGTAAGGCAGAGTGAGGGGAGTGCAAAACTTAGTAATTCTTACCTTCTTGTCAGATAGAAAACGTAATTGCACTTGAGGATTGTTATTTTTGCCAACGAGATTGACTAACGAGAATAATCGTTGGACAGACCCTCCGATAGGTCCCGATATATTACCCTGTAGTCAAGGAGGGTGATGGTAAACTAAACTATCTAACTAGTAGCGGGTTCGTGTCGCGAGAGGAGCTGAGATAGCGCTTGTGTCGCTTTTATTGTTTTTTTTAAGTAAGGTAAATCTCCTTTTAAGCCTTATTCTGTCCGTCCTCATGAGCCACTGGCCTGTGCGAGGATCTTTTTACTTATCAAATAGAACAAGGGAAGAGTCGATACAGCACAAGATCGATGGTACTGATAAAAAGTGATTAGGCCACAGACCGGATTTGAACCTGCGCTGTCTACCACCAACCTATTTCCAAAGTACGACGTCTTAGACCGCTCGGTACATGTACTGCTCGGATACGCCGGCAACTAGTTTGCCAGGAACTTTATATCGTTGCCGCCAGAGTGTGCTAGTCAATAATTGTCAGCTCACGCCTCTAGCATTACCTGACTTATCTACATACGAAACGCGAACTAATTGTCTATGGCGAGTTTCAAATTTGAGAATGTAAAGCATCTTTTTCTCCTATCTTAGTCTAATGGATCAAATCCCCTAGAATGTGGTCTAAAAATAGACCACACTAGGAAATGGCTTCGATATGAAATAGTTTGTTTATTCGCGTTAACTGCAGTTTGATTAAGATATCGCTCCACATCTTTATTGGTGGCTGTCGCACATAAACACGGTCTCGATGATTTAGATCACAGTAAAGCAAAGACAACCCCATTACAGCAGAACGAGCCCAAGTCGGTACCAAGGACAGATAAACTTGTTCTGCAGCGGTTGTTCAATTATTCTACGACACCGTTCAGTCGAGATTGCCAGCAATGTCGCGCGGTGGCTGCTCGCTAGTGTACGGCCGTAACGTACAGTGAGCTGCGATACTTATATCAGTGTCTGTCAACGGGTACTGTAACAAATCATAAATAATGAAATATATCGGCTGTGCTCGCGTACAATACTCATTGTTCCTGGATAAACCGAGTTGATGGTCGGGCTACAACTCAGAGTAGAGCATTACCGGCCGATAGCACCTTTGCTCGTTAGATATGTCGTAAACCAACACCGAGTCTTCTCTCAGTCAACAGCTTTTTCAGTTTTGTAGAATTTGATAAAGTTTGGTAGTTGACAAAATTTATTGTAGCATAGTTAGAAAATGGACTGGGGTCTTTTCTAGTATGTCCCCGCATTCTCTATTTTAATTTCTATAAGTTAGATTACGTTACTAGAGCTACAAATATAATTTGTAAACGTAATTGAGGTTAGGTTAAGCTAGGTTTTTGACAATAATTTGCAAAAACAATTGAAAAACGAGTTTATTAATTTGTACGAAAAAACACAAATTAGTAATGAAAGATGTTTAAAATAATATACTATTCTGGTGGCCAGAACGCTTTAATGTCCTCCAGGATTTGTTCGAACAAATCTGTGTTTTGGTGGCGATGTTTCCACAGAAACTCACACAAGTATGAGTCTAGCAAGTTGCGACCGCATTCGTTCCTATTACGCCGTTTTGTCGACGCCCAGAGCGATTCGATTCTCTGTGTGTGTGCTCCTGTTGTAGGATCAACAAAATTTTCAGAATGGGTTAGATCACGCGGTGCTTGCTCTTTTAGAAAAAAAAAAAATTAACTCGAGCTTGCAAAGTCCAAGCCCAGATCAAATGGCGCGCGTTTATCACTGATAAGATAAGACGAGTGGAAAACGCACCTTATATAGGTAGGAGGTGGCCAAACTCGTGATTCGTCGGTTAAAAGTGACCAACCAGAGTTTCAGGATTTCCCGCTTTTCAATTGACAATGAGTTAACCGCTTTAATTACGATCTTTGTGAATGCGGGGACATATTAGAAAAGACCCATTGGACTGTTGATAGAAAATCGATTGTTATCTGTCATTAATTATCTGCCAAGTTAGAAAAGGCTATCTATATGCTAATTTAATTCGTATCATGTGGCTGGTTGATTTTTGCCCCTCATGACCACTATCTTTACTTCATCTCTGATTGTCAGATTGTGCAAACAGTCCCCGTCCCCCATCATCTTATCCTAAACTAAATTATATTTTTGGACAGCGGGTTTAAAAACAATACGTTCTCTCTTTTGCTCCACAAAAGAAATGATCAATCTATTCTTAATCTGAGAAATATCACAGATTCAAATCTTACATATCCTACAAATCCATGTGACAATCAAGTACGAGGGAGAGTGTTTCTGTACGAGTTTGACGGTATTATTTGTTTAAGTTTATTATCGGCGAGGGGACTTTGAGGAGACTACGCAGATTTTCCATCGCTAAATAAAAAAAATACGACGTTTCGAGGACTAGAATCTATCGCCTTCTTGAAGTGTCTAATATTAAAGCACAAGTTTAAGCATATAGAAGAATAAACATAGCAATACATGATGATGAACACACCATAGTCAATGTTACCAAAACAAAGACCCGAACCAGCACCTTTTCCGGAGAAAAAAGACGAAGTGCCATTGAACTCCAGTAACATATGATACGTAGACCACAACATTCAGGGAAAGAGTTCTTCAATGTTGCCGCGTTAAGTCAGAGTGGGCTTTTAGCCCTAAATTCGGCTGGTGAAATAAGGCATTCCTTATCTTATCTACATCTGTATGTAGATAAGATAAGGTACTCACTGTGCATGAACTGGATTCAAGTACGTTTAAGATTAGCTTTTATGATGAACACCATTTTTGTTGTCAACTTTAATGTTGATGTGTTCAACGTCTTTTGTCGATATTACTATCTTTTTCGTGATTTAACTTGTGTTTTATTATTTGTCACCGAAGAGGATAGATTTCAGGAATCGAAACCTCGTACGTTTTTTTGCAAGACTAAACGATTGACAGGTGTGATAAAGAGTAATGTGGTGTACGAGTGCTGGATTCGAACCTACATCGACGCCTCAGTGAAGGCCAAGTAGAACTGTCAACCGGTAGCAGACTTCTATAAATTGTCCTTTCTCCATAACTGCCACAGAAAGTCAACCGTTTGTTGCAGACTCGTTAGAGATGTGGGCAAGCCGCCAAGTCTCACTCCGAGACCTGGACACTTTGTGATAATAAACCTTATCAGAGATCTGACACGGCTTGTTGTGTTGATAAGTTCGGCTCTTACACCGTGCATGCTTAAGAACATCGTAGGGTATGTGAGGAGACCATACTGACTCTTCGTAGGTGGACCACCAGAGATGGATGGTCTCTATGGAGTCAGTTGATTCCGTCAGTGGTAGTACTAGGTCTGGCCATTAGATCGTCGTTACCAGTTTTGTAGTGTGACCTTTATGTATGGCCTCTCATATAATAAAAATGTATATCTGCTTTTGTTCAGGATGAGCTAATCAAAAACTTGAATTAAAGCAAGTTGTACACTTTAAAGGTCTACACGAAAAATTCCAAGGTAACTGTAGTTGTGACTATCCATGAGGAAAGTCAAATTTGAGATTTTAAGTTTTTAATTACAGATTAGGACTAAGGAAGGAATTAAAATGAAATGAGATTTATCTTTTATTTGAGGCGAAGTTAGGGCTATTTAAGCCCTCTCTTCCAATCAACCTCAATTGCCTTACCTTACCTGGAATTCTGTTGCCTTCTGGTAAAATTATAAGTTTATAGCTACATGATAAGAGTCTCAAAATCGAATTGTCAGTACAGATGATTCCTTTTTAAAGAATGAAATGTTATTCGTAAGGTTTTTGGAGCCAGGACCGGTGCTATCTTGTAATCAATAATCTTCTATTAAAAATCTTCTGATTTTTCTGTTTACAACGCGTCTAAACATTCAGTACGTACACAATTTAAAACCTTTTGATATTTCGGCCTCACTTAGAAAAGCTATCTACAGTCCGAAAATGTGAAACTAAAACTTCCACAGGGTGCCGAAATATTTGAACACATTAATTATGTCAGCAATTCTTCGACGTAATATAAACCGATGAATTTAGAAAATACTTTAAGTAGAATACTTCAAACCATTCACCCTTTTTACGAAGAATAATGACTGTACCACTCGTTGGATTGGAATATCAACGTTAACCTAATATGCTTTCTATAAGCTGTATTTAAATCGTTACAAGTTTTTATTGTTATTATTAAATAAATAATGAAACAACTGTTGGGTTTGTTGCAGAGTATCGGGGTCCAACGCCCCCTGACGGCACGGGAACTCACCGGTACCTGCTGCTGTTGTACCGCCAGGACCCAACGGCCAGTCTCACGTTGGGCCTGCCTGACTCTCGCCGCAGCCAGTTCGACCTGGGCGCCTGGTCCAACGGCCTGTGTGGCCCCCTCTCTGGCGTCCAATTCCGCACCAACTTTTCTGGGAAAGAGGACTAAAGGAAGTCAAATCTTAAAACCCCTCCCAACTTTATTTTATTTTGTTTTGAAATTAAAGTCTGAGAACTTCATGTTTCAACATTTATTTTTTACATAATTTATCGCATAGGCTACCCGAAAAGCAAAGTTGGGCTAATTTCATTGTTGAAGATTCAGGACTGGAATAATCTTCATTACTGTGGTGTTAAATCATGTTCGCTTTCAACGCTGGAATTCATGAGAAGAACACGAAGGATTGGAATATGGGGAAGATTATAATATGAACTTATACGAGTAGAAGGATGGGTGTGCTTCCTTTTACTCATCTTATCACCATATATTTAATGGTTAAAGTTTCCAAACCATTACTCAACCAAGCACATTGCTCTCTTCTCTGTTATAATTTAAAGTTTTTACGATGTAACATTGGATTAACACTTAAGAGGACGCGTGAAGGCAGTTTGCTCAGCTTACTTTTTATTACTCTTTATTTTCAATCAATAGGAAATTTTATCAAAACATATTGTGATTAGTTTGACTAACTGTGTCTCTGAATGTACTTGAAATTACCTGCAAATAAAACTGTATTAATAGGACACATATTACACGTACCAAACTCCCAACAAAATGGTATTATTTAAAACTACTAGTCCCTTCTACAGATACGAGTAAAACGAAAATATGTAGGAAGTTGTAAACTTATATATACATATTTATACAAGTTTTTATAGATTGAGATAATTCTAATGCTTCATCAACCCATGGCATCGTGGTTCTAGACCCAACCGTAATTTTTTCAGTTTCCACATTACTTTAAGTTGTCTGAGAACCCCTATTCACTATTGTGAAATTTTCATCAGGGCGCGAACAACGCCGCTGTCGTGTTGCCTACTTTCTTGATTTTAGATATCTTTTGTACATATACAATGTCACTGTTCCATGCCTTCATCAAAAAACCATTTTCCCAGATAATAGAAATCGGTAAGGATTGACTGATATTTATCGTGAGCTACATAATCATTTTACTCTTTAACTTTTGGTGGATAAATATATGTGGTTGGTATCATCGATATCTGAATCCCCGCAAGGATACTGAATTCTTGCCCATTTTGAATTGATGAGGACACAAATTGCCATCGTCGTGAGGAACTTAAATCAGGAATAAAATCACTGCCCCATGCCCAAGCGCCCGCCTCCCTTATAGGTATCCAGTAAATCTGTTTGCCCAGCAACTTCTTGTCTGTCTTCTTTTCCATAGTTCTAGCGAGTGTGCCAGACCGTTTACTCTGGTTTCATGACTCACGAGTCCCACGTATTTCTCGTAAACTCATGAGGACACCAGATTCGAATACTGTCCTTAAGTTCTCGCTATCTGGAGAGCAGCCTTCCTCTTCTGTAAGGACATCTAGTAGTCGTATTGTTCTTGTCTCTATACCTACCTACATGTGAGCATGGGGCAAGCAAGAGATATGAGCAATTACCGGTTACTCGCTACTGCTACAGACGGCTCGTAGAGGTGGTGATGCCCGCGCTTTCACAGATCTCATGAGGAGTCTACTCCAAAAACGCAAGTTCACTTCCAGGACTAACCGAAACTCGACGGTTAAGAAGGAAGATCTCGGTCGCTAGAATCAGGCATGATCTTCCACACTTGCCAGCAGCCTCGTCATGATTCGATTGAGCGATCCCTTTGCTTCTTCGAAAATCCTTCCGCAATTGAGACAGCTATACCTTTCACATATCCTACAAGGAAGGTCCTTTCGAGTGTTTCTCTCCGAAGGACCGGTCACAGGATGGAGGTCTGAGGTAAACCTGCGCGACCTCCTACCAGAGCCTGTCGCCTGTAGCCAAGGAGCATCCCCTCCAGGGTTCTTTAAGGATCCAAGAAGAATCTTAAACTGAGGATGAAGATGGGAACTATTCCAAATATTGGCAACTGCCTAGTTTCTCTCAGGCATATGAATTATTTGATGACAACAAATACAAACATTAATGGCTGAAATGCCTCAAATAATTTTGCCTTCAATCCTACAGCTGCAAATCCAGTAATGTTATGAAAATATGTTTCTGTCCTTTAGGCGTCTGAAGACATTCAATACTTAAAATATACAACATTATTTTAATACCAGTTTGAAATTCCAAAAAAGAAAATCAAATATTTGTATTCAGATAAAAACGTATTTTAGTTGTAATTCATACTCTCGCTGTTTGAAATAATCTGCTATTTATTCACCATATACGATATAAATAGAAATGTAAAGAATATTGAATCAATACACAACGTTATTCTACTGAATGGTATGCATTTTAGTTGAAGGAGGAAACAGATTTTGAAGACGTTTAGGTGAATAATAACAAAGTGGAATAATTAATTAATAATAATAGGATAATTCACTAGGTGGAAAGTGATTAAAATATATACTGTTACCAAACTTCAAGTTGTATACCTGCAGATTATTATAACGGTAAAACTAATAATTATAATATAAAAAGACTCAAACTTCGCAAAAATGCAGATTTGTTTTTTTTTTTTTTTTTTTTAAGGATAGGCCGATCCCCTTTTAGGCCTTATTCTGTCCGTCCTCATGGGCCACTGGCCTGTGCGAGGATCTTATCAAACAGAATGAAGGGGAGAGTCGATACAGTAAGAGGTTGATTGTGCAGATAAAAAGTGCAACGGTCACAGACAGGATTTGAACCTGCGCTATCTCCAACTCAGACCCAAAGTCCAACGACTTAGACCGCTCGGCCATCGGCACTCCCAGATTGTTTTTGCTAAAGGATTGTGACATTGACGTTATCAAGGAGGCAGGTGAGAACATATGCCAAACTATTGAATGATAGACTTCAATGACAGTTTATATTCCTACATCCATATTTTCAACTCCTTGCCTTCATACTTCAAGTATTTCTGAATAGGGAAGTTCTAGGTAAGTTAAAACATGTCTTGTTTTTAAAGAATACTACAGCGAGCGGAAATACACAAAAGGATTTTTTTTAGACTTCTATGATTATTTTAGTTTAATATGTAAATATCGGCATCCCTTCAATTTAACTCGTTGTTTATATCAGGTAATAAAAGATTTGAGCATTAAATATTGAGTATTGAGACCTCAGTTTTGTCTGTGCAGACATGAAGTTTCATGCCAAAGGTAATGGCTACAGATGAGATCTTTCTCTAAATATCGTTAGGCTACGTAATTGCTTAGCCAAATTCTATATGGGGGCCTTCCCGTCATCGGACACGTTACCTGAGTAGAAATTACATTTTTCAAATCCGCAATCTTGAGATATCCAGTGGAAAATTGACACACACTCAGATAGACAGAAGAAGAATATTGCCAGAACCCTTTGTGATAGCGAAGCAACATATAACAAACTCAAATATTAATAGATCAGTCCTTCACGGATAACACTCTAGGTTATAGGCTTTGCTAACGTTCTGTCAAATCCTATAAAGTGACATGCACCGTTATAAAATTCGATATTTCTCATGTAGAAATAAAGCGTGATGCAAAATTTCAAGTACATGTAAGTTTGTTCTTGAGGTATCCTCGTACGAACAGAGAGAAATTAAATGAAATATTTCCAGCCCCACAAGTAATAGCCTTCGCTAACGCTCAGCCAACAAATATTGGTTATATCTAAAACAAAATATATGTACATGAACATATTTATTTATGATATGAAATACTAGATAGTTTAGGTAAACTAAATTAAATCACGTTTAAAATTTATTGTGGGGTTTATTAACCATTCACCTCTTTGTATGGGACAACCAAAAGGAAAGTTTCATATGTGGTAACTGAATTACCAAAATTGTAAAAAATTAACTATTTACAGCTGACTCTTGATCACTGACCGGTCTGGTTTGTTACACAATCCTGTCCAATGGACAGAACAAATGCACTCCCAGATAAGCTGTTACAACCATTGTGACACGAATGTACCTGAATCTGACGACTGGCCCAGCTATCCTGGTTGTGAACCGAATAAACACCCATTGTTTGTGACACATCCAGCTGACACAACGGGTTCAGGGGCGATGATAGAGGCCACTTATATAACCAGCTGTTATCCAATAAGCCCAAATGACGTCACGACGTGTCGCCAGCACGTTCTTGCGCCCATAAACAACAACAGGGTGGCGAGGTTAGATAACGGCACGTCCTCTGACGTCGAGGGGTGGATATATCGTACTTGTGCAAACACTTGTCAGTTTCAGCTCGGAGTCTTGTATTGTAGGGTGCAAACTCAGTCAACTTTATTTATACCACCTTTTGGCTAATTTTCAGACGAACTTTGAAATGCTGTTGAAAAAACACTGATTTTAATTTGGTTTTCAATACTATTACAGACGGTTCAGTTCATAACCTAAATTTAGACCAGTTGTTTAATCAGAGGAACGCTCCGGAGCACCAAACCCCCGGAGAAATATAATAAGTTATCGGACAAGAGATTAACTAAAACTTTATTATAATTAACTTTAACATAATTAAGCTTTATTTTACTCGTCCTCGGGGGCCACTGGCCTGTGCGACGATCTTATCAAACAGAATAAGGAGGACAGTCGATACAGTACAAGATCGATGGTACTGATAAAAGGTACAAGGGTCACAGACAGGTTTTGAACCTGCGCTATCTCTAACTCAGATCCAAAGTCCACCGCCTTAGACCGCTTGGCCAATGCCAGTCAAAAACACAGTCATTGTACATTTCATGCTTATTCAGTTTTAAAAAATCAAATCCATAGGAATGTGCTGGTTTGGGAATGAAAGTTGAGCATTGCTTGCATCCATCCAACCCTTAGATCAAAACGAAACCTAAGTAGCAACGATAGTTTCAGTAGTAGCAGCTGGACCATGGTCGATTTGGTCATAACACGTAAATGCAGTTTTTAGTATTAATACCTACACTCTAATCTAATTGCATAGTAACTAGAGGTAACTAGTAACTAGATAACTGTTAGGTTATCGAATTCTTGTAAGAACACTTTAGTATGACTATTGATTAGGTTAGTCTTAAATTAGTTTCAGTATTGTTAGACCTACAGGAATGGAGTTTAGGACGTTACCGAACAGTAGTCCCATTCAGACGTCTTTCTATTCCAGGGACCCACTAACACTAAAATGATATTTTAGAGGTGTAATATCACTAATCAGGGATTTCTGGACATTGCGTTAAAGGGATAATTTTGTCCAGTGGAGATATTGCAGAAAATTGACTGTTAGGCTTGGTAGGATGTCTTTAGTGTTGAAGATCATAGCATGCATATACGTGAAGGAGAACTCTCTTTTGTTGTGTTTGCCTGACAAAGGAACTTTTCGCGAGCAAATTGCTAGGCTGGGGATTGGTTAAATATAGTGGTATCTGATACTTATACACAAGCATTCGAAATTTCTGAGAGAGGTAAACAGCTCTTGGGACGACAGCACATAGGTCTAACCAATAAGAACCATGCCTCGGATGTCCTCTTTTGTAAAATACTCGAAAACTTCGTTTATCAGAAATTACCTGTGTTAACAAGTAGAGTAAATGGCGTAATACGGAGATGGATCAGCAACAGCCATTAATACTGTCCGGCAGAGGAACGCCGAGTGTAAGAGTGTAATAAAACAACCATTAGAGAGTTAATTGCGTGAAGGGACGGGCCGGACCGCGCACTCTCCTATCACCTATAGTAATTTACGGTCAATTAAGCCGGCGAATGTCGGTTACAATATAAACAAAGACGTCGCGGTCGCGTCGCCGCGCCGCCGCTCTTCTCACCTAATATATCGTGGCACTTGGGCCAGCCGCAGCCGCACTGATCGCTGCTGATACCCACTTCACTCCCCGCCGGTTGCCAGATTACTTGCACTCGGTAGCAAAGAGCTCGCATCTCTGCCGTTCTTCTCACCTAATATATCGTGGAACTTGGGCCAGCAGCAGCCACACTGATCGCTGCTGATACCCACTTCACTCCCCGCCGGTTGCCAGATTACTTGCACTCGGTAGCAAAGAGCTCGCGTCTCTGCCGTTCTTCTCACCTAATATATCGTGGAACTTGGGCCAGCCGCAGCCGCACTGATCGCTGCTGATACCCACTTCACTCCCCGCCGGTTGCCAGATTACTTGCACTCGGTAGCAAAGAGCTCGCATCTCTGCCGTTCTTCTCACCTAATATATCGTGGAACTTGGGCCAGCCGCAGCCGCACTGATCGCTGCTGATACCCACTTCACTCCCCGCCGGTTGCCAGATTATTTGCACTCGGTGGCAAAGAGCTCGCATCTTTGCTGTTCTACTAACCTAATATATCGTCGTGGCACTTGGGCTAACATTTTAAATTACGATGCTGAATATTGAATGGAATTATTTCAATGTAAAAAACCTTATTGGATAGCATCAAAACAACGTAGCGTTAACATTATATTTAAATAGGTGAATTTGCTTTTCTCCAGTAATTTCCAGCTGCCTAGTCCTTGAACGGTAAGGATTTCTTCAGTAGGAGATTAAAGATGCAATGTTGGTCAAGCTTGATATGCGCGCAACAGATGGATTCCTCATGGTAAATTACAGTTGCGGTCCAAATTTGATCATAGACCCTATATATGAATGATAATTATGAAATGTCACAGATAATTACATAAATAGTAACATATGTTAATAATAAATATAGTAAGCATAGAATTAATCAGTACTAAATACGATACGTATTTCATGAAAAGCAAGTGAGTGAAAAACAAATGGAGTCTATTAATAGCATTGCATAATAAAAGTAATGTATGACATAATATATAAAAAGGGTATGTTAAATTATATCACGCGTGTTAAAAACGGTTTATAATGGTTTATTTGCTGGGCGTTAGTGAAGTTTGTCATTACAAGGGCTGCCAAATGCCAAATCTGGGATCGCAGACAGTACTGTGCTCCATATGTTGAAACATGAAGCCATATGGAGCACAACCAGGAGATTTGTACATGACATTCTCCAGAAAAAGATACAGAATGAGAGGCTGAGGGGAGGGCCTATGAAAGCTGTGACAAGATGCCCGTCTAAGTACGTTCACAGAGGCTAGACACTTTAGAAAAAAATGAAATAAAATAGTGTTTTATTACTTGGAAAGAGTCCGGCACATCCAGAAGTACGGGCGTCTGGGTGTCCATGAGGATATTCCAATTCCCTGTGAATAGGAAAAAATTCCAAATCTGTCTGTCTATTTGTTTATGTTTCTGTCCACACAATATCTCAATAACGATCGACCTTCACAATATCAGACTTGAAGTTCTGCAAGAAGCTTCATTTTTATACAGGGCAACATCGATTTCGATCACAGTGCATTGCATGTCGCTTTATGAGATTTGTCGGAGCGCAAGCGAATATATTTACATTGGTTTCATGGGTAACCACGATAGCAACGGGGAAATCGTAGAATAAATGAATTTGTAAGCAAAGTGACTACTATCGTCTTTTAACATGTGGCATCGTAACACTGGTGTAGCTTAACTCCCCCAACACAAAGATGTCATTCGGTGACTTGGTGTCTAGACTTTGTGACCTAATATGCCAAGAAAGATTCCTTCTCTAGTTTTATATTTTGCAGACAAGATTTCTACACAGACAAGGATATGTTCCATGGAGGTGCATCCATGGGATTTAGCTGAACGTTGAGCGAAGGGGGAGAGGTGGAGGGGTGTAACACTAGATTTGTAATGTTGCATTAACTTCAGCGAATCCTGTTACGACACGTGGTGTGCTTATTCCTACCTTGTTGATAACCAGAAACGTTTATGGTAATTTTAAAATGTGTTGTATTCATTCGGACTTTTTTGATAATCTGTGATAAATTACATCACACTCTCACCACAGTACGATTTCTGTAGGTTATCAGTGAGTTAACCTTGAGTGATATGGGGCTACGTATGGATGGAAGGATGGGTTATGGAGGGGGGGGTGGTTGAGAGGGTAGTTTTATGGCCAATCACACCCGCTTTATGTCATGTATAAATGGTTGTACGTTCTATTTATGCTGATTTGATATTCACCCGGGACACCCACACGACCTCCTCAGATCTCACTCATTCATTCCCCTGTACGGATTGATTCTATTGTGCATTATTTATCAGACATCTGAATTATTCATCCTCACAAATACCAGCTTGAAATATAACAATTGATAATTGAAAGTGGATTGATTTCGTTCTGTATCATCTGATTGGTATATGTAACATGAATAAATTGGATAGTTTATTTTTTTTAGAGTGCTAATCCTTATGGGAGACAGTTGAGTCAAGTTATGGTTCGGTAAATTTAAATTGAATCATTTGCCAAATTGAAAGATTGAATTGGGAGAGCCGATTACAACAAGGTCTAAGACGTTGGACTTTGGGTCTGAGTTAGAGATAGCGCAGGTTCAAATCCTGTCTGTGACTGTAGCCCTTTTTATCAGTACCATCGACCTTGTACTGTATCGACTCTCCCCCTTGTTCTGTTTGATATCCCCGCACAGGCCAGTGGCCTATATGCGTGGCAGAATAGGGCTTGAACGGAGTTGAACTCTCCTTTTTTTAAAGAAATAAAGAAAAGAGTAAAGAAGGATCAGTACAAATATATCGTAAAATTCCACCCATCCAGGGGCTTTTAATTTAATATTTCTGGAACAATCATACTCATAGAAGTAAATAAATGTGAATACAATGGAAATGTTACAATATAACAGGTAACAAGGTACAATATTAAACTTTAACTAACTTAGTTATGAAATTTTATAAATATACGGAAATATAAGATTTTGTTCTTGATTCGGAAAATAGGTCCACAAAGTTAAGGAGGGTGAACTGAATCAGGGGTCTACTTCTAGAATCGTAAGGAGTGTGTACTTATAGAAAAATAAGAGAACAGTATTAGTTCACTGAAAAATTCAACAAAATACTTGCTTCTAAGCTTCCGGATCAACAAAGCCCAAAGAAATAAATAACAGTGCCTAATGTGTTCCTGTACGCTAATGAAAAGCATACTACAAACTTTTCTGCTAACTTATTTTAGTTTTGATAGTTATACTATAAATACTAATCTATTTAGAATAATCTAAGCTATTGAACTTTGTAAAGTTGCAGACATTAAAAAATTGTATGTATAAAAATATTACAAAATGGAAAGAAAGAAGAGTTTCCGTGAATCTAATTATTTTACACCTTCACTAAACATTTATTCTGAATAGTTTACCGGGTGTTCCATGTTAAATTTAAATAAAATAATAAATCGGAAAAACTACAAAATAAGGCTGAAAAGCGACTTTAATTTGAAATAAATTGTTTCTAACATATTGATTAACTTATATTCTCGATATCTCATTTATTTACGTTGGTTAAGCTAAGAAAATATGATTTCAAAAAAATGATCGTTTTGTATTTTTAACCCTTTTGGTACCCTTCCATGCGACCTGCACCAAAACTAGCATGTCTTGAATAAAACCATTTTTCTTAGAGGAATTTTCTCTGTCAATTAAAAAAACCAGGCTGTTTATCTTACAATGAAGGATGGCTCTGGACTCCTGGACTGTTTGGATTTTGATTAAATTTTACATTTCTTAAAATTATTTAACCTAATTTCTCTAAAATAGGTATTGAATTAATTTTCAAACCACATATTTTCTTGAACAAAAAGGCTGTATTATAAGATTGTCACAAAGTATGCCAAAACAAAATTTATGAAAAATATGAAACTTATTTTGAATGTTTAAAACAACGACTAAATCATAAATTTTATGTACTTTTCTATTTTAGAAATTATGCGTTCAAAGAAACTTGATTGAACTTGTAAAAATTGTGTACATTTTTAAGAGTATTTATGGCAGAAAAAGATATGTTTAACTAAAATGTTGCCGATTCAGTAACATAAAATTAAATTTAAAATGTCTTAATTACAGGCGAAGTGTTATCATTCTACTCTCTTGTTTTGATATATTATTTTTGAAAATGAAACCGTTGGATTTTCCAAGTAATAGATGAGTTGCGTATTTAATAACAAGTATATACATATCGGTTTAGATCTTGAGTTTTGTCATTTAGCAACAAGGTTAATACTAAAACTATTTTGTTCTCTTTGGTAGCAGATTTCAAAAATATTGTAACAGCGTTCCTAGTAAAAAATGGAGAGGGATTTTTGTGAATAATCAATTACAAAATAGTAAAAGACAAAAAAAAACACGGTTTATATTTCAAGTGATTTTTTTTGATAGAGTATACAGAAAATCTAGAAGGTACTAGTTTGAAGTAAATTAAGCACTGTCCTAAATTAATAATTGCATCGTAAACACAGCTTTAAATGCTGATCGACGCCGTGAAGGATCACTGTGAACAGGCCTGCTGGCGTGGCGCGCGCCGCTGTGCTGTGACCCGGCCTATTAGTATGCAAGGCCGGCACACCTTTTCCTCAGTAAAAAAACTAAGCCTAACCACATCAATCTAGCGGCCATTGTACATCTGTTATATATAACCGGCCAATTGTTGGTCCGCGCCGTGCCGCACACCGCTGTCTTCTTGTCTTGTATTCATATTTCAGTAAATAATTTACCAAATGTAACCCACTACGGTCTTTTATCGCCATGAATTCTCGGCCCAAACAAGCCCTGTATCATCACCCAATAACTCAAATAAATTGCTTAGAACACAGTGGTTCTTGTTCGTTGTTTATTGTGGCCTTAAAGTTTTCTTCACTTCTTTGACCAAAATGATTGGACGAGAAGACGAATAATGGTATTACATTATTTTAGTACCTTTTCTATAGTATAAAAGTGTTCATACACGAAATGTTGTTATTGAATTTAATGTTGCTAATACCCGCAGGCAAATAGAACATTTAATTAAACATTTTTACTAAAAAAAACAACAATTCCTTAAAAAGGAGAGAAATTCACTTGAACATTTTTTTTTAATGTTCCCGCATAATTGTCACAACGATAAACCAATTGTGTTTGTTGGTTTGTTTGTTACTATTTTAAAGAGAATGCTTTCATAATAGCATTACAAAATTTTATACCTTGATAACAACTCAAGTTTCAACTAAAAACTACTACATTAGCGTTGTTTATTTTACCTAATTTATGCAACATACATAAGTAAGTCTTACCAAGACTTTTCTTAAAATGAATAGGTATTAGTAAATTCATACTACCAGTGTACGCGAATAGAATTTTTTAAATATTCATATATTTAGCTTTCTGATATATCCTAAGTTACAAGGAGACACCCGTGAATACAGTTGTGATATTGTCACACACGGAACACTCTGTGTTTTAATTCTTAATGATTGTTATGCTTTTACCGTCTGTTTTGTAAGGTAGTCGGGTCTTTTTCGTTTAAGGGCCAGCACCTTACAAACATACTATACCTGACTGACAAGCATTTAATCGTTTTTTGGTGTTATTAGTTCGTAGGGTAGTAGTCCAGGTACTACTTCTAGTATAAACTCGTCTTATCGTATCAGTGATAAACGCGCGCCGCTTATCTTTTGCCTGTAATGAAACCTGCGTTATGAGTTATACTTAGTTTTTCTTGTTCAATAAAGCGTGGTGAGTTGATCTGGGCTTCGACTTTGCAAGCTCGAGTTAATTTTTTTTCTAAAAGAGCAAGCAGCGCAAAGCGTGATCTGAGTTTTGAATAGGCAAGCTATGGTCTTTTGTGCTGGCCCTTAAACGAAAAAGACCCAGGCAGTCTTTACTGAATCTAATGATGGTTTTGTAGAAATTAAGGATTAGCACAACTGGAAACCCATTAGTACATTACAAAATCGTGGTATAATGTTTTAGTGCTCTTGATTTATTTTGCAAGCTACTTCATTTTAAGGGCAAAACTATGCCTTTCTTAGCGTACAGCTTCACGAATCATGTGAGTTTTAAAGCTACTTCTCGAAGTTTCAGGAATTAAGATAGTGAATCTATTCGATCCCTTGATTTCCGACTTTTAACTAACAATCGATAATTGTTTCATTAATAAAAACTTCATGATATTCGATACACTTTGCCCTTTAACCTCATGATATATATTATATCCATTCTAAAACGTGGTCAATGACCTTAATTCATTGTGTGTTGTTGGTTAACCAATTAATTTTTCAAATCTCTTAATTCTCTAAAGCCTGAATTCACTTGTTCTCTTTCCCTTCACTTCCTGTTGTTCTTGATGTTAACTACATGTAGTCAAAATCTCAGTATTTTTACGCATATAGTAGGTAACATTGTACACTGTATGAGTTAGTTTCTTAAAACGATCAGTTAATTTTTGAAACTCGGTTTTTGGAAACTTTTAGACTTCCTTCTCTTTGGGTTGGATCTCAACGTTCCTTTAAGGAGCTCTGCTTGCTCCGATCTCCGTGATGGAATCATTCAAATGTTGTGGTAAGAATTTCAGTCAATATTTCACTATCTACTGAACAAGGTTTACATTTGTTTCTAATTCCACGACAGCACAATTATCGATGGACTTAATGAATTCTGACTTCGAATTGTTAGTAGCTCACAATTTCTAACTATTATCATAGGCTGAAGGACTTAGCGAATCATAAGTCAATACTTTCATTCAAAAGTCATAGCAGAATTTGACACAATTATGTGTCCTATCAAACTATCTACCGCAGGACCATCAAATCATCAGTCCTTCAGAATCCTTCAAGTCTGCATCCATTCCTTGATTTTGCGAACTCACTAAGCTGTCAGTAGAATGGTACGAGAAATGATTACGTTTCGTATTATAAGAACGATGCAGATAAAAGATTTATTTTATCTAAAAGTTTTCTCTTTGTCATTTCAATTATTCTCTATACTACGTTTTGTATTATTGAGGTAGCTTGTGTTGTCTTGCACTGCAAGAATTCAGAATGACGCTGCAAATTGATAACCCTGAAGGACAATCAGGAACAATTCTGAATAAATAGTGAAATCAGATTTATATAGAATCTGATAACACTGGTTTTCTCGTTTCAACTGGAATTCCAAATATAAAATCTTATTAAACACATTAATGTACAACATCCTGCAAGTAATACTCAACATCGTAACGATTATATGCCCAGATGTTTTGCTCGATAAAGCCTGTTAAAACACCTTGTGCTGATTGTTTCCAAGACAACAAGGAGTGTCAGATCTCTGATAAGGTTTATTATCAAGTTCTATGTCTCTCAGAGTCTGGAACAGTTCTGGAAACCCTGCGTTTGGCCAGTTGCCAACATCTCTAACGAGTTGCAGCCTTTGGGAGTGATGGCTGGACTGGGTGAACAGCGTCCTAATGTGTTGGTCTGTGGCTGACCATATGCTTTCTGTGGTAATTATTGATGGGGGCGGTTTATAGAACTCTGGTATCAACATAAGTAACAGAGTAACATGGGCAAAATATGAAGCAACTAACATTGGCAACTCTAACAATGTTTTCTAGTATAGCTGAATAGTACTGCTACATTTGTAACATCAGATTAGTTTGAGATTCACAATGATTTAACTTATGTGATAAAATATCAACATATGATTAATGTCAGGATTTCGGACATTTGCCATCGTTATAGGTTATAAAAGGTATAACTCAACGTTTCGAGCATTGGAATCTATCCGCATCGTCAGGCAAGGGAGGAATTAATACATACCAAAATAGCGAACAGAAAGAAGTGAAGAAGGGAAAGAGAAAGATTCAAATATACCCAAAAGCTGCTTGGAGTCCAGTCCAGGCGTTGTCACTGCACAGGATGCAAGTCCCGAGCACAAATCACAAGTACGAGGATCACAGTCACACATCACATTAGCACTGCACTGACTACAGTGGGATACTGTAACATTCCAATCCTCGAAACGTTGTGTTATACCTTTTATAACCTATAACGATGGCAAATGTCCGAAATCCTGTAGTCCTTTTAAACCTTCCATCGTCAATAATAAAACTTTAAACAAAGAATGTAATTAATGTAATAGTTGTATAAAATACACTTGGGCGGTATTATTGTTTAATTTAGTAGCGTAGCATGTGTAAGAACAATATACCTCGTATTATGAAACACAGAAAGTGAATACTAAAACACTAAAGATGCTCTGTTAAGACTAAAGAAAGTTTTATTAGAACTAAAACAAAACTTTTCTCTAAAAGGAAATTAATTGAGGTTACGTACATTACATTGGTAGACCAACCAATCTCTCAACATCATCGGTCGAGATTAGGCCGCTTTGGTTGCTAATTCTGAAAAATAAACTAAAAAGAAAACCAAAAGTATCAAACAGATTAGTTATTTGTAATAAACCAATGCGGAGTCACACACAGTATGGTTTTAAGAAGATCATCTAGCATGAATTAATAATGAAAAAGGCCCAATCCTGTTCCCTTCCTTTATTGCCGCCATCTTGTTTCTGCCGTGACGATCGCCATTTGCTATTGGCCTCTGGTCAGTCGTAGGTGGTTGGTTGATGAATGCAGACCTATTGTGATCTGTAATCTTAGTTCTGTTTTGATAATTAGTATTGTGTTTATTAAGTGCATTTTTTAGAGTTGGTAAAGTTGACACACAACATGGTGGTTGTGATTTCTTACTTACGCGTGTCACAGCGCTCTAGTATTATTTGTTTATTTTAACATAGTTTTTAATTCTATCTTAGGTTAGTTACTTACCTGAAGAAGACATCATATTGCAGATCTCGAAACGTAGTGTTACTGATGTTTTATATCACTGAACAATGCCAAATGCCCGAAAAACTCTTCACAATCCTTCCATCGTCAAAAACAAACTTCAAACAAAGAACTAACATATGTAACTGAGATTGAAAATTTAGTATTGAAGGCAAAGTTTGGAGCATTAGAGTTAGAATGAACATTTAAGAGTGTATAGAGAGAATTAAGGACGAAGGAAACAGATGGAAGGATACTGATCTAAATTGACGATGGACAGGTGAAACATCTTGCTGAGGAGCGGGCCAGAGCCAGGCAGGTCGACGCCCGTGCTGTGACAACGGGGGGCCCCAGACACTCACTCATTTTCTACCTTTGTTTTTGTAACAATGGCTTTGATTCTTCACTGAGTCATTGGCTTTATTATGAGTAGATACTCATAAAATGGATGGAAGTATATTGACGAATAACTTTCGGATAAGCCTGAGGCATCATGGGTCTCCATAAAGTCATGTAGTCTTTAACAACTTGTAATCCTTGTTGAATGTCGGGGAGGTCAAAGTCTAGCTCATATGCTTTTTTACAGGAAGGATCCTTGAAGACAAGAGACGTCAAGACTAAAAACTACATACTCTATTTAGTTGAAGATTGAATATGCTTGAACTATTTTGTTTGATACCACATTCTGATTTGTTCAATGATTCTAGATGGATATATCGTGCTCACACAATTTACAACTATGTCATTCTAATAAATAAACGTTTCTATACATTTAACGTTTTATTGACAAACGAGTGCTAAAAACTAGTTTTAATGCTCCAAAGGTACTATACCATTAACCTAGTAAATCAGAGATGAGTGAGAGTGGGTGAATCTCATAATCATAATCTGCTGTCGTTTTGCCATGTTTACTTCAAAGTGATTTGCGTAAACCTTCCATGATCTTGTCTCAAAAACTTGAGCGCATTGTCAACAAATGTGTGAGAATGATTGGTCTGGTCTCGTTCTTATTTGACTGGATGTCTCCAGATCTATAAATACTGTGATGACGGCGTTTCCCTGATATGCAGGTAGTACCGCAGCGATCCATTTTGGATCCTTCATTGTTTATTACCTTTATAAACGACCTTGATAACTCCGCCTGAGGTTCAGCTGTCTACTCGCTAATGATAATTCGTTGATCGTAAGAAATGAATGTCTTGAAGTCATGAACATTAATATTGATAGCACTCTGCGATGGCTTAGTGAGTATAGTCTGCTTGTTAAACGAAAATGACTAGTTCAATTGGGTTTAAAATGTTAACTTTTGAAACCGACAAGGTAATATTCTGTATTCGTGCAATGAATGTGTTGGCCTTAAACGGTATGTGACATTATTAGGCAATTATTGACAGTAACCTGTAATATTGATCCCATATAGATAGTGATATCATAGTACGGGTGGGAGGTAGGGTTTGGGATTGTTCACTAACGCTCAGGCAATAATCTTACTCTTTACAAATAGGCTACGTATAGATTACATATATTTTCTAAATAAATATATTATATTATAAAATTAAGCTCTCTAAAACTACACTCACTACATGATGTTTGAAATCGAATCATCCCTCATCACGTTTTCACAAAAATATAGTCTATGGATCGTATAAGACAACAATAAAGATTGCTGTAGTACACTACAAAAGCAAAACTCTTATCGTAGTGAAAGGTAAGGATGACAAGAGTATGCTGTGGTACGGAGGAGGGTTAGGTGATCGGGATCGCAGATGAAGAGTTAAACTCAAGAGCATTTCAGTACAGTACAAAAGCAACACTCTGTAGTGAAGGTAAGGATGACAAGAGTATGCCGTGTTACGGAGGAGGGTTAGGTGATCGGGATCGCTGATGGAAAGTTAAACTCAAGAGCACTTCAGTACAGTACAAAAGCAACACTCTGTAGTGAAGGTAAGGATGACAAGAGTATGCCGTGTTACGGAGGAGGGTTAGGTGATCGGGATCGCTGATGGAAAGTTAAACTCAAGAGCACTTCAGTACAGTACAAAAGCAACACTCTGTAGTGAAGGTAAGGATGACAAGAGTATGCCGTGTTACGGAGGAGGGTTAGGTGATCGGGATCGCTGATGGAAAGTTACACTCAAGAGCACTTCAGTACAGTACAAAAGCAACACTCTGTAGTGAAGGTAAGGATGACAAGAGTATGCCGTGTTACGGAGGAGGGTTAGGTGATCGGGATCGCTGATGGAAAGTTACACTCAAGAGCACTTCAGTACAGTACAAAAGCAACACTCTGTAGTGAAGGTAAAGATGACAAGAGTGTGCTGTGTTACGGAGGAGGGTTAGGTGATCGGGATCGCTGATGGAAAGTTAAACTCAAGAGCACTTCAGTACAGTACAAAAGCAACAATCTGTAGTGAAGGTAAGGATGACAAGAATATGCTGTGTTACGGAGGAGGGTTAGGTGATCGGGGTTTCTTATGGAGATTAAAACTCAAGAGCACTTCAGTACACTACAAAAGAAACACTCTGTAGGTAAGGAAGACAAGTGTATGCTGTGTTACGGAGGAGGGTTAAGTGATCGGGGTTGGTTAAGGAGAGTTAAACTCAAGAGCACTTCAGTACACTACAAAATTAACACTCTGTAGTGAAGGTAAGGATGACAAGAGTATGCTGTGTTACGGAGGTGGGTTAGCTGATCGGGATCGCTGATGGAGAGTCAGAAGAGTCGATGTAAAGTTTGATTTACCGAGCTATAAACAGTGGTAGAATACGCAATCGGGGCGCGGGAGATGTGCTGTTTTAGGCGGGAACACATGTGTCTGTCAGAGCACATTTAAACCTTTCTCTGGGTGTGGCACAGATACTAGCAAGAGACGTCGATATTTTATTTAAATTTTAACTCCTTTAATATTGCGAAAATCTGGAATAACCGTATCTTCTTTAAAAATGCTAAATGTGAAATTCAAGAGATTGTTTTATGTTAGTTTTACCTAGAACTAAAGCAATTATTCAGATGTAATTTTATGCTTGATAGAAATAAAAAAATAAATATAACTTGTGTTTGCATAAAAATATATCAGTTTGCTTACGAATAGAATTAAATTCAGTTTACTTTTAAAGTAAACATACATATTTTCAGGTACAATGTAAAATTTTATTTTATTAGGCACACTTTTAGAAAGTATATCAGACAGAGTAACGAAAACACTGATTCATGGAAAAGTGAAAAATATCAAAAATATCAATATATAAAAAAATTGTGAAATTGTAGTCTTTAAAGTTTCTTAATAATTTCAATGCCTTAATGTAGTAACATTTTCTCTGTAATTATTGTGGTAAATCAGCATTGTTTACAAAATTTCTTTTATTTATTTATTCCAATATACTGTCTCACTGATAAATTTGTACATCATTTTGATGTAACAATTATTTTCTAGAACTTTATAGAACGTAGCCACTGCTATTGCTAATCTTGTTACATGTTACTTTACTGCAACAGCTTTATAGTTGGCAAACAAGATTGTTCTTGTTTTCTTTTTGTAAAGATGTTTCAGACCAGCTTGGTTACTCACGAAAATATATATCTGTTAGTAGAACATTAATGTTGTTCTTTTAAAATGTAATATGTGTTTCAGAGTAGTCTGTTTTAAAACGGAAATTGTATTCTAAATTTATTTTGTATTAAATAAATGTTGTTAGGTTAGTAGACAGAGTACTTTATTTGAATTTCATACCAAAATATAAGTTAATAGAAGTAAACTTTAAAGTCGGGACATATTATAATAATAAAATTAATCGTTTAGAAATAAATTATTGTTTGATATAAAGAGTTATATTATGTTGTCTAACGTTAAAGAAGTTAAATTATATCAACTGGGAGGTTAGTTATTGTTAAGTCTAATTAAGTCAACTATAAATCATTCGAGTTTCAAATTTTCAACTATCCAAATATACAAAAAACATCAAATTAGTAAAAAAGTCAAAACATTTGACTCAGCTAGTTATATATATAACAGAAAAAGTTTGCCAATAACTTGATTAGACTAATGAATGTGTTTGATGACTATGAATTTTTTGAAAGTTGGTTAATCGTTATAAGTTACAAAAAATGTATAACACAACCTTTCGAGGATTGAAATCTACCCTCTTCATCAGGTGGTCGTATAATTTGTACCGTTAATTGGTTAATTAAATTTCATATAATGTAAATTTCACAACCTAGTCAGCCAGTATAATTTAATATTATTTTTATCCAATTTTCCGGAACTAAATTATTGGGCGGAGTAACTACCTAATTGGCACGCGTATGAATATTTTCTTCTAACCCTTTGTAGCAGCCCAACTACGTGACCGAGCAGACCTCGCGTGCTTTGTCCGTAAGTAAAATTTATCTTTTCGTATTATTAAATTAGCCCTTTGATGCCAAACGTATAAAAATGAATGTAACGTAAAGTAAAGTTGTAAATAGTAAAGTAACGTACCCTTGAAGATCTTTTATTTGCTTGATTGAGATAGATAAAGTTGTGGCGTCATCCTTATGGCGAACACGTTGTTGTAATGGTTTTTTTTTGGTATCATTAAATGGCTAATACCGTCGCGAATTTGTTTTAGGCGAGTTCACGTAGCTCACGTAGCTGATGTATCTCACGTGTTGTTTGAGTAGATGGCTACCACTTTCCCAACTCTACTCCTCTTCTAGAAATAACCGTTCTTAGACTACAGCTTCAATGTCTCGTGCCAAGACGCCGACATCCGGGTTGTGAGTCTACATATTGCGAAGGGAAGTGAAATCTTGTTGTGTTATAAAGTAAAACATCGTAGGCATAATTCCAGAGAACATTGGATATTTTAAGCCCACCCATAAGACATACGTTTTTAGTTCTTGTATTCTAAATGGCAGCAACGTGGCATTACATACATTTCATTTACTATCTAAAAGTGGTGCTTGTAAGTTTCACAAATTAAAATGCACTTATAAGTAAACTTTGAAATTCGAGTATTTATTACTACGACCTCACAAGTCACCACCCCCCTGTGTAATCGTCAAACGGTACACATAAGTTTATGGAAAAGGAAAGAAACAAGAAAGAAAAGAGAAGAGAAGAAAAGGGGAAAACACACGAAAAAACAGTTGAAGTCCAGACAGGAAAAAATGAACCCAGGCGTTGTCACATCACAGAATACAAGTCAAGGGCACGAACTTTCAAGTGCAGTGTCGCCACTTTCCCACTTTCGCCTGTGTTGGTGTGACAAGAGATAGTGCTCTTGACTTATCATACTCGTGACTTGCATCCTGTGCAGTGACGAGCATAAAAATAGACCTTGGCTAGGTTCATTTTTGTCTGTCTGGACTACAGGCAGTTTTTGGGTATATTTCACCTCTTTCATTTATCTTCTTTTTATTTCTTTTTCCATGAAGTAATTACATCATTACCTGACGAAGAGTATATATCTCAATCTTCGAAACGTTGTGGCATATATACTTTGTAATATATAACGATGGAAAATGAACGAAACCTTATTAGGTATCCTTTTAAACTGTGATTTACTAATCCAAAAATTATATAATCTTAACAGTGCAACATTAAACATCAAAATAATTTATCGAAATAGTTTTTATAATAACTTTATACAACGTTATTAGGTTTAGTTTGAAATTATTTTATCGTCGGCATGTTTAGCAAATGGACAAGCTCACTTTAGCGTTATTACTATAGGTTTAGGCCACTTGTTCTAATTCGTTTTCTAAGTAAAAATATAAATTTTATAGATGTTTTTCATTACCATGATGATTTTGTCTTCGTATCGTAAAATGGGGTTACAATGTTTGATAGCTCATATTGTGCAGTGAAATATCTGATAGAGAAACACGGAATAAAAACTGGCTCAGTTTGATACGTAGGTTGAACACTACCGTACAAAGCCAATATAACTTAAAGTCTTGTGCATACCGTCTAAAAATGCCAGGGGGGAATTAAATTCTGAAAGTTTCCATTGGTGAAATAATAAACCTTGCTGGAGTTAAAATGCTTTGATTCGTGTTGCAAAAATACACCCCGACACTTTTTCACCACCCAGATCATTAGTTACAGAAATGACGTCAGTAAAATATTTATGGTTCGTGAACGCTATGAGTGATTCTTGACTCACTTGAATATTCAGAGTGCTGAGAAACACAAGTGCTTTACTGGCGAAACATCTTTATTGCATAGAGTCCAGCGCTGAATTGCAAATAGGCTGTAAAGCAATGTTCAACCTGTGTCAACAAGAGACTGTCGTTACGGCTGAATTGCTTACTTTATGCAAGTTGATGTGAATATCTTTGTTCTATTTGGCTGCAACGTCCACAAACGGTAATAAACCTCATTTTGTCATAAATTTCCCATTTACAAAACAAAAAAATTCATGATCCAACAATTGATGATTTATATGTAGTATGTGATCTGAAATTACTGTTGATTGCCTGAGCGTTAACGAAGCTGATCACTCAGAGGACTTATAACACTTTTCTTTAGAAAAATATTTGAGCACAAGTTGAAATAAAGACGAATTTTGAGTGAATCTATGTCATCATAGAATTCGGTGCAGATCATAAGATGGTGCATGGTTTTTATTTTATGATAGCGAAGTCTGTTAGACAACGACTGGTCCAACGTCTGTTACTCTTAACATCATTGTAACAGATTAGTGATCTGAGAATAAACGAAGTTTAACATGGTTTGTGTACCATTTAAGTACTGGTTTGGCTGCATTGAATAATTTAATTTGCAGAACTTCTGAAGCTATTTCAGTTGAGTTTAGAATACATCTGATTTTTTGTGACTTATGTTATTTGTGTAAGCAGATCGTACACAAATTTCCTAAATCTATTTTAATTATGATCTTTGATTTAGTACCACTTTCAAGTTGGCGATCTAAAAATGTTATTTGTATGTTATAAATACTATTTTAACTCGAGTTGGTCTTAAGCACATATCTGTTATTAGATAAAAATGATTTTGTTTGTGTATATTTAATAATGTTCCGTTATGAGCATAAATGCATCGTTAGTATTCAGCTAATTGTTTCAAATTTATCGCTAACTAACAAGCAGTATATTGTATTGGTTCAAAATTTATATGAATTTCTTGGCGAAGAACGTTATGTTTAGTAAATTTTCTAATTGCGTCAGTATATGAGTTTGACAGTTGTTAGGTAGGTGTGGTTTGCTGAAGTAACCTAATTAAACACCTATGCTAGTGTCCTTAAATTAATTGGACCTTTGTGTCCTGCATAGATTGGGGCTGAGGAAACTCTTGTATAATTTATCTTCAAGCTGTCCCAATATTTTATCGATCAATGACCATGAGGTGTTGTTTCTAAGATCGCTGCCATTGTTCAATACGACACCCTGGGGAGCGGTCCACAGCGGAAATGGGAGTGAATGGAAATGGAGGGGCCTCAATGTGGAGGGGGGGGGGGCGACGCGAGTAACGGAGACACCTACGACGCTCTGACGTCACGGTACGTCATTCTGTTACATCGCCTTTCTCGGACAGCAGACCTTGTACGGCCCCTAGACTGACAGCTGCCACTGTTGTGACCGACTTGGTAAAAATAGACACTTCTTGAATCCTGTGGAGTCGAGAACGGTTTAATGTACATCTTAAGTAACTAGATTCTTCTGTTCCAGGATGTCTCAAGACCTTCTTAGATCTAAACTATTCAATTAATGATAACTATTCAATCAATATGTATAAGATGGTTTGAGGTTTCGATGGCACTAACAAAAGTAACAGCTATTGTTACCTTTACCATAACTTCAGTGTAATGCATTTATAAATAAAGATGTGTTTTATTCTGAGATTGTTTTCATGTGTAGAAAAGGTCAACAACACGAATCATGGTTAAAAAACATTATGGTTGCCTGTAAAGTCGGTTTTACGGGCGAAGATTTTACGTGACAACGTCTTTTTCTCGGTAGAATATTTATTGGTATGAATATTATTAAATTGCACAATAGGAACAAGGAATTGAATGAAAATAAGAATTGCACAAATTTTAACTATAGAAATATATTTTGTTTACTAAAACATTGTACATAATTTGAAATTAATTAAAATTTGTTATTGTAAATGGTAAAGTTGAATAAAACATTTACTAAAATTGGAATTTGAAAATTCTTGCTAAACACAGTTAAATTCTAACTCCGCGCGTGGTGATTGGTCGGTTTAGTTCGTTTGTTTTGTCGCACTGTTATGACAGGTTAGAGGTTATAATTTGTTATTTTAAATGTTTGACTAGCAATACGCGCTGTTTCTTCTCAATCGACTGAATTACGATTGATTGCAGAGTGATTTAAACTAATAATTTACTTAACACTATCAACATTTGTCAATAGTATGACATAACCTATAAACTCAGTTTCTCAACTTTTGTGTCAATCTAACAATTAATCAATCAATCATAGTTTACGATAATGAAATATCAGTGTACAATTATTTACCTTTATTGTTGTAGTTGTTGTAAATGACGAATCTAAGCACTCCACATTTTCACGAATAAACATAGTTATCTGCTTTATCCCGTGCGGCGGACCCACAGTTATCTGCTTTATCCCGTGCGGATCCCGTGCGGCGGACCCACTGGACGGGCATCGTAACGTTACCGGGCGTTACACTTTTTCATGAGTGACTCCGAGCCGCAACCTAATTTAAGACGTTGTCACGTCAAAAACAGTAAATTAATACACTGCTACTCGATTGGTACCTAAGATGTGGTCGCTCAGAAGTTTATCTAACTTAAATGGACACAATTCCCCCCTTTCTGGTTCCTAATTACCCTTACGAATCGATCTCACCTCGCTTTCTAGGATAGAAGTGATAAGAGTATTTACATTTCTCCAGACACTTTTCTCCAATAACTCAGCTCCATTTTATGCCAACTGGCGTGCAAAAGATAACGTCGGTACTGCACAAGTAGAAGATTTTATTGGTACCAATAAAATGTGAAGGCAACTATCACAGTACCTAAACAAGTTCCTATTGAAGTTTGCAACTGATTACAACATTATTTTAATTTAGTGGGATTTGTGGTTCAATACATGACGTAAGGTGAACATGATTCGGAACATTATGTAGGCTAGTTCTCTTGAGAGGAGTTGATTCAGTTCAAATGATGAGTTCAGCTTCATTTAACTTTCACTGCAGTAAGACGCTGTACTAAGCTGAAGATGAAATTGACCTGAACTCTACATTCGCGTGACTTTAAAGCTACGTTTGCATGATAATTGTGTTGTTTTAATGCACTATTCGGTGCAAAGGAAGTAGAGATTACGCAAATATATAGAGAGAATAGATTTAGTAAATTACTTACAAAGTGAGTTTAAGCAATTATGAGATCATTTTAGAATCGTCAGTTGATCTGTCAGTAGTAAGGATGAGTTATAGATATTGAAATATTAAAAAACATAAATAAACACTAAATTATGTTTTATTTATAAAGTACATCTGATCTGAAATAAATTATTCCAGCACGATGTAATGGATATGACATAAATAATGTTCCATTCTATAAAAGAATCTAAATAATTTTCCTTCTGATAGCAACATTTTACACAGAAAGTCTGTCGGATCAGACACAATAAATTGCCGAACGATGTTAAAATACAACCCCGGCGAAAGAGGTATTTGAAAAACGTAATTAAAAATCAACAGATTACATCGTATGCAAATGGCGCTGAAAAGGTTCTAATTAGAATTTCACACGTTGTCGCTGGCGATGAATAATGTATTAATTCCAAAAAGGAAACGATCCTGGAAATTTCTTAGTTGGAACATTGTAAACAAAATCAATCTGAAAGGACGAGGCGCTCGGAGACTTGAACGCCGGTCGGCCAGGAGGCGTGGTCGCTGGTGCACCGATATCTGATAAACTCGCTGACAAAGTCAACACGTGTTATCGAGTAATCGCCGCTACGCCGGCAGCACACCCGATTGCGTACGTACCCAGGAATTTTGTTTATTAAGGGAAGAGGAGCGGCCAATAACAAAATAATTATCGACTACGCCGCCACTTCTTCACTGGATGTCAGGGTGATGGGCGCGCGTTCGTGTCGGCGCTGACTTAATAGAACTAATCTGCCAAATAATAACCAAACATTGTAATTGCCTTGGACATAATTTACTATGGTCACTGTAAAATTGGCGAAAACAAATTTACCATTAAATTCTCGTAAGTTAATTAATATTTTGGCTCCTTGAAAGTTGTGTTGATCGGCTATTACAGTGAGTGTGTCCTCCATTTCTTGTGGGAAAGGCGGAAAAATGCATCACGTACACTGGACTCTCACCCATTAAGAAACCTCCCACTTTTTCGGACACGAACCTAGGATCATAATGTTTAATGTGTCTTTCGCATTTCATATAGAAGATTAGACCTACTTTATAAGTAAGCTATGAAATTCATGTTAAATGCAACCAATGTTCGAATCTATAGCAGTTGAAGTGTTCAGTGTGCTTATATATAAAAATTATTTGTAGATTCAATTGCAAAGAATAAAAAAACGACAGTAAACAAACACCCTCTGTATGGAGAATATTGTTAAAACAGGTTTCAATCCAGTTCCTTATTATATATGTCCAACAGTGCGTACAATTAGTATCAGTAAAGTAAATAAAAACTACTTACTTCCTATTCCAGAATAAAAATATATATCTATTTGTACAGCGATGAATACTCGATGCGAATGACGGGTTTAGCTTTATTTCATCGTCTGCTTAGTGTAGTACCTGAAATCTGGAGCTGTAACAGACTTCACTTCTGGAATCCGGAATCTGTGACAGCGTCAGATAAGTAGAAGGTGAAATGGAGATTAACTCAGAATTTGGATCGATTATACCCTTACCACCATACCACGTTTATGCCACCATAGATACGTTATGTGTAGAATGAACAGTCATTATTATCTTATTCTGAGCACACGATTTTTTCCAAACCCAGTGACATTTTTTAAGTTCTAAAAATGTATTTCTGTAGTAATTTAATTCATATTTACACTGAAGGTATCTGGTAAATCAGTGCTATAGAATATAAAGAAAATCAATAAGTAAAAGATATTTTTGTCACATTTGTGTTACAAATTATTAGTTAATAATGCTCGTAATTAAAATTTATAAAAATAAATACAATTGAACTTTTAACAATCACATACATCATTTTTAACTAATATCTTGTAATATTGCAACAGGAATTATATTTTGAATATTTTAATGTAGCTTTGCAGAAGATTTCCGGTTTCCTCGAGCGGAGCAAATGAAAGTAGAGATTACTACTATCTGGTGTAACCGGGACAGCACTACGACGCCGGTTCGATTCCGAAACGGAGCAAGGAAACTAATTAGATATGCAAAGAAAACCAATTTTCGAAATATACCTAAAAACCGGTGTGATTAATAAAAATGCACAAAACTGGTTCCGAACGCGTAAAACTACAAACCTGCACCAAGGAAAACATGGTTTCAGAAAGTTGTGAATGGAGCTGGCAGTCCTTGCTACGAAGGAGTGGCACCATTCATGTTGTTGTGTTGTGTAATAGCGTGTAGCCTCCAGCCTTGGTTGGCCACGGCGCGACACACGGTCGCCTTCCATTTGCAGACCAACCTCCTAGATGTGATGATTGTATAGGTGACATCCAGATTTTCTGAAGTCCAGACCCTGATGATATCCACATATAATGAGAACCAAACCCTGATGATATCCACATATACTGGGAACCAAATCCTGATGATATTCATATATACTGGATTCCAGACTCTGGTGATATCCACATATACTGGGAACCAAACCCTCACGATATCCACATATACTGGGATCCAGACTCTGATGATGTCCATATATACTGGGAACTAAACCCTGATGATATCCACATAAATTGGGATCCAGTCTCTTGTGATATCAACATATACTGGGAACCAGACCCTGATGATATCCACGTATACTAGGATCCAGACTCTGATGATATCACAAATACTGGGATCCAGACCCTGATGACATCCAAATATACTAGGAACCAATCCCTGGTGATATCTACATGTACTGGGATCCAGACTCTGATGATATCCACGTATACTGGGATCCAGACTCTGATGATATTTATTAAATGTGATCCTCCAAATCCTACAAATGATGATATCCCCATTTTTAAAGAAATTTAAATTCCGATCATATTAGATTTAACACGATACAAATATATGATGATATTTAGAATTGTGATTGTTCACAATTCTAAATAATAGATAAAAAGGGCCAGCTGTTCAACTAGTGTATGCCATAATAGCGGTATGAAATTTTTCGTTGCGTTATCAAACGTTATGGGGAGCTAAAAAATAACCAATTGAAAATAAAAAAATGATAAATTGGTGACGAATTAGAACTCCAACTCCATTTAAGAGTATTTATGGAGAAAATTCCGAAAAAAGTTATGGAATCAACTTTTTACTTCACTCCATCGCCAATATGATCTTTCAATCACGTCAAGGAAATTGGAGATCACCGAAGTCATTCATAAATCATACAGGTTTTTCCTGGAAAGTGGTAGTAACCAATATTAACAAAAGCGTCTTTTCTGCAAACTTTACGAATAGAAGTGAAGTGACAAAAATTTATAAATCTTTTACTAGAAAAATGCAAATACAGATTCATTATTTAGTCATATGGAATATTGGAGAATCTCAGACTGCAAAGTAAAAGAAGTTACGGAGCGTGCCTGAGAAAGCGTCATCTGAGACATTCTGTGAATGGAAAGACCTTGTAAGGTGGGCGTGGCCCCCCATTCATCCATCTGGTCGCCGTGTGCAATATTCCTGTTTGCCTCTCGCTTGAGCAACAACGAGGATCTCCCTACAATTTCCCTCCTCAGCGAGTCTGCGTGGGCCTCGTTCTCGCTTGCTCCTTCTCTAATTGTGATTTGTTAAACAAAGGCCTGATGTTTCCTTACTGACAGCAAAGTAGTAAGTTTATTGGACGTAAAGGACAAGTACGAGTGTAACTCATGTGTCGTATGTGTGACCTTGTGATGGTAATAAGCAGTCTGCGATAATATCGCTGTAATTTCCTGTCAATAATGACTATAAATAACAGTAAAGGATAATGCTCACTTTCGTTGTAAATCCAGCTAATTTATTACGCGCGTAAACATTAGCTAAGGACTATTCAATTAATTTAATTCCAGTGGTGAAGTTTACAAGTTTTATTATATTACACAGTCTTTAGTTGACCTAATGATCTAAATCCATATAACGGAGGTTTTCCGCGATTTTCAGCTCTAGTCGTATATCTAAGCAAATTTATAGACTGGTTACCACATAGAAAAGCAATAAAGGAATATAATAAAATCAATAATTATACTACACATATGCAAAGGGTTAACTGATTAGGTTTTGGACACGTGACATTTATGACCTGGCTGCCTCCTCGCTTAATATCTATTAACGTGCAGTATATTCTTGAGACGTTTACGATAAGTACTATGGCAGGTCATGAAGGTCGAAATGTAATTACAAATCAATTATGTGTACTATAATTATAATTTAACCCTTAAATAAAGGTTCTTGTAATGCACACTGACAATTTAAAGGCAGTAAGTTTCTAAATAGGGATCGATATCTCTGATTAAACTTGGATACGTACTTGAAATAATAACGGAAGGGATCGCATGGCACTAATATTTGAATGGTCACAATCAACGATTTTATATGAAACAAGGAACGGAAGGAGTTAATTTTCATAAAAACAGAATAAGATGTAAACTAAATATATACCATTATGTTAAAAGGCTGAGCGTTATTTTATTGTGTAGTCGATGATGACAGTTCTCTAAGCATAGATACTTGAACTCAGACATAGACATCAGCTGGAAGACCCGCACCTTTTCCACCCTTGCGATATTGCTGATCATGGACGTGGGAGGTCGTAGACTTTACGATAGGTATCATCGTAGCCAATAACTAATTTTTATTTTATAATCATACATATAGCTTTTTTTATTGGATTGCCGAGATTCAATTGGAGGATGTCAAATTTAGAATTTACCCTGTATTGAAGGGGTGAAATATACTGATCGATACTTATTATAAGTTGATATTTTTAACCTTGTCACACTTTAAACCAGCCGTCAGATTATATAAACAAAGGTAAGTTAGGGCAGCCAACGAGAAAGCAACCGACCATTTGGCTAAAAACGGTGAATCTCGGTTTCATCATACCACTGGCTTGCCATACTATAACTTTGAGTTTGATACTAGATGATTAGTAACAGGAGTGTAAAGCAAAACATGAGCTATGAAAAATTATGATTTGGTATAAATACCCCTTCGGCATGTTATGAAAATTAGCGCATCTGTGTGATAAATTTCTTCCCAACAGAAAACTCCTTTAAGAACTTTAGAAAAACTAAGTTGTGTGCTTTTACAAAGGATATTGACTTTCGGCTATCGTACTCTTTACCTTAATCCGGATGTTAAAATGTGTCCAAATGTTCCATTAGGTCAATAATGGGTAAAGGTTGGAATCTCTGTCCTTGCACGCCTCCTGGATGATGGTGCACCAGCCAGAAGCACAAGACTTACAAGTATGGGTACCAGCGGGTACCAACTTCTGCAGACCACCACACAATCCAAAAACTGGTCAAGAGCACTTGAGGGAACATGGATTAAGCATCTATCTGTGTAATCGGCAGACTCAAAAGAATCAACAACACAAATCGTAGCCATTACATATGTCCGTTAGAAAGAAAAGGCAAACTCAATATTAGATTTTTCACAGAAGTTCCGGTATTAACTAGATTTATGTTTTTGAGACTTTCCAGTACCAAACAGTATCATACCTTCACTGTGTAAGAGTGGCTTCACAAGGGTTCATAACCTCGAGTGGTTTTGATCAGCAGGGGGAGGGCTATACTCTGTACATGTAGATGCTACTAATACTGAATGATCATGAATGGGGCTCTTATATGCTAGAAAATCATATCTCCATCTAGACACCGTTATCGTCTATATTTAAAAAAGGTACTTACGATGTCCTCAGAAGATTGCTATAGGATTTATTTCATCAGGATGGAAAATACTGATTAAGCTATGGTGGGAAGGGTTGATTCAATGTGAATGTTCAGTTTAGCTCCAGTTCAATTCCTCTTAGTGCAGCGTCTGGAATCTAACGCTGTCACAGACTTAATTTCTAGAATCTGGAGTCATATTCGACTGAAGAGATCCAAAAAAGGTAGGCGGCGATGAAGCTCTAATGAACTTTACATCGTTTTGACATCAGAGACACTTAGAGTACAAAACGTAATCTAGGTAAAGAGTTATCCTTATTGACTCATTAAAAATGAGTGTAATACGATGTTTTAGAAACGATCTGTAAGCACGGTGGAGCAACCTAGTTTTATATACATAACTATAGCTACGGTGGGTAGGGTTGATTCATTGTGAATGTTAAGTTTACCTCCAGTTCATCTTCCTCCTTAGTCTTTAATTCCTTTAGTTCACGGGTTCCAGGAGTCAAGTCTGTGACAGAGTCACATTCCAGACGCTCCACTAAGGTGGACTGGAGCTAAACTTAACATTCACATTGATTAAGTTTCTCTTGTTCTTTTGGTTTTCAAAACCAAGTATTGTGCAATTGAATAGTATAAGCCGAGGCACTGATACAAGCGTGCGTCTGCTCAGAGACCATTTTCCGGATGATAAGAGTCGTGAAAATGTGTTTCTGCTTATTTGGAACTCACTTCTTGCTTGCCATATTCTACAGTGAAAGATACAGTAGACGAAGACATGCTTCGAGATACCGTAACGGCATTACGAATTTAAAACTTTAAAAATTACGAAGAAGTTAAGGTTTGAAATCAGACCCATGTTTAGTGAGTAGGTGTGTTGGTAAGAATTTGCCTCTTCAAGTTCACGTTGCGTCCACCTTTGCATTATCGGTGTTTTATTTTTGCAATCATTTTTCATCATCTTCAATGATGCATACGTGAGTTTCAGAAGTGCTGGGAGTGGAGTTTCCCTCGAAAGCCGATTTCTCTCGTAGTTAACAGTTCGATGGGAAAAGCCCCCGCAACCACGATGGAAGACTATCACGTGATCAAATCATGATGGTACTGTAATCACTAGCTCTCTCTGGAGTATTCCTCCTCTTCATGGTGACATCTTGTGCTTGTAGCGTCCTACCCAACGTACCCACCCTCGCAACCACACAAGAGCACGAAGTACGTGACGGATGTGAACAGTCACCATTTCCACATATCCGCCTATTTTTCATCAGACGACTTACCTAAGCGGTAGTGGCATTCTTTCCGCGTCAGATATCTGCCCAAAAATTTGATCTTGACCTCACGCCAAAATTCTTCACGTTGCTCTTGCGTATATTGTGGATTGAAGCTAAAGGTCATATCTATTGAAATTATGCTCCAATCATTATTTGACATTACAGTGTCGTATAAGTTAACCATGACATATTTTTCAATCTTGAAATAATGACTGTGTTGAGATGAGTTTATAAATATATTGCTATTACACATTGGATGTGACTCGATTTGAGCTTGTAGAGTAATATTTAACGGACGATAACCACGAGGCGCATGAATATTCAGGGAACGCAGCGCGAGGAGAGATGAGCCTCTTTACTCGAACTGTAAAAATAGATAGTCATTTGCAAATAAACACGTAGTAATTATAGAGGGGAGACGTTTCCCGCATAATAGGCAGTTTCAATACTATTTCTAAATGACGTCACTCATCACTGAGGGATTAGAAAAATCTAATGGAAAAAAGTTCTTCCAGTGATTTATACTTGTTAAAACGATTCCTCATAACTTACTGAATTTGTGGCATAGTAATGTATAAAATGGGGAAGTAACTTGTGAGATTAGTATAACAAATATTATTGTTGAAAATCTAAAAATAAAAAAGTGGTCTCAACTATGCACCTTGTGGTACACCAAAACGTCAAAAATACACTGTAGGAAATCTTTATTTTTACCTTTTCAATAGAAAGCACATAAGATATAAAAATAGATTTTATGCGTACAAGTATCTATTATTCAATTTTTTGATTTGTTTTATCCTCAAAGGAAAAGCAATCAATCGCAGGAGAAGCAACTGGAAGAACAGAGTCCCCGAGGTTATGGACAGTATCCGGTCCCTGGATCGTGATCAATGTCCCTCATTTGTGCAAATAAAGCTAAATAAATCTGTCTGTCTACTCACTGGTGGTAATTAATCCGATGATTTAATTACCGACGAGTGCAGGAGAGTAATTAATACGTGGTCAGATCTGCCAGGGCTCCAGCCCCAGAGGCCTTGGCGGCACAGGCACGCACCTTCTTCCGGTCATCAAGAACGCGCTGACGTTCCCTGGACAACCGCGGCTAATTGTTCGTAACCGACAGATGGCTCTTATGGATTTATTTTATGGACGTGGAAAGACAATACAAATATTGCTTTGCAATTAAAAATAACATAATAAATGTCAACACAATTTGACTAATTAATTAAAGATAGAAAACAATGCTTAATGTCACCAAACAATTCACAGAAGACGGGTTAACTACATTTCGCAGTAAACCACTAAAAACGTCGGCTGCACTTGTCGTCCGTAAAAGAGTTAGATAATTGTTACAGCATTTCAAAATAAATTAGACTAACTAGAAAAATATTTAATTAAAGTAATACTTACAGTAATGAACAAACAGTTTGTAACACACTTCGTATTGAAAGATCCAGGTGATCCGCATCATAAATATTTAAGATAATAAGATTAAAGTTTGATATTTTGTGGCGATTTCCACCGACTACCAAAATCCAGGATCGCCAAACGAGTCCTGACTTGCAAACAGCACGTCTAGATTACACCCCACCCCTGGAATAGATTTGGAAAAAGGCAGAAATTTAAAAATGGAAATTGAAATGGAAAAGTACATCATAGACTGAGAAACGCAAAACGTCTAGGACCAAATGAACAAAAGAAAGAGGAAGAACAGAGAAAGTGCGGAAATATAGGAAAAGAGACGTAATAACTAAACATGAAGTCTAGTTTTCTTTAAGTGATCTGACGGAAAAAAATTATATAGTGTTTTTGATGTTTTTATTAGTTATTCAGAAAAAATCTCATACATTTTTCCATCATCGTTTAAATATTTAATGAAACATTACTGTTATTTTCTAATGTAACAGCTATTAACTGTGTTTTGGAATTGATTTTTCGCATTTCCCATTTGTTTATGTGTATTCCAGAGTCAGTTTTTGATACTTGGTTTAAAATACTACTCGTAAATAGATACTTAAAGGCTTGAGATTTTGCATTAAAAAATACAACTCTGCCAAAAATAGATTGCAACAACTTAAACTGTCATATAATTAGTTCTCTCGAGGAGCTAAATTATGTGACAACTAATATTAAAACCATCAGTAACTCAAAACTAGGATTGTTTCTTTTCTTATCTCAAAATGGTAATTGCTATTACCATGGACTATATCGCACTTTGAATTGTGGAACAGAATCACCTCCAGAAAATAGATAAAGGGCAAATTAAGCAATTCAATTTTTTCGTAAGCATTCGTATATGGGTCCAGAATTCCATTTCAGAATGATTCTGTCAGTAGGTGTTTGTATTTTGCACAATCGTTACATTCTAGATTTTATTCATCCCTATAGGAGATTTCGCTTATAAGAAGTTGATTTTAATTAGGGCAATAATAGATTATCGTCGATCTTTCTTAATTTAGGTTATAGGTCATTTTACGCAGTAAAATTATAAATAACTACAACATGCCTCTTCAGCCTTTGATTTAGTTAAATCTCTAAAGGTGTTTGTTACTACCTAAAACACAATAAAAAAACCTTTAATATTTGGCAAACATTAATTGGATTCGGAATGATTTGTTACTTATATGGGTACATACTTATACTGATGTAATTAAACTAATATGTACTCACGTTCTTATAACTTTCTATCAACCGATAATTGCATCCTAGAACATATTTCAAAACCTTTTTCTGAAAACAAATACAATAGAAATAGGTCGATATTTGTTGGTCAAATATACAAACCACCCTTTTTCATTGGATGTAATCGATGGGGAAGCATATGTTTTATAAACAAATTGGAAAGTGATAAAAGAAAGTCCAGTTTAAGACTGGAAAGAGTCAAACTGCAAATAGTGTGTGGCGGGAAAAAGGATTATCCATAATTCCTCACCTTTAATTATTATCGTTATTAAACGAGAATGAACATTCTGTTAGTAAGAATTTAAATGATGCACACCGAGAACACCCTGTGGTGAAAGGTTCGAACATATTTCAAAACTTTTTCTGAAAACAAATTAAATAGAAATAGGCCGATATTTGTATAACCTTTTTTGAAGAAGTGGTTGATTGGATGCAATGGATGGGGAATCATATGTTTTATAAACAAATTTGAAAGTGATAAAATAAAGTACAGTTCAAAAAGGCTGGAAAGAGTCAAACTGCAAATTGTGCTTGGCGGGAAATAAGGGACATCCATAATTTTTCACCTTTAATTATTATCGTTATTAAACGAGAATGAACATTCTGTTAGTAAGAATTTAAATGATGCACACCGAGAACACCCTGTGGTGAAAGGTTCGTTGTCTGTAGTTAATGAGGCGATATCCCGACATGCATGTGTGGAGTGTCCGTGTAGGAATCGTCTCTCAGTCGTTCAGTCTGAGCCTCGCAGCACGCGAAGTGAAGAAGGTGGGCGTACAACTCGTCTACGAGACGGTAGCGATAGGCGCCTCATGCCACCTGATTGATAACCGACATCTCGCATATTAACGCGATAAACTGGTTTCGTCCGACGAATTATTTTGATGGAAACAAGGCTCGGTTATCGGCGTCCGAAACACCGGGGGGCGGTCGGCCAGGTGGGGGGGGGGGAGTCGACCGGCTCTGAGATATTGACACTATTGTGTTTATTTTCTGACCATATGGTCCCTTATTGACCGATTGCGAGAGACACTCGACCGGAGAGTGCGCCATACTCGTGGACGGTCACGGGCATCGCGGCGGTCACCCGTGGGCGAAATTTGGAACGCGAGGGTCATTTTTGGAACGTGTTGCGACACTTTGATGTCCCCCTCTTCTCAGTTGGGCAACCCGATGAGTTTACTCGAGGATATTTCAGCTGTGGAGAAAAAGAAATTAAATTTATTGGGCAAGTAACGACCAACAAGTCCATTTTAGGTTTTGTGGTCTGTGAAATCAGATTCGTCCAGGCGTTACAGGTCTTTAATATTTATAATTTAGCGCAAATATTAGAAGGATTTATATTATGATGGAACCTTCTCATATTTTAATAATTTAAAATCAAATATACAACATTGTAAAGCGCTCAAATTAATTTTGTGGCAATTAATTATTTAGGAATTAGTATTGTAATTAAATTAAATGTTAGTAGGGACCTTCGTGAATATTTCTATTTTAAATGGTACTTTTAATTTTTAGTGCTGTATAGCTACTGTTTACGGTACGTAAATCAAGATAACAGTGTCCGATTTCAGACACTGCACTAACCGGAAGGCGAAGCTAAACTCAACATTAGCAGCATAGTGCGCTTCATCCGTTTGTTTAACATTTGAGAATACTTAAAACCTTAACAGCCAAACTAAACCTTTTTTTACGATTCTAGTAGACCATTAAACACTAGAAAAGATATAAGATGTAAATCATGGTCTGCGGTTTTATCTGGTTTTCAAATGAAAGGTATCAATAAATACTTTTATGGAGGAACAATAAAAACAAGCCCGAGAAGAGGAAGTCATTTGTTATTCCATCACAAGGTGTGATCTTTTGGACTTCGGAGAAAACCTTGGTTGTTGGTGCTATTAAATGGAAGAAAAGAAATGATAAATTTGCCGTTTTGACGTGAGGATTACGCCAACGCTGAATGTAGTTCAACCGAGATAGAGATGACAGATGCATGTCGTTAATTTCTGGGAAATAAGCCATCTGGAGATAGGAAGACTGCGGCATATCGGTAACTTCTGGGAAATAAGCCATCTGGAGATAGGAAGACTGCGGCATATCGGTAACTTTTGGGAAATAAGCCCATCTGGAGATAGGAAGACTGCGGCATATCAGTAACAATCTGGGAAATAAGCCATCTGTAGATAGGAAGACTGCGGCATATTCGGTAATTTCTGGGAAATAAGCCATCTGGAGATAGGAAGACTGCGGCATATCGGTAATTTCTGGGAAATAAGCCATCTGGAGATAGGAAGACTGCGGCATATCGGTAACTTCTGGGAAATAAGCCATCTGGAGATAGGAAGACTGCGGCATATCGGTAACTCTGGGAAATAAGCCATCTGGAGATAGGAAGACTGCGGCATATCGGTAACTTCTGGGAAATAAGCCATCTGGAGATAGGAAGACTGCGGCATTATCGTTAACTTTTGGGAAATAAGCCATCTGGAGATGGGAAGACTGCGGCATATATCGGTAACTTCTGGGAAATAAGCCATCTGTAGATAGGAAGACTGCGGCATATCGGTAATTTCTGGGAAATAAGCCATCTGGAGATAGGAAGACTGCGGCATATCGGTAATTTTCTGGGAAATAAGCCATCTGGAGATAGGAAGACTGCGGCATATCGGTAACTTCTGGGAAATAAGCCATCTGGAGATAGGAAGACTGCGGCATATCGGTAACTTCTGGAAATAAGCCATCTGGAGATAGGAAGACTGCGGCATATCGGTAACTTCTGGGAAATAAGCCATCTGGAGATAGGAAGACTGCGGCATATCGGTAACTTCTGGGAAATAAGCCATCTGGAGATAGGAAGACTGCGACATATCGGTAACTTCTGGGAAATAAGCCATCTGGAGATAGGAAGACTGCGGCATATCGGTAACTTCTGGGAAATAAGCCATCTGGAGATAGGAAGACTGCGGGCATATCGGTAATTTCTGGGAAATAAGCCATCTGGAGATAGGAAGACTACGGCATATCGTTAACTTTTGGGAAATAAGCCATCTGGAGATAGGAAGAACTGCGGCATATCGGTAACTTCTGGGAAATAAGCCATCTGGAGATAGGAAGACTGCGGCATATCAGTAACTTTCTGGGAAATAAGCCATCTGGAGATAGGAAGACTGCGGCATATCGGTAACTTCTGGGAAATAAGCCATCTGGAGATAGGAAGACTGCGGCATATCGGTAACTTCTGGGAAATAAGCCATCTGGAGATAGGAAGACTGCGGCATATCGGTAATTTCTGGGAAATAAGCCATCTGGAGATAGGAAGACTGCGGCATATCGTTAACTTTTGGGAAATAAGCCATCTGGAGATAGGAAGAGACTGCGGCATATCGGTAATTTCTGGGAAATAAGCCATCTGGAGATAGGAAGATGCGGCATATCGGTAATTTCTGGGAAATAAGCCATCTGGAGATAGGAAGACTGCGGCATATCGTTAACTTTTGGGAAATAAGCCATCTGGAGATAGGAAGACTGCGGCATATCGGTAATTTCTGGGAAATAAGCCATCTGGAGATAGGGAAGACTGCGGCATATCGGTAACTTCTGGGAAATAAGCCATCTGGAGATAGGAAGACTGCGGCATATCGGTAATTTCTGGGAAATAAGCCATCTGGAGATAGGAAGACTGCGGCATATCGGTAATTTCTGGGAAATAAGCCATCTGGAGATAGGAAGACTGCGGCATATCGTTAACTTTTGGGAAATAAGCCTTCTGGAGATAGGAAGACTGCGGCATATCGGTAACTTCTGGGAAATAAGCCATCTGGAGATAGGAAGACTGCGGCATATCGGTAACTTCTGGGAAATAAGCCATCTGGAGATAGGAAAGACTGCGGCATATCGGTAATTTCTGGGGAAATAAGCCATCTGGAGATAGGAAAGACTGCGGCATATCGTTAACTTTTGGGAAATAAAGCCATCTGGAGATGGGAAGACTGCGGCATATCGGTAACTTCTGGGAAATAAGCCATCTGTAGATAGGAAGACTGCGGCATATCGGTAATTTCTGGAAATAAGCCCATCTGGAGATAGGAAGACTGCGGCATATCGGTAACTTCTGGGAAATAAGCCATCTGTAATTGGGAGGGGACAAATAAATAATATTAAGTACTCTAACCATATTAAAAAATAATAAATTTAAGTCCAATTATTCTGGTTACAATCGTACCGCCCTTCATCAATTCCACAGTCTGAGAGAGATGAACGGTTAGTAACTGACTGTAACGTTTCTTTTGAAAATTCATAAAAAAATTAAAAATTACTGGTAGATTCGTCTAAGTACCGAAGAAGCAGGAATAGGAAACTCCATTGTTACGAAAGAAAACGGGTTGATGATGCCGAGGTCACCGAGTCGCTCTAATCGACTGCTGTGACAACACCATTACCGAGTCCCTTATAAGGAAATATGGTTAATGGAGTCTATTAGTAATCGACGCGGAAGTTCTACGTAAAATGTTATATTTAGTACTTACCTGTATATATGTAGATGGCAGTGTCTTTGTTAAGTAAGCCTGACTGGCGCTAGCAGTCCGTGGCGCCAACAATTATATAATCGTTTGAATTAATATTTTTTGGGTGGATATCCGTTTACATGTCATATTTATCTCAAAGGTTATGCCTATAAATTTGTCTATGGCAGGAGCGAATGAATTTCGAAAGAAATTGAGTATAGAGGAATATCCAGAAAAGTGACCGAAGATTTTTTGATTTGGTTGAGCGTTAGCGAAGTATTTCACCGACATCTGTCTGTTTGTCTATCTGTCCGCACGATATCTCGAAAATGAAATGACCTAAATACAATGCATATGTTTTATTAAAAGAGTTGAAATCAAATTTGTACGATATTTTGATGTTAAGTACAACTTTATCAAGTTCACAAAAAGAAATATACCGTACTATAGAAATTAAAAATAATCGAAAGAAGGATCACCTGTTTACAAACGTTTGTAAAGGTAAATACTGCGTGTATTTACATTAAAAGAATTTTTGGCAAGTTGGTGATTTACAAATTGTGATTATTGGCTGAGCGTTAGCGAAGCCTATCACTTTAGGACTGTAAAAATGTAATTTATGTCTGTGTGTCTTTATGTCTGTCTGTCTACACGATATCTCGAACTGACCTATAGATTATTGTGCTAGAAGCTTCTATATAGACAACACTGAGTTCGATTATGGTACATGTCACTCCATGGGATTTTGCTGAGCATTAACTTCTCGTGATAAGGAAAAATAATAGCAGAATAAAATAAATTGAATATAAGCATATGCGATTTTAACATGTGACATTTTTATTCAAAGAGCAAAACAAAAAATAGTAAAAAGTAAAAAGGAAATAAAATTATAGAAGGTTAATGTTAAAAATCAGTGACAAGATTTGATTTCTGTGCATTCTTGCATTACAGTGCCCTCCCTAGCTTCCCGGAACTTTTATACTACTATGAAACACCTAACTTAATGAACACAAGTGTGGATATATCATGTGGCAACGTATCTTAAGAAATATTTCGTTTGTAGATGTGAAATTGTGCATGCAACTTCATTTCTACATAGACAAGAACAATTGTGATATATTAATGGAATTTGGCTGAGAGTCATGAAGTCTATCATTTTTTCTGCTCTGAGGATGTAAACATTGTTTTTAGTATGATTATTCGCCTATCTATCTGTCCGTAGGATATCTCGACCTATAGACTTGAAATTTTGCATGAAACCTCAGCGAAACATGGTATGGCATACTACTATCTTGTCAAAACATAATTGTTACAATATAGAATTATTGTTAGTGATACAGCGAAATTTATCGCAAAATTGCTACTTGTTTATAGTGCAGTACTTTTGGCAATCAATGTAGAAAATATTCAAATCTTGAGGGGAAACGAGCACGGTGTTCCATTTCGTAATGACCGACACAGAATACATCCATTCTAGTATTAGCTGACTGCGACATCTGTGTTTAGAACTGGTAATTAGCATTAGATGATTGGTACGGATAATAGAACTTTGGACGTTTACCAATCGTTGTACGTTAAAAAAATCTACCCTCTTCGTTAGAAGTCAAAGAACGCTATTTGTTTAACATATAGCGATGGTAAACTTCCAAAGTTTATAATTCTTTCGACGTATAGTCGGTTAGAGCGAATGAAAGTTGTTGGACATTTGCCACCGTTCAGTGAGTAAGAAATTCAGTTTACGCTAAGTTTCGTATCTACAATCTGACCTCTTCTTCAGGTGGATAACTAACCTAATACATAACTACGATGAACGAGTAGGTTAAAAAAAATGATAACAACGCTTTGTGACACCAGTGCGTCCAGTTGACACACGCATGTTTGTCGTGTATCTTGACTCATGCGTGTCACAACTCTTTGGTATGATTTGTATACTCCAACCTAGATATTAATGGAATTTATGAAACAAAACAACTTTTATTTGCCATTTTATACCATCTGCGTAATTTCCCCAATAACGTGAAGTAGATAATAATAATCTTTATTGCACAGACACAGTTAACAATTGCATTGCATACGTCACCAGAGTAAGATATGGAAATACACCATTTAAATGATACTTTAAAAATTTCCATCCCAGCGGCTCATCATGAACTTTTGAACAGAGTAAACAAACGCCTTTGACAGTAAGAGGTGTTTCAGACGAGCTTTGAATATTATCAGAGCCTATTGATTAGTCTGACACAAACTTGAGACGGCAAGTTCAAAAGCTGCCGTTCTGTGTTGTTCGATTCGAAAGTTATCCCTGCCTCTTGTTCTGTACTGATGGACATCCCTGCCTTGTACCAACAAACATTTGTGTCGACAGAACAGGGCAACCTCGAGAATATTGAGGCAGGGTAAATTCAGCAATCCAAGATCTCTAAAGACTTTTTTGCACGACTCTCTGAGGTTCAGTTTTACTATAATTCTGATAGCTTTTTTTTAGATTTAACAACTTTTTCAAGATTGTATTTAGAACAACTGTCCCATAATCTTGAACCTTAAAATAGATGTGGATGTATCAGACCGTAATAGTGAATTTTTTTAATACATCCGTAGAACAAAATTTTACAAGGTTGCGCAGGACATAAATGCCCGAGGCAACCTTAGAGCAAACGCTTTCAATGTGGTGGTCCTATGTCAGTCCTGGGTCAGTTTGATCAAGATACATTCCAAGGAACTTAGTGGTTTCTGTTTCGTCCAGACGAACGTCGTCTACCGTTACCCCTGGTGGAAGTTATTGCTCTCGTTGCTGGCGAAAGCAATTCATGCAGGCATATTCATGACGTGTGATTTTAAACTGCCAAATCAATTCTAGATATATGCTCAATGCATGAGTTCAACTCAATTAATGATACTTCGAGAACGAGTACCAAAGTGACCATCTGTCTCGTAATATGTAACGTATCTTTTATATTAAGGTAAGAAATTCAGTATAGAAGAAAGCCCATAAAGGTGACTGAGGATTGTTTTAATTATTGGCTGAGCGTTAGCTAAGCCTATTAATTGAGGGGCTGGAAACATTTATTCTGTCTGTATGTTCGCTTGAATTATCGAGAACGAACTTAACCGTAGCCATGAAACTTTGAATAAAGCTCCATTATTATGTAGGCAACACTTACATTGTTGTAATGGGTAATCATGGTTACAACGAGAAAATCGCAGAACAATCAGGTTTGTAAACAAAGAACTATCATCATAGTATTGAATATGTAATATACTACTTTACCTTTACTTTGTAATGAGGTTACTTTTTGGATTGATTGATTGACTTACGTCACGCCTTGTCGAGGCCTTCCTCGCTCAGCTATATCGGAATATTTTTTAAATAGGTAGAGAGGATTCGATAGTAGTACATGTCTCTCCATGGGATTTGGCCTTTAAATGTAGTCTAAATTTTTTTGTTTTAACTGAAAGTTAACGAACAGTTTGCTTGACTTTGTAAAACGCGTTTAGTTATAGTAAACTATGCACTAGCCACATGATTCCGTTATTCTTCCTGGATGTTTGTTTAGGGAGTTGGCTAAACACGCCAGCGGAGAGAACCTAGACCAGGTTGCAGACCGGGAGCTGGTGTCTACGCAAGGTTGGTCCACGGCCGGTCCGTCTCTCCCATTCAACTTTTGCCGTGATTATCTCTTCATTATACCTCGAGTTGTCGCAGGTTCGCCTCCGTGCTCCACTCATTCACTCACTCTCTCGATGACGTAACCGCATGAATATGAATGAGTGAGGCTCCGCCCCGCCGCCACTCCCTCCCCACCTCCCTCCATCCACAGCTCCGCGCCACCGCTACGTCAAGAGAATAATTGACAATCGGCCGAACCATAATCGGATATTTATTTATCTCCTGGCAACATCACCGATTTCTATCGCGGGTTGTTTTCGTACAAACAATACGAGCTAATCACGAGGGTTTATGCATGCATAAATAAGCCGGGATCGGGCCTTACACAACTTGAGCGTCCAACAGCTCTGTTCCCCTGTATCGGGGATCGCGAGACCCTGGTCCGGTCGTTCCGCAGATATCATCCTATCTACTGTCTCGACACGCGTCCCTAGCTCCAGGCATCTCCTTCACTGGACTCCCAGCTATCATAGATTCATCTCACTTCAGGCCTTACTCAAGTTGAGCGTCCAACGATTCCTTTTCCCCTGTATCGTTCAATGACCTGCTACTGGCAAATTCTGTGATCTTAGTAGAGCCTTTGACACCGTTGCACAAAATCGAAAGGCTTGTGGTGTCAGAGGCGTTGCCCTGGACTGGTTTCGTTATTATCTTTCTGGTCGAACCCAGTGCCCAAAATTACAAACTCGTATGGGACAGCCCTCTCACCATTTTGACCGACACGAAAGGTGTCCCTCAGGGTTCAATATTCGCCCCCTTCTTTTTGGTGTTTATGCTAACGACCTCCAAAACTCAATAACAGGTAACATTGTTCAAAATGCAGACGATACAGTGTTGCTGTAAATGCTGAATCAGAAACTGCTCTCAACCAGACACTTCCCTCAGTTCTGAATAACCTTAGCATTTGGATCCAAAAAATTCCTAATTTTATAATACAGAAAAAAAACTAAAATAGTTCATTTTCGTCTAAGGACACAGTCTGATGATGCCGCTAAAATCATTTCCATGATGAAGTCAAAAGTCGTTAGTTTCTTGAGACTTCATATCGATCCAAATTTAAATTGGAACCATCACAGAAACGTTCTCTGCTCCAAACTCAGTTGCTGTCTGTATTCTTTGAGGTAGTTTTTTCACCTTCCTTGACAAAAACAATATTGTTGGTTGTATTTTTCGGCTACCTTTACTCTCTTCTAAGTTACCGCATTATGTTCTGGGAACCATTTCATGGATCCTATGGAACAGAATAAAGAGAAGAGTCGATTATACTGATAATAAGGGTTACTTGCGATCACAGGCAGGATTTGAACCTGCGCTATCTCTAACTCAGGTCGAAAGTCCGTCGTCTGAAGGCCTGGTTACACGGCGGCGGCGGAACATCACGTCACGTCACGTCACGCCACGACACGTCACGCTACGTCTCGTCCTAATTCTGACGGAATGGTTTACATATAGTCGAATAGGAGTGCCTACATGGCAACGCCACACCTTGTCCAGTTTGAATGGTCTTGGAGCATACTTCCAACTGCGTGACGCAACGTGACGGACACCCCCATTTCATTTAATGTAAAGAATTCCGTCAGAATTTGGATGGAACGTGACGTGACGTAACGTGACGTTCTGCCACCGTGTATCCAGGCCTTTAGACCACTCGGTTATCAGCACTTCTTTAGAAGTTATGTGATTGAAAAATAACAAAAGTATGGGTAATTGATACTTATTTGAACGATACCTATCTAAACACTTTAGACAACAAAAAGTACTCAACAAAGTGTACTTTGTGTGTGTCTATTTGGAAGTGAGAATATTCGACATTGTGGAAACCGCGAAGGTTACCTGGAGGTGGTCAGTACGAACGACCAACGAAGACAAAAGGAGAGCTGAAGATAAGAAGAGTAATCATAACAGTCGAATCTTAAATGAAAGAAGACAATTACAATATCAAATATCACACAGCTTACTCGTATAAACCCTGTTCCAAATTGATGCTATTAGCCTAATGGAATAAATTACCACGAGATTTATGTCAGACCAAGTATGGAACTACCGGCTCTTAACGAATTAAAATTAATTGCGTGGTACAGTATATCTCGATGGGTTTTTAGAATTTGTTTTTGTATTATAAATTTACAAACTATATATTAGGGTTACTTTAAAAATATACATTTAAGTTTTCTGCTGCTTTAATATTTCCTCTCGGTTTGGTGGCTGCAAAAATGCTGAAATAAACATAAAAATGATTTTTTAAATATTTTTATTAAGTGGCAGGCCCTACATCTGTAAAATCTCAGATCCTTTTATGGGTTTAATCTAAATCAACAATATCCTTCTTATAATGGAAATTATTCTTTGTTTTAAGTTCGTTATTGAAGATGGAAAGTTTGTCAGGATAACAGGATTTCAGACTTTGGCCATCGTTATATGTTACAAAAGGTATACAACACAACGTTTCGAGGATTGGAATCTATCCTCTTCGTCAGTTGAGGGAGGTATCCCACTTTCATCCGTGCTGGAGTGATATATGGTTGTGTTTCTCATTCTCGTTAGAATTCCGAATTTTTAAAGGCATCTCTACATGATTCAATATTTATAAAAATTGTTTACTATCAGCAATATTTTTTTGAAAAATAATCTTTTAAATTCTCTTGCTGCACATCCACCCCATACCTCTCTATATATAGCATATGATAGGTAATGGAATCATTCCATAATATGCGGTTAATAAAATGTTTGGAGGACAGATCATTGATAGATGGCTGTTACGAGACACCTTAGAACGTAAGTGATTAAAATGTTAATTTCAGGTCAGTTCCTTATCCAGGAATATTCCAAAGAATTTAATATAATTGACTTAATTCATAATTTCTTTAAGGGCCTATATGAGTGCGCTGACCCTTATTTAACATTCATTCACGTGTCTGAAAGTTGACTTTAAGCTAAGAAAATTCTGATCTGAGGAATAAATTGTTATGCTCTTTAATTTTGTTATCCACCAATACTAGCGTGGATGAAGATAGACTTCATCCTTAGGGAAAGTTCTCTATACATTTTAACGAAAAATAGGCAGTGTGTTTATACAATTCAAATAGGCTTTCGACCAACAGGCAGGCTGAGCGTGTTTTAAAAACATCGAAGGGTTCTCATTTATTTTGTTTTAGAGCTATGACATTTACATTGTGCGGCATTTTTACCGCACGAACTCTCCAACAGACACAGTTTGTACCGTTGAGAGACGCCCGCGAGTGGCCCAGTTGTACGTGGACGCGCGGAAGACGCTCACAGCGCCGGTCTTCGGCGACCATCTGTTGTCAAGGTCACTGTCATCGACAGCAGTAATTGACTGGCGAGTGTAAACTTGATTTACGCTCGCGCCCTTTACTGCCCTACCCATAAAACGGTCGAGCGCCGGCCTCTCGGACCGATCCACTACTGATGGAGATATAAGCCTTCCGTTTAATGATGTTTAGCGGATATCATTGGCAGGAACGTGTTTCTCTTAATTATTTGTGTCTGTTATTAACTCGATCACGCACAGAGGTATTAGCGAGCTAGTTCGATAGCGGCGTTGAGGAGTCGGCACGCACGTCCCGTACTTGGACGTGATTATATTTCTGCCACCTTTGACAGCTAGACGTTAAACCTTTGATCTCGCTCCGGTTCAGGTTTAAATGCACGTTTTAATGCCATGTGGTATTGATGTAAAAACTGTTAATCGAGGTCAGGCACTCCCGTTACTTCTGCCAGATTTAACCTTCTTAACGCGTTTTAAGCAATTAGTAAAGCAAAAATACTTACGGTACATATAACTTCCATTTTAAAGAAGCTGTCTGTAATGTTTGATACTAGAACACGTTTTCAACTGTTCAGATTGAATCACCGTACATTGTCAGTTTTGGTTATTAAACTAACCAGTAAAATATTCTCTAGTTTTAAACTAGCAACTGAATACTAAGTTGAATGCACAAATATATAATATACTATACACATTATAATTAGTATTGAGTATTGCGGGGTAGGGTACGATAAGCGGACCCGGTTTTTTGACGTGACAACGTCTTAAATTAGGTTGCGGCTCGGAGTCACTCATGAAAAAGTGTAACGCCCGGTAACGTTACGATGCCCGTCCAGTGGGTCCGCCGCACGGGATAAAGCAGATAACTGTGGGTCCGCCGCACGGGATAAAGCAGATAACTATGTTTATTCGTGAAAATGTGGAGTGCTTAGATTCGTCATTTACAACAACTACAACAATAAAGGTAAATAATTGTACACTGATATTTCATTATCGTAAACTATGATTGATTGATTAATTGTTAGATTGACACAAAAGTTGAGAAACTGAGTTTATAGGTTATGTCATACTATTGACAAATGTTGATAGTGTTAAGTAAATTATTAGTTTAAATCACTCTGCAATCAATCGTAATTCAGTCGATTGAGAAGAAACAGCGCGTATTGCTAGTCAAACATTTAAAATAACAAATTATAACCTCTAACCTGTCATAACAGTGCGACCAAACAAACGAACTAAACCGACCAATCACCACGCGCGGAGTTAGAATTTAACTGTGTTTAGCAAGAATTTCAAATTCCAATTTTAGTAAATGTTTTATTCAACTTTACCATTTACAATAAAAAATTTTAATTAATTTCAAATTATGTACAATGTTTTAGTAAACAAAATATATTTCTATAGTTAAAATTTGTGCAATTCTTATTTTCATTCAATTCCTTGTTCCTATTGTGCAATTTAATAATATTCATATCAATAAATATTCTACCGAGAAAAAGACGTTGTCACGTAAAATCTTCACCCGTAAAACCGACTTTACAGGCAACCATAATTTTTTTTATATCGAAATTGGCAAACGATATTACTTAATCATAACCATCGATATAATCAATCGATATAGATTAATTATTTTGAACTATTAACTTAAATAATCTATATCAACAGCTGTAAACACTAAAATAATACACGTAGGATAATATTTCAATTTTACATAAGTAATTCTGATTATTAAAAATGGCAGTCAATTTTAGAAAACTACACGACGTTGCTTCTTCGTGGCTTCAACATGTTGGACTCCCATTATGTGAAATTTGTGGGAAAGAAACAACTATAACTGTGAGAGGAGTAATATGGTCGTCTTCAGTTTTCCTAATTTTGGTTATAATAATTTGTTTGATCTCTGTAAATATTAAATTCATATTTTAATTTAAAACGTATGATTGTTATTGAGGACTATAGGTAGGCTACTTTTATATCGATTGATAGTCTAGGATTTGAGATGCGAATATTAGGTATCGATGACTATATTCTTCGATATAAAAAACCGGGTCCGCTTATCGTACCCTACCCGTATTGAGTTATACTGTACATATATTTGTAAGGGATCTAAAATTAATCACACTTACTCTCATAGTAAAAATAAAAAAGAAATAGTCATGGGGACATAATGTTGCCTGTTAAACTAATATTCGTTCTACATCATATTTACCAAAAATACAGCGCAATAAAATCAGTAAAACATAATTTGCCCCACGACAATCAATCTGAAATTCACTTTCAAATATTTCAAACCAATATTAGCAAACAACAAATCGAATGTGTCTTCATTCGTTTAAATCTTAACTTTAGGTTATTATTTCGTTTTGAAACGCTCAAAATGCTAAGCTGAGGTAGAGGCGACATAGTGACCTCTTCGTCTGGAGGTCATCGCATTCCTGAGAACCATCAATGATTCATCATTTTACACCTGGAGCATCACAGGCTATTTTTGGATTTCTAGTCAACGCGGTGGGTTTTCTAATATTCCATGAAAGGCTCACATCTGGGACTAGTATTTGGTAACTATCACCCGACCGGAAACCGAGACCGTCTTGACTGATCTCTATCATCCTTCCCCGCCAAGGACCAGCTCGCGGCTCAAGCTCGTGCTCGTCCACTAATGGAATCTCCACACCGTGTCATGTACATTGTACCCGGATATCACCCCGAGAAATAATTAACCGAGTAAAGGCTCACATCTGGGACCAGTATTTGCTATCACCAGACCGGAAACCGAGACCGTCTTGGCTGATCTCTATCATCCTTCCCCTGCCACAGAGGAGCTCGCGGCTCAAGCTCTTGCTCGTCCACTAGTAGAATCTCCACACCGTGTCATGTACATTGTACCCGGATATCACCCCGAGAAATAATTCACTAAGTAAAGGTTCACATCTGGGACCAGTATTTGGTAACTATCACCAGACCGGAAACCGAGACCGTCTTGGCTGATCTCTATCATCCTTCCCCTGCCAAGGACCAGCTAGCGGCCTAGGCTCGTGCTCGTCCACTAATGGAATCTCCACACCGTGTCATGTACATTGTACCCGGATATCTCCCCGAGAAATAATTAACCGGGTAAAGGGCGCTGTCTACACATTGCATTACTCATTCGGGCCGAGGGTCAAAAGTTAATTCCGCCGGGGAACGGCTGTCACTCCTCAATCCTTGCCCGACGGGCTGTGACTGTGACCAAATACCCTTGACAGCTCTGAGGACATCTTGTTTGTTTACGGTTAATCCCCCTCGCCAGGTGCTCTCCAGAGGTGACGGGTATGCCTGAGGAGAAGTGAATACCGAGAATAATTGGTTCATAAATTTTCCTGTATTTTGACTCTAACTATTAACACAGCATGGAGTGTTTACAGTATTACACTCCTTTATAATTGCTGTGTTGTAAAATAACTTGAACACGACGTTTTCAATCTATACTTCCCGTTTCAGGTGTACTCTCTTAAAAAACAATATAAAGTATTTATAATATCAGAGAAACTTATGATGTAATGAATAGGTGATACAAACTTACGTAATAAAATTACCATTACCCAACAAAACTACCCAATAACAAAATTTCCTTTTGTGTTTCAGACCCTTCGACGATATCAGATTTAAATACTAACTGGGGCATTTAGATTTACATTCCTTAAGTATTTTTTTATTAACAATATGCAGAATACGCTTTTAATTTACTGATAATGGATTTTGACAAAAGCTGGAATATTTAGCCTTTTTTCGCATCCCGATTAAAGATATATTGGTTCTCTTTTTTGTTATTCCATTTTCCCTAGACAAGTCTGTGCTACTAATTAAAGCAATTCGTCTTAAGCTAATATGTAAAATTTCAAAAATTAAATTAGTTATAATTTTTTTTATAAAAAAATTATAGCATTCTTCAAGTCGTGTTTAGAGCATTTTTTAAACGTTGTAGACAATTTGCGTTGTAAGTACATACTTATTTTTTTTTTATAGATATCTTTAGATGTCCCTCATACTTATATATTTTTTCTTTAACTTTTTATTTTTAAGTATTAATACAGAACCAAAGCCAATGTAGGTTGGTTTCAAAGACCTTGTAATGCTCCAGTGGAATGTATTGTGTAGCTCAAACTCAAACCCAAGCTCAAAATTTGTTTTGCCTTAACGATAACAAAGTACATTTCAGATTGCCAATTTGCATACATTTTTGCATTCAAACACCATACTTCCGTCAAATATATAAAATTCATTCAATAAATTTCATAATCACATATATTTAAAATCTTTCACATCAACTGTTTCGCCACCCTTCAGTTCCCCACATCTTTCAGATCTGACTTCAACGTTGGTTCCAGGAGCAACTACATAGCAAATGCATTGTACCCACGGAATAAAATGCATTTGCTATTCAATATTCTTTCAAACGCTTTTTTAAAATTTCAATTGGTTTGTGATGGATTTGATTTTTTATGGAACAATTTAAAAATCTGATACCTATCTGAGATGAGAGTTGGCCTTGAAGCTGTAACCTGTGTTTAGCAACACGGCTCTTGTATTATAATCATGGGCACCCCTGCCTTGTAGTACCAACGTACACCTGGAACGACTGAACATGCTCGTCTCAAGCATATACAACGCATTTAATATCAGTAATTTGAGCTCCTTAAAGGAATCTTTACACGACTCTCGGGAAGTTAAGTTATTAATTGTGCGAACTGATTTTTTTGTAATATAAATATTCTTTGAAAATACGAATTAGGACAAGTATTGAATTAGCAAATATATGTTGGAGGCAATTCTTCCACAAACACTATAAGCTGTTTTAGGTTTTTGCGGGCACTTACCTAATGTATTATTTAACGGATGATCTTTATTGGTACAACCATGAAAAACGCCCTGAACAGAAATCAAACCAATTTCCACGCAATAAATTACTCCTAAACTCCCCGCTGCAAAAGCGGCTCAGCTCCGCGATCAACTCCGCCATGTATAATCTGCTTTCATAACGCGGTCGTCCAAAAACCGCCGGTTTGGCGGTTCCGCCATTAGCGAATCTGACGCGGGCGGCAGCATCGCATAAATAACACGGGGCGCGATAACAAGCGTGATTGAATGTGTCTAATAAATCGAATCAGTTTCCGGCGAGTGGAAATAATAACTGGCGGCCCGTAAATCAGGAGGTGCTAAACTCCCCTAAGTACCCGTCAGTGTACCGGTCTAGGCTCTCGCGGTCGTGATCGTCGAGATTATCGCCCGGATTGTTCCTCCGGTGCGCCCGCGCTGGGGGCTTTTTCTCACCTCGTTATGTCCGGAGATTTATTACTATTCTTTCACTTTTCCGAGGAATCAATAAAAGCCTTGTTGGGTCAAGGGTGAGACCATATATTTGGTACGCGTAGAGTCCCGGACTTGTCCAGTCGCCGCTGGGAGAGGCCCGCTGTTCTTCCACATAGACCTCTTTTGTGGATCGTGCTAGTGAAAGTCGGTTATATTCGTTTGTTTATATAACTCACTGAGCTATTACTGAGTTATGGTTTCTTGTAATTTCAAAGGAAGATGTGTAAAGAGTACACTGATACGAATAAACAACTTGATTCCTAACTACCACAACGCTTACAAAATTAAATTCTTGAATGATATTGAATCGTGTGTGAGCAATATTTCGACGTGGAGTGAACCCAAAATATCAGATAATAGTTATGAGACCGCTTACAAAATTAAAATTTTTATAATGATATTGAAACATTTCAGCAATATTTCGACGTGGAATGAACCCAAAATATTAAATAATAGTTATGAGATCGTGCCTCACAAGTTAAGAACCAACATACCAATCTGTTTCGGTTAAACATCATAGACTTTTGATAGAGAATAAAAACCTTGTTTTATTGCAATACTTATACCGAAGAATTTTAAAATTTTGAGAAATAAGTAACAAGAATGTAATATTAAAAATACTGCAACGATAATATTATTCCTAGCTGCACAATACTGTAACTTATAGATTTAGGAATTACTCAACAGTCATTAAAAAGTACACCAATATTACAATTTCTAAAAAATTTGGTAACTTTATTGAAGTTATATCTCCAACTTGTTGGAAATCGTGTCTTAATCTCTAATTTGCAGTTTCCAGCTGAAAAATGACGGATTTCGATGTAATCTAATACGGAGTAACAAATTGGATAGAGTTGAAAAGTTACGATGGTGTAGAGTCTCATCGAGTTTGTGTGCTGATTTTAAAAGTGCACGAATTAGACTTATCAGATGGCTAAGAGAGGACAGAAAGGAACGAGGTGATTTGTCTTACTGTCAGCGCTGGTAGGCCCTTCACAATGTCACCTCTACCTGTCGTGACAGTGTCGTTGTCAGATACCGCCCTGCCTTACTACAGCCTTACTTCTGTCACAGGTGCAGTTACGTAACGGTCGTCTCGGCGTGTTTGTGAGCCGATCTGAAAAGTGCACGAATTAGACTTATCAGATGGCTAAGAGAGGACAGAAAGGAACGAGGTGATTTGTCTTGCTATCAGCGTTGGCAGGTAACCCTTCACAATGTCACCTCTACCTGTCGTGACAGTGTCGTTGTCAGCTACCGCCCTGCCTTAGAACAGCCTTACTTCTGTCACAGGTGTCGGTGACGTAGCGGTCGTCTGGCGTGTTTGTGAACCGATCTGAGAAGTGCACGAATTAGACTTATCAGATGGCTAAGAGACGACGAAAGGGAACGAGGTGATTTGTCTTGCTGTCAGCGCTGGCAGGTAACCCTTCACAATGTCACCTCTACCTGTCGTGACAGTGTCGTTGCCAGCTACTGCCCTGCCGTGGTACGGCCTCACTTCTGTCACAGGTGTCGACATTCGTTATTGGTCAATTAATCTTTGGGAATAAATAACCATGACGTCGAAGAAGGAAAGGAATTTGTGCTTCAGATTGGACCAGATACCTGTTCTCAGTTTTAAAAATAGTTTACATTGTATACGTTTTAAACTATATGCATTTGACTCATTTCCTTGACGCATTAACAGCGTTAATTATAACACCTTTTATTCATAATTTATTTTGTTAAGTTTGTTACTTAAAATGGAAGGTTTGAAAGGATAACAGGTTTCGAATCGTTATAGGTTATAAAATGTATAACACAACGTTTCAAGGATCGGAATCTATCCTCTTCGTCAGGTGAGGGAAGTATTAACATACATAATATTACGAATGGTTCAAACATACCCTAAAGCTATTTGGAGTCCCAAACACAGTCCCAAGCACAAATCATAAGTACGAAGATCACAATCGTACATCCCACTGTTTTGATGACCCAATCCTCCTATAAACTCTTAAAACATATAAGAGGGAATTTTCTGCTAATAGATGTAAAAAAATTAGACATAGTGAGTATTTTTGTAATTTGTTAAGTTTTTTAAAACACCAGGAAGTATTCACCAATTACTCTTAAAATTGATTTTGCAAGTCCAAAGATTCATTTAGAAGGGCTTGGAAGTCGCGGGAATGATCGATAGAAGCGACTACTTCCTATAACGGGCAGTGAATAAGTACTAAAATATTGACGAAAAAAGTACCCTTTTTATAAAAAATCTCATTTTATGCCATTTATCGAAATCTTCTTGCCTTACTTGAGGAATATCAACATTGTTCAAACGATCTGCTCTTGTATTGTCTCTTTATCTTTGCGAAAGTTGTCTTGAAAGTTCTTTTGAACGTAATTTAGCTAATTCTTTTTGCCTTGCCTTTGCTTAACTTGATCAGTCGTATTTACATTAACATTTACTTCGGTCTTCTGCCTTTTGTAAATGACAAATTCTGTTTCACTCTTTTCAGACCTTTCATCACCACTTTTTTATTTGGATGAATCGGAGTCGTTGTGTTCACCTTCCGATCTATTAGGTGAAAAAGAAATTAACAAATATTTACTACCTGTGAATCCAAATAATAATATGTACGCTCTGTCACAGCTGATTACAGATACCATTCCTTTTGCCTAGTTGTTGACTGCTGGTAGTTTCAGTAAAACATGCTTTACATGGTATGTTAGTTCAGATCAGATGTTTATATAACGGTGTTTTACGTTTCGATAAAGCTGTCATTCTACTTTGAAAGCATGTGGAAAAATTAAACATGTGTGTGACGTTCCGTGACGCGGAAAGAAAGCATCTTCCCCGTGCAAAAAATACATCTATACCCGCCAAAAGAAGAAGTAGTTACTTCAAAAATTATATTGTTATTAAATTCGACATTATGTTGAGATAGTTCCTGATATTAGACTGGTAATATAATATAAATTGGTCTAGTACAGGTTAGAGTTCCAGATTCCCACAGGAAAGTATATAATTAAAATCGAGCGGTATATTCAAATGTGCCGTTCGCATTAAGCCATTTCCCTGCACAAGTACCTCATTACGTACAACTTAAGCCAGAAGCGGGCAATAAAACGGATATTCGAACTCATTAAATGCCACTGAGTCACCGGGTTCCATTACGTCCGTAATTGCGCCGCAGTCGATTGATGAGTGAAAGAGAAAAAGTCCTAATTAAGATGTTTGAATAAAAGTGGAATCTCCAAAGATGGAGATCCCGGGGAGCATTTGCATACCTGAACACTGGTATTAATTAAGTGTAAACATAATGGAGAGGAGGGTACGGGTACGGGGTTAGCCGCATAATGAGGGGCTGTGAGAAACCAGCGTTGTGCTCGCCGCCATATACCGGAGACAATAGAGACATACAAGTAACCCGGGGCAACGATTAATAACGGGGTGAGGGGGAGGGGAGGGGAACAATCGGAGAATATCGTAATTGGGCGAACTGTGTCCGACCCGGCCCGTCCCATCCGCTGTAATAGCGGCTTAATAGAATACACACCTGCACATTAGCGGGGTTGATTTAAGGGGCTGTTGTAGCACAGTGATCGGACCTTGATTTTTGTACGCAAGTGATAGGTGCCCTAATGATATTATTATAATAATTATTAAATAGCAATAGAGGAGACTGTATGTGGAGCGGTCACCTTGAAATGTTGATTATGTACAACGGTAAAAACAGAGAGGCCGATCTCTTTTCAAGCCTTATTCTTCCTGTCCTCAAGGGTCATTGGCTTGTACGAGAGTCTTATCAAACAGAGTAAAGTAAAGTAAAGATGTCTTATTTTACCTAGGGCTAAGAAGCCCTCTCTAACACTTAACTTGGAGGCCAACGGCTTAAAGGTGACTTCCGAACCACCACCAATGGCCTGGCAAGCGGGCTGCTTGCAAGGGAAGGGTCGCTCAGCGGTTACCAATCCAAGCAGCAGCCACGCGCGACGTTGTTTGATCCGGTTATCTTGCGATAACCGTTGCACCCGCTACACTGCACTATTGGCTAAGAGTACAGTAAGGGGAAGAGTTGAGTACATCGATACAGTACAAGATGGTACTATAAAAAGTGAAGCGGTCACAGACAGGATTCGAACCTGTGCTTTCTCTAACTCAGATCTAAGAATAACGTCTTAGACCTCTCGACCAGCTCGGCAGCTTGTTTTATAACGTAACTGGTGTAAATGCATATTACGTGAACACATCGATATTTACTGTGTATTCGTGCTTTAAGTGAATTGAGCAAACAAATTTAATTAAGTTTGTCAGAATACCCTTTTTGTTCGTAATTAAAATACAAATAATTGCTATATGTCTTCGGCAAAAGAAAGGTAACACTTGGAGGCTGGTGAGCGACATTGTTTATATTCGTGACGTTGCTATCTTATCTAAGATGTAGTCATGATTTAGATTTTTCGAGTGATAACTCGAACTAACAGTAGCAGCTACCAAGTTAAGTTGATAAGGGTATTGTCTATTTTATCAAGAAAATTAGATGTGGTTGTATAGACTAATTACTATTTGTATACATTTACTGCTGTTAAATTTAAATTGTCAAGATTGTCAAAGTATAGTAATTTTAATATATAAGAAATTACTTGAACAGTAAAGTACTAAAATGTGTAATATTAATTTTGATAGGAATAAACATGCTTGCACAGTAAAATACTGTAGTAATAGTACTTTTAATAGGTATGAAAATGCTTGCACACCTATTATAATATATTTTTTATTAAATATATTTTATAGGTATGTAAATTTCGTACAGTAAAGCATTGAGAATTTTTAATATTCAAGTTAATAGATATGAAAATACCTGAAACGTAAATAAACCAAGGTACTATTATAATGTATCCAATGCCAATTTCTTAAACCCCTTCGTTTTTATTTTGAATTATACGATTGTGTTTTTATATATAAAAATAATTAGTATATCTATTTAGTACAATCTAAATGAGATTAATAAATTTGTTTTAGTATAGGAGAAATTAATATCCTCTATTTAGACAGTTTTCGAAACTTGTCATATACTTGAGGATTTAGTTGCTGATCTCATTTAGCCCAAAATCTTTACACTTCCTCTCGAGGGTTTACCTCTGACTGGCTTGTGTATGTCCGTATAGCCTTCACTTTGTACTGCAAAATCCGATGTCATCACTTCACATCCAGAAGCAGCATGTCACTAACCGATAACGTCATCAAATTGTAGTAAAGAGATAACTTGATTGATAGGTCTGGAGGGCGATTACTGGAGTGGATAAGAAGTTAAAATGTAAGGGAAAACCTTCCCCTGTCAGCTTTGAACACGTGAGACTTTCAAGTTGCCATAGTTGCGATATTTCCTTCTACCCTTACTAATCGTAGCAATACCATGGGATGTCGGCAGGAGAGAACCTAAATCTCCACGCCACTATTAATCCCGAAAACCCCGTCATTCCGGAAGCCAAGCAAAAGTTCCTTTAGTACAGTAAAAAGTTCCTCACCGACTTGTTCTATTGGAGTGAAGGGCCATTTTTCAGAGGGAAGTGCCATTTTTCAGAGTGGAGTGCCATTTTTCAGAGTGAAGTGCCATTTTTCAGAGGGAAGTGCCAGTTCACAGAGGGAAGTGCAATTTTACAGAGGAAAGTGTCCTTTTACAGAGGGAAGTGCCTTTTTCAGAGGGAAATGCCTTTTTCAGAGGGAAATGCCTTTTTACAGAGGGAAGTGGTGAAGAGTCCTCAACTTCCCAGAGTAACCAGTACAGCGACATCGACATAGTACGTTTCTGGACACTCCATGAATTGCCTAAATGTAAGTAAAACACAATTTTCGGTTAAGGATATGTAGAAACAAATGGAGTTCAGTTATGTTTAGTTTTTTACCACGACTACCAAATGAGGCGCTGTCCACGCGTCTGAACGGGACGGTGGATAATCAACACACGCCTGAGCAAACAGAATAAAACAGAGCGGGTGGAACGGCTCGTCGACCGCTGAGCTGTAATGTTATTTACAGGGACTCTGTGAAGGACCGAGGTGTCGACTCGGAACGTTTATAGCCCCAGGATTTACTGCACTCCTCGACAATAGGGCTAATCCGCGGTCTGGGCCGCATAAACTCCATCACGTGTCCATGAACGACCAGCAGCACTGCCACAATATTTATTACCTCGGTAAATTTATTAAAACCTCAGTAATACTGTTGGGCAAAAAGTAAATCAGTCGCGCGTGATCCCCAGAAGCACGTAGTTATGGTCCATCTGGCTGCGGAATTACAGAGTCTTCTTAACATGCGTTATGGTTGCTACTCGACCATTAAAAATGCTTGGACTTTATCACGTTTTAAATGTAACAGAAATATTGTAAAGGTAATAAATTAATATTTATGTTAGTATTTGAACCAATAAATAGTGGTACAACAAAAATAAGAGTCAGCAGTCAGTAATCGTTAAGCACTCTTGTGGTAATGGCGAGTATATTTAATATGCCAGAACCTGACTGCCAATATTCATCAAAAGAGCAACATATAACCATAGTAGTAGAAGGCGCTATTATTATTGCAGTTTTATTATAATTATTATTTATTATAATAATTATTTATTATTATTGTTAGGAGTTGCTCTTAGTAGCAACTCCTAATTTATGCAGTGTAACCATTTACATACTCATATATCAAGATAATTAACAATAACAATAAATGACCAAGGTAATAAAGCCATTGATTGTTACACCCATAACTACTGGTGTAAAGATGGCATCGAAGTTCAATATGCCATTAGTTTTCACACTGGTTATTACAAATCCTGCTACTTTTTGAGTTTGTAGAAGTGTCACTCATGAGGGAAACGGATAGTGGTAGAAGTTATAGAATGCTCTTGAAACTACATACAGAGCAACTCACCCAAACTTCTTGGCTTCACGATTTATGCATACTTGGCTGCTCAACACTAAAAATTTCTTATTATAGTTATTAATACTGCTGTAGGTATGGCCAAGAACATTAATTTCCAATAGCATAGCCCAAACATCCTCACACTAATTTATACCATCCAGCGTCACAATCAGAAAAGCAGAAAGGTGTAGTAAAATCTAACGGTATCATGGTTCCTAACTCCTCTTCTTTCCTAGCTCCTAAACTCTACGGCTTAATAATTCACAAACACTTGGTACCCAACAATGCAGCCGATGTTTGTTACAGCCTTGAACAATTTTGTGGTGGTGGTCAGGAAACTAATCCATAATTTATTTCCATATTGATATCCTCAGAATAGGGAGGCAGAAGAACTACTCAAGTGTGACATTGTCATAGCTACACTAAGTACTACCTCCTAAACTTCACAGCCTCACGATTTTCCATATTGATATCCTAATAACAGGGAAGCAGATTGCAGTAGAAGTATTTTAGTGTGGCATTGTCATAGCTACACTAAGTACTACCTCCTAAACTTCACAGCCTCACGATTTTCCATATTGATATCCTAATAACAGGGAAGCAGATTGCAGTAGAAGTATTTTAGTGTGGCATTGTCATAGCTACACTAAGGACCACCTCCTAAACTTCACAGCTTCACGATTTTCCATCTTGATATCCTCAGAAAGGGAAGCAGAAGAAGTATTTACGTGTGGCATTAACATAGGCATACTAAGTACCACCTCCTAAACTTCGCAGACCGTTTTTCCATTTCGATATCCACAAAACAGGGAAGCAGAAGGCAGTTGAAGTATTTACGTGAGGCATTGTCATAGTTACACTAAGTACCACCTCCTAAACTTCACAAATTCACGATTTTCCATCTCGATAACCTCAGTACAGGAAAGCAGAATGCAGTAGAAGTATTTACGTGTGGCATTGACATAGCCACACTAAGTACCACCTCCTAAACTTCAACAGCTTCACGATTTACACACACTTGGCCACCCAACAATGCAGCCACTGATTGTTACACCATGAACATTGTTGTGGTGATGGCCGGGGTGTCTGATATGCCAGTTATTTCATCCTGACAGTTATTGGCTGAGTTAAATTCATAAAAAAACTCGGAGAGCTATTAAAAGGTGAACAATTCAGCTCACCTCGCGCCCTTTTGTCGTAGTGTGGCTTCTAATGGGTTATAAATTAACTAGAATATATTCCAGGAACGACTGGCTAGTTTAGAGGTGATGTTGTCTTTAACAAAGGTATACGATGTTGTTTTATTGCATTTAAGTATAACTACAAAAATATATTAAGTACTTAAGTATTTGTGTAAAACAGTGATAATTGTTAACAACTGATGAGCAATAATATAGTATATATTAGATTGAGACAAATTAAGGAATGAGACATCATGTAGACAAAAACAATGAAGCCTATTGTCAAAGTGAAATCAATCCTGTATATTGAGCCGGTTTTTCCAGTAAGATTCCCACAAATTCATTAATATTAACTCTTAATACCTTCACTATATATTTATAAATTGCCTTGTTAAACCTTAAATTTAATTTCAATGGAATTCAGCATGTGAAGCAAAATGATAGTAAGTGGAACTTTCTACACTTTTATAAAATTTAAGAACTAAACCAAACAAATTCTATAACTCCAAAATATTCTGTATATATTTGAAAAGAATGCTGATCTCATATTCTACTCATATGCGTTATTGACCCACATGATCATACTGGTGCTTATATAGGGCACCATGGAATGCTGTATTAACTTTATTGGGTCATCATGGTAGCACAGTATGTAGGTAGATGTGAGTTAACAATATGAATATTAAAATACATATTAACCTTAGTTTTTAAAAATATATCATAATATTCCTTTGAAGAACATTTTTTGACACTGAAATTTCTTTTCAGTTCAATATAATTTTATTTTATTCAGTCATATAGAAACAAACCTTCTAAGAAATTTCCCCCCATGCCAATGTTGTTTTTGTTCCATCATTTGAATGACCTGGATGGTGATTTGAAGATCAGAGTTTGAGAATAGCCTGAGTCTGAACTGTTTTACCATCTGGCTCTCTTTGCAACCTGACATCTCTCTTTGTCAAAACGTGGATTGTCGGACGGAAAGTCCAGTGGACCATGCAACTAATAAAAAGAATTAAATTTAATTTGGGCGATTTGACCGAATGCCTATCTGAAGATACTAACATCTTGGTTATAAGGTTATAACCGTGGTGGATCTTTAGTTATACTCCACCACCAACCAAGACCAAGTGGCCAAGTGGTGTACCAACTTTTCTGATATTTTGGATTGCTGTGTATAAACTGTTAACAAATTGTATGATTTAATCTGGCACAAATCCTACCCATATGTATACCCTCTTAACTGTGGCCTAAATATTGGTATGAATACCCTAATTTGGTTAAATACTGAATGGGTTCTAATCCATCAGGTAAGTATCAATTCTCTTTTCGTTTTCATCACTCCTTACTAATAATGATGAGATCCCGCATTATTTTTTATTAGAATTTGTGTTTGGTATAATCTTATTAAGTCACATTTTCCCACTAAATAGAGAACATAACAAACCGATACTAAGTGAAGTGGTGGGCACATAAGGGTAAATATATTTTACTTAATGAAACACGGCAATTATGTTTTGTCTATAAATTGTAAAATATGAATTTAAATTATTAATTTAAAACAAACACTCTAATAATATACTTTTTATATTTCTGTGAGGCCTTTCGTACTCAATGAGCACATCATCAGACCCACATAACTAAGTGGTTACAATAATAACATAAACAATTTTGTACTAAATAAAATCATATGTCATTAAAAATACAAGGAGATAATATTCTATCACAGGTCTATGTATATATAAAAAAATAAAGTTGATATTTAATTATATAAAATACAGTAACGGTGAATTTTTAAATCAGAACTTCTAGAATGTATGAATTTAAAATCACCCACGAATGGAAAAGAATGTTTGTGACACCGTTCAAACTGTATTTTTCGCTTTTACTGAAAAATTTTATTTTTTTATCTAAAAAAAATATATATATATCGGAAAATGTTCCCTCACCACGGATTTCATAAAACCCACAAGTGGGCAAAGACAAGAGTTCAAACACCTTGCTTCTCACATTTTCAACTTGATGAGAAGAACCCAATACATTGTATCAGTCAGTCAAGCAGTGAGTCAAACAGCTCAGCTTTACATTGTGTATAATTAATTATCAATATGGATAATTAATAATTATCTGAGACAATTTATCTCAGTAATAATTTACTACGCCACAAAGGTTCGACAGATAGCGGGGAGCCGAGGACAAGCATCTGGTTTGATTTACTCCAAGGAACAAGGCCACGGCGACACCTCACTTACATAATTTATTCTAAACACACGATAATGATTCATAATCTGATAATGTACGGATGTTTATATTGTACCCTATATTGTATTCTTATAAATATAAAGTAATGGATAAAAGTATGTACACGTTAGAAGAAAAATGGGAAGGCAATTTTTTGTATTGTTTGTATCATCTCACTTGTTAGACAAAAAGGACTACTAAAAGGTCATCATAAGAAACCTGCCTCTTGAAGGGCAAGATGTCCAAGAACATTCTAAATCCAAGCAAAGATCTTCACCATTACAAATCCTTCGGTATTGCTGCATCAGGAATATGGATTAGTAGCGAACAAATGCATTTTTAGGAAGACACGAGCGGGGTATTCAGGAATGTACCCTTTGAAAAGCAAAAGCAATCCTAATCTCAGAAAAAATCTTCATTATCACAAATCTTCGGTCTGGCTGCATCAGGAATAATGGGCCAATAGAGACTAAAGTCATTTATTGGAAGATACAAGCTGAGGAATATACTTTTGAAAATTAATAATTTTAGCAACATATATTGCCTTATTGTACCATATTTAGCTTGTAATAAAGGGGTAGTAAATTTATCAAAACATATGTTTTTTTAAAATAGTTTTAATTTTAGAAAACCAATTTTTCAGTATTTGTTCTGAGTTTAATCTGTAAATTTTGTTAAAATTGAACTTTACCTAAGTATATAGTAAAATTTTAAGTTTTAATCTGCAAAATAGTAGTTATGAGTATCCATATCCGGCACCCATAATGCGTTTTTGATTAACACTACCTTCTGTTGTGAGATATACCCGAACATACAGGAAAGGTATTTGGTAGAAACCTCTACCTCTTCACAGACTCTCTTTCGTTGCCGAAATCCCTGAAATTAGTAATCAGACACAATTATGTCTTGTTACTTATCAAAGTATCCCTTCAGCGAGGGTGTTTCATATAACAACAGAAAAACAAACCTATATAACCCTGTATCTGTAATACAACTAAAAGAGCAACTAAATGGCTTGTGGCGTGTATGGTTTTCGAACCCCATACAGTTTAAAACACTAGGATAAACACACAAGAGCCCCAACGAGGGTTCTATACATTTTAAGTGAGGTTCTATATAATAAATCCTTCCAATCTTTGATGATCTCGGTTAGAACTCATCATGGGCGCGAATCTTACGTCCACTGTAAAAGATCCGAAAGGTCCAAGTAAATCCTCCTATGTCTTTCAAAGCAAATCTAATATGATAATAGATCCTTAAATCAGCACCCAATCTTTAAAGCTTTTTTGATGAACAGCTGTGAGCACTTGCCTTTTAGCGTGGACTCTAGAAAAAAATCAATAAATTCATTTAGAGATCTCCATCACCTATATTCACACATTTTGTTACTTTTAACCTAGAAACAGGAGTGTTATCAGAAACCTTGTCACAAGTCTGAGAGATTTGTGGTAGCTGCTGGACTGCACTGACTACACCAACAGTCACTGGATAAGACTCTCACCTTCCCTAAGATGGATGGGTGCCGCTGGGAAAGAAATCCATCCCATGGAAACCTCAAAAAACCTGCTGGTCAATGACAGTTGTCGAAAGTTCTTATCATCTCAAATTATTACCCATTGGGTTGCACCAGACCTTGAAAGTTGCAGCCTCCAGCTGGAGTCACACGAAGGACATTTCAAAGTCATACGAAAACTGTTTTGGGAGAAGTTCTCAAGCATCTTCATTATCAGTTATGGTTATTGGGAGATATCACTGTCTCCTCAAATATTGCACTATCATTCCGTAGGAAAAGTGCTCCAAACAACACCATGATAATTTTAAGAGTACCTCATGGGATATGATCTTTAAGAGAAGTTCCTCCTGGAAACGTTTCTTTTCATTGTTGGAGAACTTCTTACTAGTAATCTCCAGCTGCGGAAATTATTCTGCGAGCAACCTGAGGGAACCGACAATTGGGATGAATTCTTTCGCCTTATATTCTTTCATATCTCACTTTGTCTGACCTGGATGCGTTCGGTTTGCAGGAGAAGCGTATTCAGGAACCCATTATGTATCGCGTAGGATGTATAAACAATGCCAAAAGTAATTTTAGGGAAATTAACGGTACGATTTTAAATTGTTTGAATTTTCATATTATTAAAACTTTTCAATTTTTTGCATTTGATAATTTATTTTTATACAGTAACCTAATGAACATTGAATTTTGACTCATTGGACTCATTTTTAACCTGATATTGCACGTTTGGTAGATTTGTTGACTACAGAATTTCAAATAATAAAATATTTAAGGTATTATTATTTGACTTTGAGATTTTATAACGAAATGCGCTACAATTATTTACATATATAACGCGTTTTGTGAATTTTTCATCAGTAGTTTTTCGGTGGTTAAGGAAAACCATCTTCAATACAATCCAGCCAAAGGAAGAATATGATTTACCTGACATCATCTATCAGCAGCTCATATTTCTTCTACAACGTTATAGTCATAAATTATTCTAAAAACAGGAGCAATGACATATGTCCAAACTCTTTTGCAGTTTTTATGTTTCACATTTTTGTTGCCAAAATATACAATGTTATTAATGAAGATTTTATCAAAATCCTCAGTCATACTCAATAGTTTCATTATATTGAACCGATATCCTGCGGATTATTAGGACAGCCTATGTATGAAAATTGGTAATGTCTTACTCTTTCTACTTGAAACCAACACAGCATATGGGATAACTGCACCTCAGGCAAGGAAAGTGGAGACACAGTGTGTAAGCGTCACCCAGTTAGACAAAGTCTTACAATCATACATAGATACATTACCGCCACAATAAACGGTGTCACAAATTAAATGACAGTTAATATTAAATTCCAACAACTAAAAAGTTATTACCATTTCTATAAATGTTGTTTAGTAACATTTTATTGAATACATGAAGTTCTTTGTTTAAAGCTTGTTATTGACGATGAAAGTCTTGAAAGGATAACAGGATTTCGGACATTTGCAATCTTTATAAGTTATACAAGGTATAACACAACGTTTCGAGGATTGGAATTTATCCTCTTTGTCAGGTGGGGGAGGTATTAATACATACTAAAATAAAGAACAGAAAGAAGTAAAGAAGGGAAGAAGGGATTTTCTTTCCATTCTTTTCTTCTTTCCGTTCTTTATTGTATTTATAGTCCCGGATTTGACGAAGAGGATAGATTCCAATCCTCGAAACGTTGTTTTATACGTTTCAAAACCTATCACATGAAATTGTTTCAGTGAATTCGGTGATAAAAATATTAAATTACAATTCATTACATTTTTTAAACACAGGTATTCTTTTTACTAACAGTTATAAGAGACTATATGGAGGTGTAAGTACAGTGTAACATAAAGTAACTCAACTAAACATTCATAAATCTTTAACTCCCGAGTATAATTAGCAGGAACCAGATGTGAAATCCTAACGTGGCAATTTAACGTGATATAAATCCGTGTTTCGAGTGGGTTTCTATAGTTCTGATGTGCTAAAGATAAAAGCGATAATAATGATTGCAAAAGCAAGACAGTCGGTTGTAATCCACTATGCATAGTGGAATGGAAATCTCCATCTTAACAATGCGTTACGAAAGTGATTTAAATGTAAGTGATGTTCAAGAAATATTTGATTAATCGATGGTCGACTAGTTGGTGGGAAGGGGGGTGGTGGGGGGCAGGTGGACCGGATGTGACGTAGAGAGGTGTGTCCGGGCACCGGCGCGTGCCGGCCGGCACCTGCGGTCATCCCAACCCTTCTGGGCCTGGGTGCCCATCTGCGGCGTTTTCGCGGGATTTCACGCTCACCCGGACACTGGGGTGCGGTTTTTTAGCGGGAACAGTTCCACGACACAGCGGAACATGGGTTTTGATGTATTCAAGCAGTAATTATCGCTATTTAGGCGCTAAATAGGGCTTATACATTCTGGGAGACCTAATAAATATGCTAGCGTCCTTTAAGACCCTGGTGAAGAAATTTCACAATCATCTTGTTAGACCGAATACATATCTGTAGATACTAACTTCTTAGTTATAGGTTTATAACCGTGGTGGATCTTTAGTTATAGTCCACCACCAACCAAGATCAAGTGGCCAAGTGGTGTACCAACTTGTTCCGTAATTTTTCATCGCTGTGTATAAACTATTATCAAATTGTATGATTTAATCCGGTAAAAGTCCTATATCTATGTATACCCTCTTAACTGTGGTTTAAATATTGGTTTGAATACACTAATTTGGCTAAATACTGAATTGGTTCTAATCCGTCAAAGAGAATAATCAATTCTCTTTGATTCTCTCAATTCAATCTTGCTGATGCTTTGAAATTCTGTTCTATGGAGAGTGTCTGTTTTACTGCATCCCTAAGATCTGGAGTTTCCGGCTACAGTACAATAAGCGGCCACCATTACAGTTGAACAATTGCTATTCATGATTAAACTACTAAATTGCATTTTTGGTATTTCAAATTACAGTATAGTTCAACTGTAATTGAAAAAAAAAACGTTTTATTTAATTATGAATATAAAACAATCTAGGATATGTGTATTTATGATATGTAATAGACAGTAACATTTCAACATTTAGTCCCTTTTCACTATTTTGAAGGCTGTACTTGTAGGCCTACTTGGCTGAAGAAATTGTACTTGCGGCTATTACTCATGTACCAAACAAATAATTTTACTCTCTTTGAATTTATTTGGAACAATATTGTTATTCAATACCTCAAAAGGAGCTGTCAATAATTAATTGTAAATAACTATAATTATAATGCTTTTGTAGTATATTCAATAGTGTTTGTGGTTTTAGTTGATAATTTGGTACCATGGTTCGATTTTGGTGGTGGTCGCTTACACTACTGCAGCCGAGTTTTCTAACAATCCTTAACTTACGCAAAAAGGATTGAAGGACATTTATTAAAGAATCTCTAACACAGAGGTTAATTAAAATTGTGGTGTGGATTAAGTGCAAACTATATACCTTAAGTCAGACTTTTAATTACAACTTAAACGTGGAAAATAGGCTAGTAAATTGTGTAAAACATTTGAGAGGTAAATAAAAGGTGACAAGCATTAAACATATGCCCATTAAACACGAAGTTAAAAATCATCTAACTCTGCCCCATACGATAGAAACGAAGAGGTTTAACGTTTTAAATATGAATATGAAATGTGCAGATATATACAAATATCACTGATTGTGAATAAATAGTAATGGTTTCAGCCAAAGCATTCAGTGAGAAGAGGTATATCAAACTGAAAGTACTTATCTGCCGTTATATCGCCGCGAAGAACTTCCTTAAAATAAAAAAGTTAACAGTCAAAGAATAGTTTTGCTCTGCAGCTGTTCTTCTGAAAACCCGATATAACTACACTACCGTATTTTTATCAGCGATTTTAATCTTTTATTTCATCGCAGGATATGTTAATAAGGGAATCAGTACGTGAAAATTAGGAAAATACTTGAGAGGGCACGTTAATTTGCAGTCAACCGCGCTTCTGAGTTTCCGATTTTAACATGAGGCTAAAGTTTAAAACTGTGTTAGAATTAGGAACTCGTCTTAAATCCGTAAGTTTTTCACTTCAGAAATTAGATTTTAGCGACTCAGTATATTGTATTGTTAAAAATACAATTATTTGTTAATACTAATTGTTCATAATTTATATTCAGTACATAATTTCTATGAGGAGGTACATTTTGAATATAAATGATAAACTATTAGTTTCAGTTTCAGAACTATCCGATGTATTATTTTTACTTGCACGTGTAAATCCATTGGATGCCATCTATGTCGTTACTATGGCTACCACTTAAAATAGACGATAGTGCTCTTATTTTAAATTAAAGTTATATACGCACTCTTTTATAAAAGATAGGCCGTACAGAAAAATTATGTTAGGGTCCATGATGTAACTATACGGCTTCGATAAAAAACCAAAACGGGATAAACTCATTTTAAGATAATTTCAATAGAGTTGTGCAATACCACTTCGTTTTAGTTTTCAGATAATCATGTAAGTAAATAACAGTAAAACTAACACTGGACAAACACAACGCTTCTTTACGTTAAGGAATTAGAAGCATAAATGATTCAAAACGTAACAGAAAGCATTTGCAGATTACTAATTGATCTTGTTATTATAATAATAGGATTTTTGGACCTTTATACCATACTAGGCCATTTAGCTTATCAAATTTTGAGTTTAAAAAGTACCATATGGGTATAACTTTTTTAACAGATATATGATACTTGTTTTAGGGTTGAATTTTATAGCAGATGGACAATTTTTTTAATATAAATACAATTTCAATCAAACACTTTAGTAAGAACACATTGAAGCAGAAGTATTTCGTTAACTATATTTCTTTTAAGTTATACTTAGAGATTCTTAAAATCCATTTTAGACTGATAAACTGTTATATTTTACGTGTAGTAATTAACTTTAATTAAGATTTGATAATTTAATGTAATGCTACTGAATTAAAAAATTTTCCAATGTCTGGTATTCTAAAGTTTTAATATTTAAAATGACCTTTCACTTAACGCAGCGTGAATTCTGACGCTGTCACAGACTTGACTCCTGGAATCTGGAGTCCTCGCCCATCTGAAGAGATCCAAAACCAGTCGGCGCCTTGAGCTTCTTCGACGCCGACTCATTTCAAATGAAGACAAATTATACTAAATTTATGACGGACCCAACACGGAGCTCCATGCACATTTGGAACCGTTCTTCCACAAAGAAAAGAAATTAAACATCATTACATTATAGCAATACAAAACTGTGAAATAAGCTAAAATGTGTGAGCAGTTTTAAGGGGAGAGCCTTGATAAAAATGAAAACTTAGATGTTTACTTCATTAGTTTGATTCAATTTTGAAGTTAATCTTTAACCAAACTTTCAGGCAGTGTTGGGAAGAGATTTATTAAAAAATAGAACAAAGTTTTCAATGCTTTATCTCTGCGGTTAGAGATTAAGCCAAGGTTGTTTTCTATCTGCTCCATCTTATGAAATGTAAAATCAAGATTAAAATACGGTTACAAATAGAATTTCAATATGGACAATTCTCACAACAGCAACAAAAACATACTTCTTTGGCTGTTTCTTGTTCGAGTTTCTCGTATTTATTACCTGCCTTCAATATTTTAAACCTCTATCCAAAAACCTTTATTCTGTGCTTTTTGTGACCCAACTCACATTCATCCTTTAGATTAATAATTATTTTTTATTGAATAATTTGGAATTTTGAATGTGTGCGGGGACAGATAACATTCACAATTTTCATTAACTTCAATAACCATATGAATTATAGGTAAAATTCTATCCCGATGAAAATGTCAAACAATGTAATAGGTATTACTGAACAGACTAGCGTACGTATTTCTTCATTCTAGTCCTATCGTTTACATCTCGTTAAACTTATATTCAACCTTAACAACTCCATTACGTCATCTCAGTTGGTCGTCAGTATCGAGTAATAATTTTAAAAATTGATAACTTTTGAAGAAAAATCTAACCCTTAACCAAGGCCAGTTTATGTTTATAAACTAATATTATAAAATAGCTAATTCAATGACGTATTACATTTTATATCGGCATGACTCGAATTGGCTTGCATATCTCAAAAGCTTAAAAATAAGCACGAGATTTCACATACTGATTCCGATACACGCTTCTAAGAAATACTGGAGTTTATTTCCCAGTACTGTGCAAAATTCACATCCACGACTTTGCTTTAACTTCATAACTATTTTAAATATCGGTGAATGAAATACCACTATGACAAACCATTCTGTGGTCAAACAAAATAAAAACTCCCAAAACGATGACACCGTACCCTTTGCTTAAGTTATGAGGCAGATGTTTTCAGAGATAAAAGCATAGATTACCATCTAAATCAGCCAATGATCGTGTCAATGGCCAGCTACGCCTCTCTGATTCCGTAATAGATTTTTACGATTTCTCCGATAAGGTATAATTATCGTCATGAATGAATCCTGCATACGAATTACATGTAAATGTGTGGCCTCGACTCCGTCCATTATGATGCCTAAACGACAAGACGCGGTCGCTACCGTGTGCCCGCCAGAGCACCCAGAACCCCACCAGTCGGTCGGTATTCATAAATAAAATATTCATAAATTTGTTGGTTTCCGGTGGTACGGTGGGTGGGGCAGCTCGTGCGCTCGCGTGGGCGAGCTTCATTCAATGCAACCGCTGAATCACGCCACGAACCTATCCTTATCGCACATCTGGCATCTGCAAACACCTTCTACGTCCTGTCTCCAGACGGTCACATGTCGCCGTGTCAACTGATACACCGGACACGTCTTTCCCGCAGTCAGCTGAGATATGAGAAGTACATTTCCTTCTTTACTTTCCAGCAACCTTCTACGTCCTGTCTTCAGACGGTCACATGTCGCCGTGTCAACTGATACACCGGATACGTCTTTCCCGCATTCAGCTGAGATATGAGGAGTACATTTCCTTCTTTACTTTCCAGCAACCTTCTACGTCCTGTCTCCAGACGGTCACACGTCGCCGTGTCAACTGATACACCGGACACGTCTTTCCCGCATTCAGCTGAGATATGAGGAGTACATTTCCTTCTTTACTTTCCAGTTCAAAACTGCAGTAACATCTACGCCATCTCACCAGACGGTAAATATCGTCGTGTCAACTGATACACCGGACACGTCTTTCCTGCAGTCAGCTGAGATATGAGAAGTCCATTTCCTTCTTTACTTACCAGCAACCTTCTACGTCCTGTCCCCAGACGTTCACATGTCGTCGTGATAACTGATACACAGGACACGTCTTTCCCGCAGTCAGCTGAGATATGAGAATTGCATTTCCTTCTTTACTTTCCAGCAACCTTCTACGTCCTGTCTCCAGACGGCCACATGTCGTCGTGATAACTGATACACAGGACACGTCTTTCCCGCAGTCAGCTGAGACAGTAGTGCATTGCCAACTTTACTTTCAAGTACTTGATAACCTTATGTTCCAGTTTTAGACAGTATTATGGTCCTTGCCTAATTTCTTCATTAATGTATATTTATACTAGCTTATTTATTGTGACAACTACCATAATACAGCAACCAACCTTTGCTAGGAAATAACAGGGCTGTATCAAATAGTAATGTGCATATATATCCTGCTAAGGGCCTAGGTGCAGGATTTCCATTACTTCTATAATTTCCTGCAGAATAATCTTTGGTTCTACATGGCTTGCTGGAAATGCTGTTCTTTCTTACATAATTGAATAGTTCATGTTCTTGCTTAATTTTTATATTATCAGAAATTACTGTAACTTGTAATGAGATAAACCTGGTACAAAATGTTAGATGTAGTTAGACTACCGCATTTAAATTTAAATTAAGTGTAACTGTTATTACTTGTAAATACAATTTTATATAACTTCAAGGAAGTTACAGGAGACAGGTTAATTAATATAATACGTTCAATCCACATGAATGAAAAATTGTCCTACGTTGGTTGACCAGTTTTGTTGTTTTCATTTTTAGTTGTTTATATGTTAGTTATTTTCATATAAATCGACAGGTTAAAAACCATTTTAAAACATGTTGTTTTTTTTTTTTTCTTTGGAAGGCGGCCATTTCTTTTCAGTTGCAAGGGCCTGCCTCTAGAGTACGCCGGGGTCCCCTTACACACTGACAGGCTACACTCTAGGTTCGGGTACTAATGGCACGCATTCCTTATAATAGGGATCACCGACCATGGGTAATTGGTGATTAATTAAATATCTCCAATTTGCACAATTCTACAGTAATGAAACTCACTATGTTTTTTAGCAGGCTATTTTACAATTTGTGTTCTTACAACTAAAAGTTTTAAATTAATAGCCTAACATCTCAAAGTTTGTAATCCGATTTGCACACAATGTACGTTTTAGGACTTAAACTTCTGGTGGAGGAGTAACATAACCATGCAAATGTTATGCCTCCAATAAGATACGACGAAATGCGTACAAAATTACTGGAAAAAGTCTAAAATATCCTTAATTGTTTTATACATTTCTGAAAACCAACATTCTATCATATCTGACTCTAAATAAAATATTAGTTTAGACATGTTATTCCTTCATAAAAAATATAAGCCTTAAAAAGTCTATTTTGTGCAAATTTGATTTATTTATTTATTCATCAACGGTATCCAACATTTTTACAATAATAATTCATAATATTTGAATAACACAATACAATATAGGCCTACTAATACTATATAAATACACAATAATACATGCATTAAAATATGTGGACAACAACTAAGACAAAAAAAGTCAGGAGCTGGTGAGCAAAACAGCAAGTGTAACAAGACTAGTGACCAGACAAGAAAAGAGAGCAACAATCAAAAATAAAACTTGAACGACTATAACAGTTAAATTTTCAAAGAAATAACAAGATATAAACTTGAAACAAACTATAACAATATGATAAAAATTTAAAAAAATTACAAAATTAAATTTCCTAAAGAAATAACAAAAAATAAACCTAGAACAAACTTCAACAATCAAGACAATAACAAACAAACAATAAGTTAGGCATACAGAAAGTAACAAAAGAGTGTAAAAATTTTACTCTAAACAGAAATTGCCATACCTATGATACTGCCACAACAAAAGCCTAACTAGGGTTTCTTATAAATAATTTGAAACAGTTCATTTCTAAATCCAGTTGGCCTCATGAAGAAGTCAATCAGTGAAGCCACGTCACTGCCCCAGCGGAGGAGTCTTGGGACTGATGAGCTATACGCATAGTATGAGGGCATGAATCTTCTCTGGAAGATTGTCTTCGATCTAGTACCTCTTGGGATGGAGATGTCGATGTAGCTTAAGATGACCCGGCAATCCAGCACACCACTCACGATCTTGTTCAAAAAACACAAGGTCGAGGAACTTCCTTCGGAGAGAGAGGGACTGCAAGCCAAACATGTCCTCCACTTCAGCCACTGGAGTGCCCAGAAAGGTATATCCAAGTCGTATTCCGAGGAGACGCACAAAACGTACCTGAACCCTGTTCAGCATCTCATTGAGGCCAATTTGATAGGGTGACAAAATTACAGAACCGTATTCCAAAAAAGGGCGTACTAGGGTCTTGTATAGATTGACCATGGTGATTGGGGATCTAAAGTCTCTGGTAGATCTTACAATGAAACCGATGAGAGCATTGGTTCTAGAAGTGACGTTCAAAATATGATCATTGTAACTTAGGGAAGAGTTCAGAATAACACCAAGGTCACGCATCCTGAACACTCTTTCAAGCTGTTTGCCATTGATACTGTAGTTGAAATGACGACAGCTCTTGCCACGATCGAATGGCATTACCCTGCACTTGGAAAGATTTAATTCCATGGAGTTGTTGTTGCACCAATCACTTATGCTGATCAATGATGATTGCAGATCAAGTTGATTTTGCTCACTAAGCACACAGGTATAAACTTTGATGTCATCAGCAAACATGGAAAATTTAATGGTAATAACACCTCCAATGTCATTTATAAATAGATTGAACAGCAGGGGTCAAAGGTAGGATCCCTGCGGTACGCCAGAATGGACAGGATAAGGCGTTGATGTAGTGCATCACATTTGACTAGAAACACTCTGTTCAGTAGAGAGTGATTACAAAATTTGGAGGGATTTTTAAGCTATTATTTTGAAGCTTAAATATAAGAACCTATATTTTCAAATATACTTTGATGTAAATATTATGCAGTTTTCATTACTGTATAATGCTGCACACTGAGGACATATTTAGTTTATCGATGACAACTGTAAAAGCATTTGTGGCTGAACAGAAATGGCCGCCTCACCAAAGTCGAATTAGTTTTCATCCTCATTCTGGTGGTCTCGACTTTAACCAGTTCGGACCATTTTTGACACTGATAAAGAGGATAGATTCAAATAGTCGAAATGTAGCGTTCTATTTTTTTGTAGCACAGTAAAGATGGCAGATTTTCTAAATCCTATCGATCTGTGCTAAGAGATCAACGACTAATGTCATCTTTCATATATCAATGAGACCTTCAGGAAGTCGAAGGAACTTAAATAAAGGTTATCTAAGATCGGTTGACAGTAGGTGTGAGTCTGGACCTCCCCCATTTCGGATGATTTTTGATACCTAATGAAGAAGATAGATCCAAATTCTCGAAACGTAGTGTTCTCTCTTAAAAACAAATAAATAAAGATGGGAAATTTTCGAAATCCTTTCGACACCTGTGTCTTCTTTCATATCTCAATGAGAGCTTTAGAAGGTTGAAGAAAACTAAGTAAATGTCAACGAAAACCATATACCTCCAATCGGTCCTGTCAAGTGGTTGACAGCAGGTGTGAGGCAGGACCTCCACCACTCCGGCCTCGTCCTTGGAGCATTGTTAGATTTTATCTGACAAATAACTTATCCACGTGGGTGGGAGCGGCTACTACATTACAACAATGGAGCTCTTCTCCGTCTCGGGGTCGGAGCTTGTCCGCAATTACCTCAACCGTAACTGAGTATAATATGCAATAACCAGTGCGAGTGGCGAGACAATAAATAAGCAGCCATCGCTGTATCGGGCGACCACACCTCGCGGGTTGACCCCCTGACACCGTACATCAGGGTCTAACGAGAGCACACCGTCCACAAACAGGTTCCTCGCCTCACAACTGGACCTGTCGTTGGTTTATGTGATTCTAAATATGTTCGAGTTATTGGCAAACATGAAACTGTCATGTTGGGACTTTGTCGATTTCCAAAATGTCAACGGGACGATTTAAACGCTGTACTAGTTCTGCTCGAACTAACAACTTTGTATTGGTTACACAAGAGATCACTTATCCAATACTACAAATTAAAGCACAGAAAAAGTGAGCGCTTTGACTGCCATCTGTGGAGTGATAGTTTAGGTAGTAAATATTTGAACGGTGACAATCAAGGTTACGTGGCGCTGCCCTAGCGTTGGATATCAGAACTAAATACAATAATCATCCAGACCTTAGCACACTATGTCCACATGAATGTAACTAATGCAAAACAGTTTTGAGACCTTCTGATCGGTGCAGGCTTTACCTGAAAAATATAATATCTTCAACTGCCTTGTGACGTTAAGGGATCTGCTACCAGAGTATGCAAACTAACACATAATGCAGGCTTTTGCGTTCTTTTCACTCAAACTAGAATTACTCATTCATGTGCAAAGCCTATGAAATTGCTTGCATAGTCATGGGTAACTTCTAGTCAATTTATTAAAAAGAACTCGACGCTTATGATACATCCTCGCATATACAAAAGCATAAAAATGAAATATTAAAAATAAACTATAAATATTTTGAACTAATTTACAATTCACCTGTCCTTTCAAAAATTAAATTATGTTTTACTCAACATTTTGTATGTATTAAGTAATTATCAACAGTATAATTACTTATATTGATAAAAATATGTAATAAATAATGTTATTCAAGTTGCAGTTTAATAGCAAGAATGTTTTTACAGTTAAATTTGTTTGATTCCAAACAAGACGATGCAGCTGTGAAGTTGAAAGAACTCGAGCGTCAAAATTATAATTTTCCCAAAATTGTGAATTTATTTACTGATAATGAACATGTTTGCAACTTTATTTCTCATCTTAATATGAGACAATAACTCTTTTTACATTAACATATTTTATTGTATTTGGCTTTAATTTTTGTCTTAAAGAAACATTATTATAATATAAGTATATATAAAAATTAGAATTTTTACAATAATATAATAAACTTTAAGGTAATACTTTTGTTATATGAAGATAAAAAAATGATATTCTTCATAATATTTACATTTTTAAATACCTGTAAAGTTACACGACCTTTTGTGTACAACCCTATAAAATGTAACTCTGATATTTGAAACCATCTTTGAGCCATTTACCACCTAATGATGATTGAAAATTAATTTAGGTATGTACCAGAACGTATGTAAACTTTAATTTTGTCAACTTTGATTAGAAAAATAATGAAATATATATATATTTTGAACTAGTTTTCTACCACCCAAACGCAATTAGATTTAATGTAAAATCCCACGGATTATTTGTTTGAAGGTGTAGAAAAAAACCATAAATCTTAGTAAAACAATAAAAATAATGGGAATAAATGTAGAAGTTTTTTTCTTATAAGTGACAACCACCTTGACCTACACTGAACCGCTCCATTTGATGTTATACGTCGGTAAAACAAAAATTAGAAACAGTGAAGTAAAGATGTCTTATTTCACCAGACGAAGTTAGGGCTAAAAAGCCCTCTCTAGCACTTAACCTGGGGACCAACGGCTTAAAAGTGACTGCCGAACCACCACCAATGGCCGGGCAGGCGGGCCGCTTGCAAGGACAGGATCGCTCAGCGATTACCAATCCAAGCAGCAGCCACGCTCTACGTTGCTTGATCGGATTATCTTGCGATAACCGTTGTACCCGCTACACTGCGCCATTGATATCTAAGTAGAGCAAAGGTCTGGAACTGTCCTGCTCAACAAAACTTCAGTTCTGTCTCAGAAAAGCATCGGATTAGTTGACGAGAAAAGTGAAATTCTCCAGGACTCTCCTATTTACCTTGGGAGCGCAATAAATCATACATAATTGACCTTCTTATGTCGTTAAATGTGGTGTGATTAATCAGTAATCAGGAGAGTGTAATTAATTACAATTTGGGACAACTTTGGAGCGGCGGCTCTCGCGGAATTTATCGTTTTGGATTGTTAATTAGTGCAAAACGCGTCTAAACTGCTCGCACGGCCTATAAATAAGTCGGGGACCGGGCAGACGCACGCAGCCGACCTGACACATGCAACCGACACCTGTTCACGTAGGATCTGCTCGATTTACATAATATATTCGCCGCCACTGCAATCCCGCAGTTAGTATGCACTAGTTGGCGGTAATAACTTGTCGATTAGGCTTCAAATTGACTATGTAAGTACACTTTAATTAGATTTTCTGAGATTACCGACTCGAGAATAACATCAGCGTAAATTGTCCTGGACACTCCAGATATTACATAAAGCGTGAAGTGGAGTAACCGGTAAATGGTCGGAAAGGGGCAGATAAAAATATCCCTTCCGGCACAGCCGGAATAGAGATACACTTAATGTGTGGCTCTTATCTGGAAGTATCAAACTGAGGATGGATTATATTGTTCTCTTATGACAAGATGCATAGAAATTGCACCTAGCCCTAAAAGGACATTTGTGCTGCTCCCGGAGCAACACAATATTCTGGATGGATAAGGTTGGGAGTAGGGTCCGCCTCCTGTCAAGGTCCATGAGGAAGAATTTAGGACATTAATCTCAGTCATGAAGAAGGGAGACCATTCTGTTCCACCTAAAACGGGCAGGTAGTAGCAATAATCACTCTTGTTTGGGCTAGCAATACCCTTTAACACTACAGGAGCTCCACCCACTTATAAAGTCTTCCTCTGCAGTAGACTATGCCTATCGATCAATCCTTTTGCCCCAATATCAACATTTGTGGTTAGCGATATGCCGCTCCTGGACATCCATGTGGTTACTCAAATGTAAATGACACATCGGATTTTTCTATACCAGTCACAAGTGAAACCTCCTTAACATATAAGATATAATATACTACTACTAAACTTAATAAATAAAAAATAAGTAAGTATAAATCCATTCTTTTATAACGCCAGAAACAAAAATATCTTGAAAACTTGTATTATTATATGTATTTTAGACGTTCCTACAAGTGTGAGCTTGCAGTTATCGCAACTATTTAGAAATTAAACGGATTTACTTACACTGATTTCGACATAATCGTGTAGGTAATTAGCAAAACTGTGCATGGTAACCGCCTATAAGAGAAAAAAAGTAGTACTAACAAGATTTGTTTGAAATTAAATGAAAAATTACCATTTTGCTCTTCGGTATATAACGGCTATTTTCTGTGTTGTAATCATTCGTTTTTGAAATATTGAACACTCTCAATGTCGAAACCTTAATATACATCGTATAATGTATAGTTACAAAGGTTGTTTGTAATTGTGCAGCGCTTCTCAAAACCTTTCATACCTGGTCTAGATTAGCCTAAATCGTTTAAAAACTGCAGTAGTGATCGGGCGTGCAGCGATCATCTTCTTCTATGCATCACCTACCTCTTCAGTATGTCCTTCAGATCTGGTGTCTTTCCTGATTCCTAGAAAACCGAATGTGTGGTCCTGTTCCCAAGTCTAAGGATAATGGTAATGTTTAATGTTACATCTTACAGGCCAATTGGCATCCTTACTTCTTTGTCTAAGGTCTTCTAGGGACCTGTGCTGGACTTTCTTGCTCCAGCATTCAACCAGATGTCCGGTCTGACAATCCACCACAACAACTCGCTGCTGAAATATGTTCTTTTCTACTTTTGAGAGGGGAAGGCAAGTGGACGTTGTGTATTAAGATTATGCCAAAGATCAAGGAAACTAGGAGAATGGCTGGAGGGTTGCACAGTTGGCTGAGTAACTGTCTCGAGGTGCGTGAATTCCAAGTCCGTTGTGTTTCGAGCATGTCTACGGCGTTCTTGGGTTGATTTGGTTTTCCCCAGGGATTTCAAATGGGACCCTTTCTTTTAAATTTCCATAATGATTAAAACTTATTCACTCTTTAAACTTCTACCAAAATATTAGTTACATTATACCCAACACGAAAATTTTTTTTCATTTTTTGAAAGAAAGTGGCAAATGAGTTTTGTAACATATCGTTAAAATCTGCACGGTTATAAAAAGAACATATTTATATCGATTAAAAGTGTTAGAAAATTTGAAATTTTGGATTTGGCACGACTCATGGTTTACTGGTAACAGCATAAACATTTCAAATGATTGAGGAGAGATCTTCAAAATCACCATCTGCATTCCAAATTTGTCCATTGTTACGATCGGTAACGATCGATGTTGAAGCAGGGGTCGCTTATGGCTGGTTTATACCTTCCAGTTGAACCCACAATGGGTACAGCAAAAACCTATGTGTCACTTACATCTGGGCAACCTTATGAATGTCCAGGAGCGGCACTTACTAACCGCAAACGTCGAATTTTGGGGTGCTAGGGTAATTCGATATGTCTAGTCTACTGTTAAGAGTTGGTGGGGTTCGTTCCCTAGGTGTCAAAGGTTCTTGCTAGCCTTTGCATAAGGGTGTGCCACACCTGCCTGCTTTGACTGGAGAAGCTGTTTCAGAGCTGGCTACTCTCCCTTCGGAGAGATCATGACTTGAGATTAGTGCCCTAAATTCTGCCTTATTGATCTCGACAAGAGGTGACCCCTAACCCCAACCTTACACATCCAGAATATCCTGCCACTCCCGAAAAAGCGGAAAGGTCCTTATAAGACTAGGTGCAATTTTAAGCTTTTTGTCCTAAGAGAACAATGTAAGAATAATAATTAGAACAATGATGAATACATTTTATTATTACCAGTTATCCTATATAAGAATGTTACAAGTTAGTAAATTTCATGTTTTGATTCAGTAATAACATTTGCTAAAACTAATTATCTTTAAAAGTAGTTATCAATTGTCCACTGAATTAGGGGGAAATAATAAACTTTATATTGTATGGTTTAGTTTTTTTTTATTGACATAAATAATGACCTTAAGATTGCTAATTTAAAATTTGAAATTGTCGTAATAAACTTCCCATTTGTTGGTATTATTCAGCAAAATGACCGAAACCAGGCAAATTTATCTCGGGACTAATTTTTAAATGATGTCTCCAATGGAATATAACTCTGCAATTAATTAATATAACGAACGTAATGTTACTAGTCTTCCAAAGACAATGTTTAAGTTATAAAAGTCTACCTTTTGCAAATTACCTTTATCTGAAATAAAAATAGGTTAGTTTATTTAAGTTTAAAAACGTTTAAGCTTTAGGAACAAGTCAAGTTGATATTTTGGTTGGTATCAAGTTTGCGGCAAGTTGATATTTTAAATATTAAATGTTCTTATGAGTGAGCCTATTTGGGCAGTATTATCAACCAGGAAAGATTTGCAAACCAGCTTCTCAAGCCTGTAATGATATTTTATTTAAATATCACACTATATGAACTGATGTAAATCATAAGATAATTCCTTAAGTAGACAAGTACCAGCTATTTAGATAATTCCAAGTTACAGCTAGATGAATATAAAACCGGGCTGTAATGTTACCATAAAGCTCCTGCAAAGGTTGCCGACGGCTTAGTCTAGTGAGCATAGCGGCAACCGCAAGCAATCAAGCCAAGCAACAACGAGTGTGTCTACTTTTGAATGGGTGACCGCTGAACGATCATTCTTTGCTAGTAGACCACACCTTCGGAAGTTACCTCATGCAATTGGCTCTTTCTATTTAAAATAATATGGGGAAATGTCCGTGTGGCATTGAACTGACCCTCTATTATGGGCCTGAGTAAAAGCCCAACGGTAATTTGGAGTTCTCCTATGTAATAGGAATTGTTTAAAAACTATGATTTTTCCAATTCTAACGACACGAAGTCGCATTCGTAATGGTTCGTTTTTTATATTTACTAAATTTTTACCTTTTTTTGTTCTCTTAGGACAAGAAGCTTAGACAATTACACCTGGTCCTATAAGGACCTTTGTGCTGCTTCCGGAGTGACAGGATATTTTGGATGGGTAAGGTTGGGAGTAGAGGCCACCTCCTGTCGAGATTCATGAGGAAACTTTTAGGGCACTAATCTCAAGTCATGTCCTCGGAAGAAGGAGAATCCAGCTTTAAACCAGCCTCTCCAGTCAAAGCAGGCACGGGTTGGCACACCCTTATGTGAAGGCTGGCAAGAACCTTTGCCACCTAGGGAACAAACCCCATAAAATCATCTCTCGCAGTAGAATAGACATATCTAATTACCCTTCCACCCCAGAATTTCGTCATTTGCAGTTAGTGATGTGCCGCTCCTGGACATCCATAAGGTTGCCCAGATTTAAGTGACTCATCGGTTTTTGCTGTACCCAATGTGCGTTCAACTGGAAGGTATAATCCAGCCAGAAGCGAACCCTACTGGGTGACATTTTAACGTTATATATAACTTAATTTGGAAAGTACTGGGCCATAACATAATAATTTAAGAGGTAGATTGGATTTTTTGGAAGGAAAGGAAACTATACTAAGACCTACTGTACCGTGCCAGGACGTTTTTGGGGTGGAGCAGTCAGCTTTAAAGAAGTCCAAGTTCTCTGTCCACGCTATATTCTTCAGCACCTGTTCACTCTATCGCGACCCCAAGTCAAGGGAGCAAGTAAACCCTATCCCAGAATAATATAGACAACCGTTCAAGAGCAGACAGATAGAATCCACACAAAGATCCAAAAGCGAGGTCAGACATCTTGCATTAGCAAACGACAAGATTAGCTAGCTGTAGCTAAGATTATAAAAAAGGCTCAGCAAAGCTACCGGTCCGACCACCGGCCAACAAAATAAAAGCGGCAGATGCACTTAATTAATTTTCGACCAATGTTGTGTTGAAAAGTCAAAAACCAATTATTTCCCTTTTTAACTTTACATTTTATTCTTCATTACTAAAATAAATATATTTTTGGGATCATCAGCGTAGAAAATTACAGATCCTTTTTTGCAGGGGTTGAATAGCAAAAGTCCAAAATTGGCAAAGAATGCGAAGTTGGAATGTAAGTGACGTAGACCGGTTAGCGCAGATGACAGAAGCTCGTGCCGAAGATAATTTTCGGGATACGGGGAGAACCTACTCCCGATCGCCCTACGGGTGTATTCGTGGAATGGAATGGTTCGAAGCCGCCGTCAAAGTCGCAATCAGAAGGCAGACTGCCGCCCCCTCAAAGCGCATGACTTACGACGCCCGCTGTATTAATGGCTAATAGGCACATATATTTTGATGCGACGATGGTTCAATTCGTACGTTCCTCATAAATACTGGGACCCTGGGATGGATTTATCAGGGTACGAGGTTCTTTTTGCAAACTTGTCCTTCCGCAGGGTACTGGCAGGTCTGTTGGCGATTTAAGATTGTTATAACATTTTGATAGGAACAGGAATAGGATTCCACGTCACTCAGTACTTATTCAGATGAATAAACAATTTTATATAGTGCAGTCAAAATAAAGAGAAATTAGGGAGTGCCGATTGCCGAGCGGTCTAAGACGTCGGACTTTGAGTCTGAGTTAGAGATAGCGTGGATTCAAATCCTGTCTGTGACCGAAGCACTTTTTATCAGTACCATCGACCTTGTACTGTATCGACTCTCTTTATTCTGTTTGATAAGATCCTCGTACAGGCCAGTGGCCTACGAGGACGGGCAGAATAAGTCATGAAACGGGAGTGGCTTCTCCTTAAAAAATTGATAAGTTTGTATAATGAATGAATTGTACTCTTGTTACAATCTATCGTTGAGTAGTAGCCACTCATTGATCAGTGATAACCTAGGAAGTCTTCCAGCTTTATGTGTAGTGAAAGATCACGGATTTACTTCAATATATGGTGGTAGAACGCCGGTATAAATTCTCAATGTAAAATTTAAAGACTCCACAAAATCAAGTGAATTTTAGTGAATGTAGTGGCGAATATGTTGGAAATTCGCAGAAGCACGTGTTATTATTTTGGTCCTTGTCTCGTTTCATAAAAGTATTATCTTCAGGTTTGAGTTTGTATTGCCATTTGTTATTCTTTATTTGTTTTATACTCTTGTACTGCGATAATTGTTATGTTTATGTCGATAATTATGGTACCATATTATAGTCACCGGCTGTCTTCTTGCTGTATTGTATTGTTATAGATCAAGTTACTGTTATTGTTATTGTGTTTTTGTACCTGTGCATTTGCATGTAACCTAATTTATAGGTGACGAACATGATAGCTTATTTGTCTTTTACTTTGTAGATTGTTAGTACAGTTTTGTTGCAAAACTAGTACACTAATGCATAATATAAGACTGATTGCATGTCGTTATAATTTTTATAGTTCTTTGAGATTGGATGTTTCTTTTTCTCCCACTACCATCTTGCATTTGCATGTATATTCTACATATAAATGGTTCATGTAATCGTATGTGTAAAATAAACAAAGTCTATTTTTAGTGTGATCGTAAATTGTCATAAAATCCCAGTTCATTACGATTCACACCTAAAATCTGTTCATACATTTTTGGTTATTAATCATTGCAGTTCCATAGCTTCAGGGATTCGAAGTAGAAAAGATGATAGGATTTGCTTGCTTCTTAATAGCCTACAGTTTGTACTTTATTAGAAGATGTTGTTTAAAAAGTATTTTCTAGAATATTATAGCAAGGTACGTTCTGTCTAATTAAATAAGAATTACTAGTTAATCTATGACTATTATGAACTTATATATGAACTCAGTTACGTTCTTCGTTTAAAGTGTGTTATTATTGTGGCAGGATTGCGGACATTTACCATCGTTATAGGTTATAAAAGTTATATCACAACGTTTCGAGGACTGGAATCTATCCTCTTCGTTATTTCCGTATGTATAATACCTCCCCCACCTGACGAAGAGGATAGATTCCAATCTTCGAAACGTTGTGATATAACTGTTGTAGTCTATAACGATGGCAAATATCCTATAAATTCGAAATAACCTATCAAATTATGACATTTATTTTCTTGCTACAAAAATGTATATTTTTAGTTGTCAGTTTAAAACATTTGTTGCACTGATAGGGTGTTGGAAGCTAATTTCCGGAATTGCCGTTTTGATTCAGCGAAGAGAGGCACATTGGTGAATGGAACCCCCGCTCTCGCACGCACCTCGCCACGTAACCACGGGGGTGGCATCAGCCGGTTATACAACGTGTGAATGACGCTCCGCGCCGCGGCCGGCATGAATGGGGGGACCGCGCTGGCCTGAGGCGCCCACGCGACCCGGACCTACACGGGAGTGCTCTCCTCAGTCAGTTCCGACCGCGGTGCCGGCCGGCCGTGTTATCAGTGCTATCAGGGGACAAGGTCACGAGGAGGTAAGTACCCTTGGATAGTGGGGGCAACCCGCGAGAGGGGTGGGGGCACCCACTGAGGCACGGGAAATGCCATTTCTCCTTCAACCGACAATTACCTTGCCTCTCGAGTTTATCAGGATCAAGGGAACTCACTCTGTCTGTCCTTCATATTAAAATACTATCCGATCAAACACACTATTGGACGCGGAATTGTAATATTGGATTTATTTCATTAAAACGATTGTTCATTTACAACATTTTGCGTTAAAGAAAAGACGGATATACAAACTATGTGAGGTTTAAATTAATTATTGCTGCACACTGTGTTTTAACACAAACATATTAGTAAAAATGCAATCCTTGTTTAGTGAAAAAAATTAGAACAGTTGCAGGATCAAACTTTTTAAATTTTACCCTAAAAAATTGTAATATGTATAACATGTATAATATGTTATAGTTTTTTTAACTAACGGTTTTGTAGTTACCTTTTCCATTCTAACTAGCAGAAATTTAATAAGCTTTGTTGGTTAACACAATCGTATATCAAATTAATCGTACATTAATTTTGGTCTACAAGAATGTATTTATAATGGCAGGATTAACTGGATACATACTAAAGTCATAATACGAAACAACTTTTATTCAGTAAAAGATTATTGTTGATAATTGAATGGTTTCATTAAATTTACCGAATTACAGTTTAGGTATATGGTCCTTTGGTATATGGTTTTAGTCTTCATTATTAATTGTATTTAAATTGCTGTAAAATGATTATTAAATGTTTGGAATCCCAAGAACAGATGCAGTTTTCATTGAAAATACAATTTTCAACGAGAATGGAAAAACTTAAAATGTTTGTAAACATTTACACATTTTAAGACATCCTAATACAGTGTTATTCCAATGGTCACATTATTAGGATTGCATTTACATCTAATCAAAATAACAATTGTGAGGTTTTATAAAAAGAAACTAGCAGTTACCCGCGAATTCGCAAGCAATTTCATTTTGAAAAAAAAAAAACAGGTACACCATGTGCGTATTCTTTTTATATGGCTTTCCAAACAATCCTAAGATAAGTGATAGTCACTGAAAGATATTTTAATCTCTTTATCCAGTTCAAATTTAAGTTTAAAGATCAGGCCTTGAAGTCGAATAATGGAAAGTTTTTTTATAAGTACCTCTGAAGTTTCTAGAATTTCTCTCCATTATTTCATAATATCTTATTGAATAGCTCCAAGGATTTTAATAACAATTGAACCATTTTAGGCCAAAGTGGAAAAATACCAAGTCCTTGGCTTTTCATTTAACACGCGTATGACGTAATAAATAATTGCTTTTTACTGTACTTGATTAAAATCCGAATACAAACAAACCCAGACAAGGAAAGGCTTCTGCATGTGACATGTCATTTGTAAAGTACAATGACTTTGATAGATACATAACAACAAACATTGAATGTAACTTATTTAAATGAGTATAAATACATACTACTATTTTTGACTTTCATTTACTATTTGCTAATAGACCAGTTCAGCGTAGTCCGGAGGGGTTTTCAAAATGGAAATAAAACTGTGTTAACCAGAGACTCTAAGAATTTCCCTGTAAAATTTAAGTACATTCGTAGTTAATAGTTTTTACAATAAAGTACTTTTACGTGATTGAGTACCAAAAACACACAGAGACGCCGTTAGGTTTTGATATTATAGTATACATTACATTATATTTTATCCTTTTATATAAATGCTTACTAATTCTTATATATGTAGTTTTATGACCACATAAGGTAAAAAAAACAAATCTAAAACATCAGTTGATAAATAATTTTAGTTGATGAAATTTCTTAAACAAAAGCCACGCAGTTTGGCCACAGTTCGCGTAGTAGGTGCTTATAAAATTATATTTGCCAATTTCAAAGCTCCGTATATCTAATATTACAGTTAGAAAGTATGAAAGTATCTAAATACTAAACTAAATACCATTGACGTTTATATAAATACAGTAGTGTACATCCAGATGCTCATAGTGATATGGCATCGGTTTTCGAATTTAGGCCTTCGCAACATAAGCGTTAAATATCTCTATGTAGCCTATATCAGTTGTTGAAATCTCATGATCTACCCCACCAAATGGTGGATAATTTTTCGTACAGGTTGACGTTATCTCACAGATGTTCATTAACGAAAAATTTCTCTCTCTGACTTCAGAGTTATGAGACATTGGTCTTTACGGTTGGACATGCTATGATTCGGGAAAAAATATCGGACACTTGAATATCTTCCAGAGGCTGTCAGTTATCTATGCAATATTTAGGAAACCACATAAATATTTTTGGAGATGGAGTATTAAGTCAAAAAAATATGGTTGTTTTAAAAATTATATCTGGTTGAACATAAATGAATAGTTATAGAGATTATTTTTAAGGAATTACAATGTTTTCCAACGATAAATCAATTAGGATCTTCAGACATTTTGGCTCGCTTTGGAGAACCATCTTCAGGTCAGAAATGTTAAACTGAAACTCAGTTGTTACAATCTCATATCTTGCCTGAATATGGATCCTAACAGCAAGCCAAAATATCCCAGTTACCAGAGTTGCGGTGCAAACTGGAGAGCTTGGAAGATACTTAATTTTTACTCTATTTGGGGTCATAAATTAGATTAAAAAACTATTAATCTATGAATAAAAATCAACTTTTACAATAATTTAATTGAATAGTCTGTTTTGGGAAATAATTATGTTTAATCGTGCTATACTTAATTAACTTATTAAAATGGAACAGAGTGTATTACATAAAACTAAGTCAGGTTTGTTTGCAATCAGTTCTCCAAACTCTACAGAATCGGGCGTATATAAGTATTACCGTCATACTATTGTGTGTTGCTCGAAACCGTGTACAGCCGCAACTTTCAAATTCTATAACAATGCTAAAGTTGTTTTATATTCATTGTGCTTCAATAGACATAAAAAAAACTATCTATACAAGGTAGGTGTGCGCCACACCAAGTGTCGTACAACAGGCTTCGCGGAAGTGGCATGCAAAATTTCTAATGTATAGCTCATTTCATTACTGACAGATGAAACAACATACGATCATACGAAAAAGGAATCTTTTACATCCAGCAGGAATAAAAATGGAAAGTGTGTCAGGTTACTGGATTTTGACGCTTAGAGTCCAAATTCCACGGATGTACATACACCATCGTAAAACTAATTCTCGTTATACAAAATTTCAAGTCTACAGATGAAATCTTTCTCGAGATATCTTGCCACATGGTGCACTCACATTGAGTTTCATATCAGTGTTTAAATAATAAGTCTAAAAACCAAGTCGCCAATAAATGATGTTGGATGTATTGCAATGTGTTAATGAGTCACGCGTTAAAATCTGGTATGAGTCTACTGAGTTAGAATACACATTTATTTATTCTGCTATTATATCTCGTTACTGCGATGGTTACCCGTAAGACCAATGTAAAAATATTCACTAACGCTCAGCCAAATTCCATTGAGTGACATGCACCATAATCGAACTCAGTGTTCCTAATAAATAAATGAAGTTTCAAGCATAATTGAAAGTTTTCCTTCCCACGGATTGGCTTCGCTAACGCTCAGCCACTTACATCACAGTTTTTCATGGCTAAAATAGACGATTGATAATTAAATACATGCCATTGTTTTTATTTTCTTTGAAAAGTGCTACTTCTGGTCTTCATTATTTTGTTAGGTGAGACGAAGAGTACGCCCAAAATGAATAGCCACCACCTCCGAAATGTTTATAAATGTTTTGATGGTTAAGTACTTAAAAGGGGACCGGGTAGGTCCTATGCTGCGCATGTTAAATTTGCATATTTGGTGCACACTTTTCTCAGAAAGTACTAAAGCTACATACATGAGATTTATACCACATGTTATATGCATATTGCACTACACTTTAAAGCAGGGATTTATCTTTTTCATTTTTATTTTTCAAGTTATGATTTTTTTTCGAAAGTGCCTTTTTGTGATGTTTTTTTCAAAGAAAAAAATTATAACTTGAAAAATAAAATTGAAAAAAAAAAAAAAAAATCCCTGCTTTAAAGTGTAGTTAAATATGCATATAACATGTGGTAAAAGTTTCATCTATGTAGCTGTAGTACTTTCTGAGAAAAGTGTGCACCAAGTTTCAAAAATGGTGTTTTCGAGAATCGCAAATCAAAGTAGGCCTACTTTTAAAAACACATGTAATCATAATTGATTTAAAACAGACCAGTTCCATAACTTGGGTCATCTGGGTCTTCTTCTTTGTCTTCCAGCTTTCTTTTACTCGATCTTTTCTTCTGTCTTGCTTGTTTACTAATTTCAGATGCTGCTCGAAGCGAATCAAATAGCCTACACTTATCGGCTAGTTTCATTGCTGCTACTGTATTTTTCCCCCACACTTTGCAAGCACTTGACACTTGGTTATCTGTCCAGAGTTGAAGGTAGCAACAGCATCATAAACCCCAAAGTGAAGAGTTCACAAACCCGGTTTTAGGGAGTCTTGACCAAATGAAGTGGTTGACGCTTTCATTAGGATTTTGAGTATGCCCATGAAGGCACCTTTCCAGTAGTGTAGGATCTGATAAGCTCTTGAAAACAGGCTTTATAAACTCCATAATAGGCTTAGGGATACTGGATCTATGAGTGTAATGTTCTCCAGTTGCAATGGACTTATTATATTTACTGCTGTGTTTTGAGTTGACGCAAACACATCACTGAATTTACGGGTATGGATAGACGAAACAATTTTTTTTGTTACTTTCTAGTAGCCAAATAATCATGTGTTATATATCAAAATGTGCGTAAGGAACCAAGCTACAAGAAAAAAATATAAACAGAAAATTGATAAATTTTTTTATTTCACCTACCCGGTCCCCTTAACGAGTTAGAAATATTGGTAGTTGTAGTGTTCACAAGTCTGTGTTCAGAGAGTCATGACCGGTGAAAGTAAACTGACATTTGGTACATTTTCTTAAAAGAGGATGATTTGCAATGATTTCTATATTTACCAAAAGATGGTTTCCTAAAACCCCTAGTGTGCACGGCATGGAAATGTATGCTGTGGTCAACAGCCAGTACTCCGTGTTTTACAACTCACTCCTATCACGTCGGAACTTCTGAGCTAGATGATTTGTTATAGTCTATAACTTCTCTAGCATATCCGGAGACAAAGAAAATCAACAGTCGGATAGATAAAATATGCCTTTTGACCTTGTCCGACACAAGTTATTACTTCAGCTGGTATCAGTACAGAGGCCGGCTATCAGAGCTATAAATGTGGTACAAGTGCCGGGACCTTGACGTAGACAGGGTTCGAACCACGTGTAATGAGGTATGAGTGCACGGGAATAGGATTTATCGAAGTCATAATGAGTATATCGGTGTTACATGAACGGTCGATATCGATAGAGTAACGTTATTTAATATCAGAATGTAATGTTAGAGTCACTTTTCAAACCGGACGACGTCTCTAAGATCGTAGAGGGAAAAAAACTCTCAATTTTGGATTTTCAGTAAATTACTTAGTCATTCAACAAAGTGTAACATAATTAAAAATCGAAAGTAAAAATCGTAACAATTCATTAAACGCTCTTTGCCGACGTTAGGCAGGTTTCAATAATTGCTTGATGTTAACTCATGTATGAGTTGTGTATTGTAAATAATTAAGGTAAATCTTGTACTTCCACTTACACAAGCAGAAATATCTAAGCATATTATGTATTCGCCCTCCTCCTCCAAATAATGAACGGAACTTCAGCAAAATCTCACAACTAGCAGAGTTAGTGAAGTTAACACACAACATGGTGGTTGTAATTGCTTACTTACGCGTGTCACAACGCTCTGGTATGATTTGTTTATTTAAACCTAGTTTGTAATGATGTGTTAGGTTAGTTATCTACCTGAAGAAGAGATCAGATTGCAGATCTCGAAACGTAGAGTTACCGATTTTTTGTACCACTGAACGATGGCAAATCCTGTTTCCTTCTCAAAATTAGCACTTTTACTTTCTTACAAGATAAAATGAACACACTAGCAAAACTAATGATTTGGACAAGCGTCCGACACCTCATGAATTCTAAAGGTGTGCTATCACGGAAATACCCGAGTGCAGCCGAACAATAACGAGGCCGCGCGCGGTTCAAATCCAGTGACATCTGCATGAGCGTTACATTGTTTGCTGAAGCCGCTTTCCATTATTTCCGGACTCATACACGTTCCCGGACACATTTGTACCCTTTTGCTCTACGATAGCTGTTCGTGGCAGTGGACGTTTAAACGAACTGGAATTGGAAATAGTCATTCAACTAATACTAATTGTTTAAGCAACAACAAACTTATCAATATACCTGTACATGTAGTATAGAAAGTGCTGTATTTGCATTAGGAAATTTTCAACACAAGATAACAATAAATGTGTCATTCTGTTACAAATACAAACGTTAAACCTGTGATTTATTAGTTATTAGTAGTGCATGTTAATTGATATTAGCGAGTGAAAATATGTACTATGTTAAAAATTTTTAATAATAAAATGCTTCAGATTGTATTGCATATATAGACGTAAAACCAGTACTGACATAATATAATATTCTAAATTCATGTAAACCATATACAGTAGTAGTAACGTATCGATTAGCCGAGTCCATGAAAGGTTTTTTTAAAATTTAACGTGATCTTTATTTTCCGAACAATAATGCTTCGAAATGATGCTAATAATTGAAAATTTAGAGTTTTAGTGAATGCGAAAAGCTATATTTTATGTAATAAAATGGTTTTAACCTGAAACCGGCAGAGTCAGTGATAAACATCCGATTATGAAAGTGAATGAAGACGGAGCTGTGACGTGATTGGCTGATTATCAACCAATCAGCATGACTTATTGGTCACAGGCTGCCAATCTTTTAAACATCTAATGGTTTCTTCTTTGTTAGAAATTCGATTTCTATGGTAGACTTAGAGTTTGAATGTAAGGCTTTTATGAATTTCTCTAAGCTGTCTCTACCGTATTGCCAGACCGCAACATATAAACATCGTATATCAAAGTAGTCATATTAATCGCTCATTGGTCAGTTTCAGCCAGTCAGTAGAGAAAGAAAATAAGTTTCTATAATTATTAGAACAAAATTAGTAAGTATTTCTGCTATCACATAACAGTTAATTAAAAAACCTAATATTTTATAAATAAAAAAACTTTTCTCTCCTTGATATACATGCTGTAAAAATTTGCCAATTTTATTTTTAGCATATTATTTTTATTTGGGATCGATTACAAATTGCATAGATTTTATACTTTAAGTAACTGTAATTTCTCTTGGAGTGTTCGAAACAAATTTTTGTTTTTACGAATTAAAGAAAGTTATTTGTTAAAAAGCAATATTTTCTAAACTCAAAATCAATTGAATCGCGTTAAACCAACTTTGGGTAGGCAATGAAAAATATACGTTAATCGGCCAGAAAAATTAGAATTAGAATGTTTGTACAATTATTGTAATAATCATACTTTAATTTCATGATCCTTTTCTAAATGCAAATATATTATAATTAACTTATATACAAATTTTAATAATGTAAAGCATTTTTTTTTTTAATTATATTGCCACATTTGTTAATAGTACATGCAAATGCGAGTTTAGCACAGCTTCATTACTAGTATCTAAAAGGTATTCCTCGTTCCTTTGAGAGTGTGAATAGATCGCTATTGAAGCCTATGTTCCCCTCGGTTGTTCCCTTTAGTTCTTCTGGGGTTTGTGTCTTGGGTCGTCGCAAGTTACTTCTCGCAATATGTCGTTACTGTGTAATATATTGGTACTATGATTATCGCCAGATGTACAAATTATAACATTTAAAAAATGTTCTCACCAAGTTGGAACTGCCGATGGCCCGAGTAGGCTAACCCACTGTGTCCGACACAATTTTTATCATTACCATCGACCTTGTACTGTATTGACACTCTCCTTTATTCTGACTGTTAATATCCTCGCACAGGCCAGTGGCACATGAGGACGAGCAGAGTAAGGCTTAAAAGGGATCGATCTCTTCCTATATTATGATGATGTTTTCTGTCCCTACCTACTACTTGTTACCACGCGATATAAGTAGGTAAATACATACGTACGTATTATAAATAGAAAGAGTTAAAGTTAAACCTTTACGAGCACTCACATGATCTAACCTTGAACCTCACTATCTCAAGGGATGTGTTTCTTCTTTCGCCAAAAGTGCGGGGTGGGCCGAAGGTGTCTCCGAAGCCCGCTCTGATGGCCAAGGAATTTCCGATCAGTAATTCCGACGTCAGATCATGTTGGACGATCTGGCAAATGGTCTGAGTTTGGGAAAGTACCGATTCGAAATGCCTCCGGATGTCAATGGGGGCTTGGGTGGCTTCGCACTTCGGACGATATTTCCCTCGAGATAGTACCTGTACCCAAATTCACGCTCAGATCATATGGGCGCTCTTAAAGGTTAAATTTTAGTTTGGTACTAGTAGAAATTTATTTGTGGTAGTATAATCTAACTTATCCATCACAGCGCGCTTCACTGGGCGGACAAGATTCTTTACGTTTTTCTATGCTTTTCAAAATAAGGGGTCACTTGCGATGGGTTTACATTTAAAATATTTTAGTTGCCCCCAAAATTACGCATTTTTGGAGGACAACAAAAATTTTCAAAATCACCAAATGAAACTCCCTTTCTACATTGCACCCATACCGAAAGGATATATCCTTATACAAACCTAAGAACAAAATTTAGGGGAGGGGTCCTGACTTTTTATTCATCCTGTATAATAGTGGCTTCCGCATAATACCAAAGTACCAGAACAGCCAAAAATGGTTTAAATTTAGTAGATCCCATACTTGAACAACACAGGTCACTAGATCTCTACATCATATTGAGTACCATTATGTTCATCTTCTTTACCTCATAAAACCCACGGGTATTATATTTCGATTCCTATTCCCACTTACGGGTACAATCAATAAAACCATTTAATTATTATAGAAATCCATAAACACCCTTAACATTCAACCACAAAAGAGTTTCCGACGAAAAATGTAAATCTCGGGGCGCGTTTCCGGCTGCGTTAAGTAATCACCAAAATTGAGGGTCGTTTACTCAACACAATGGTTATTGTAAACACATAATGAGTCGCTATTACAACAGCCTGCCCCCCTCCACCTCCCACCGGTCACTCCTCTCTCTCTCTCTCTCTCTCACACTCACACTCCACATACGACTACAGCTCGTTGATTCCTAAACGTAAACAATTGATTCCATTCTTTGTATTCATTAATAGTGAGCACTGTAATAGTTGGTAGGCGAGAGGTGGGTTGATTCGTCACTATCAACGCAGCAATATCCACTGTCACCCATTGGTACCCATTTTGAGCCCATCTCTAGTGGGCTCAAAACTTCGACGGAGAGATAATCCCTACTGTACGCTGGGCAGATTTGATGATCCTGTCCTAGGATCTGGGTTCCATCTTGGTACTGAAATTCCTTACACTGGCAGGACTCCAGTTCTTTGACCAGGACGGGTGAATGTGGCAAAATGCCATTAAAAAAAGAATTCTGGTTTGTTGGATCGATCATGCAACAAGGAGTATACCACCTGGATATTGTCTACTGGCTCTCCACTTTGTAACCCCTATTCCATATTTTTTATGATCCCATAATAGATACTATTAAATTTTTCTTCAGGTGGTAGCAACACTCACCTACTATTTTTCAATGTTATACGAATCCAGAATTTTAGTTTCTGGGGTGGGATAACTCCAACATTTTGCATGTCAAATGGTTAGATCGACCTGCGCTTTTTTTCAAATTGTATTTCAAATGTGCAGGTTGTTAAAACCTGCAAAAAATTGAAGAAAAAGGTTTCTTCCGATTATATGTTTTCTACGTCATATAATTAATTATTAAGACGCATGAAAATTCGTTAATGTACTGTAACACGAACTTACAACAACTAGTATTCGCGTTCCTCCCATTGTTGTATAAGTCGTGTTTGGGAATACCTTCGATAAGGGTTCCAACTTTAATAAACATTAGTAAGGTGAAACGAACGTATATAATAGGCCTGGAGCCTGAACCATTTGCATTGTTTAGGTACCCAATCCGGGTTTGCTTTAAATCGGTAAGGAAAATTCTTCGAAGAAAGAAATCGATTGTCAGTCAAACTAATTTAGTTCGAAATGAAAGGGAATCAAAGAGTAAAAAATATTAAGCGATATTTTTCGTTTTTGGTTTTGGGCGAAGACAGTCTTTTGGTCTTTGGAAAGGCAAAAAGACAGTCCGCCTGTTTTCTATCCGTTTTTGATACACCGTTGTATCTGTTTATTTCGGAAAAATGCTGTTTGGAACTTGTAAAACATGCTTAAACTTGGGCTTTATGAAAAGTTCCATTTATCTGTGAAAATAAACAGGAAGCATTTGTTTATTTGTGTATCGGCATATTTAACGTTTCGATTAAGATAATTCTAGCCATGTTTATTCGGTAATCTTAGTTTTAGTCAAAAAAGATTGCTTTCATGTTTTAAGTGTTTTTTTTTGTTTTTCAGTGTTTGGAAAAAAGCGTGCTTACAACTGGAACTACTGGAGATTGACCGCACAGTGGATACGAACCTGGTAAGTCATCTGAATGTTGCTGACGTCATCATATAGTACTAGAGAATACTAACAGTTGAGTGATTACATATTAAGGGTATTGTTCAATACTGAACGTTGACCCAATGACCCGAATAATAGTACAGTTTAAATGGGTCGTTGTTGCACGACCTACAGTATGAACTGTATATCTTTCAGGAGGGTCATTGTGTCAACAATGAGTTGCGAAATCGAACCGATCTCCGAATGTCTTGTCAGAGTTATTGGCTAAAAGGTGAGGTTGAGTAAGCAAGAAGTAATTTACGTTCTATATTTCGTATTTATGTCTTAGCAAAAACCCTCATAAATGTTTGTAATTATTAAAATGTCGGACTTCAAAGTTTCAATAGATCGACTTTAAAAGATATGCATCATTGTTACATATACCAGATAATTTACTGGATTAGTCATGATGCTTTAGTAGTAAATAAGATTTGAACGTATCGACCATTTACATCTTTCTATTATTATGTCAGTTTGTGTGTGTTTTATGTCAAATATAGCACTAAATTATTGAAGTGATCGTCGTTTTCTCATGCGAGGTAAGGTATGTATTGATATTTAATGTGGGCACTGTTTAAAATAACATGTTATAATAGAAAATTACAATTACAATGATGCAACTAAAATAATTTATGACTGATAAAATGAAATTAGATGAAAAATACCTTTATTAAAGAGGCGGATTTAGTGCTATTAAGCTATCTCTACCACTCAACCTCAATATATGTTGTATATGTGTGACTGATAAATGTTGTTAAGTGAAAAAATGTTGTTGTAGTAAAGAATGACATGTAGACTATGTATGATATGTTCTGATATGCTCTTGATGGGATTAAGTTTTCGCCTTACTCGTATTTTAAAAACTAATCAGAATTTGGAAATCTCCTGCAGTAATATATATAAATATTTTTTAGTTATGTATTGGATGCTGCAATTGGTATGTCCTAGTTAATTACACATTTACTTTTCTATATTTTAAGGTATATTTAATAAAATAACAGTTCAAAAGAAATTAAACATATTAGTACAAGAAATAAAATTCATTATATTTAATTTTATTATAATTTGGACATTGAACATTTTCTTTTATTTAGTATTTTCCCAGATACTGCCATTGTGAATTTGGTAATGTGTAAACAGTAAAACTGTATTTTGTCTTTTGTTATTTTTACATCAATAACAAAACACGAATTTGTTATGTGTCATCATTTTGTCATGTTTAAAAATATCCTACATTTATAAATCTTTTGGTAACATAAAATCTGTGAAATGTTGCAAAAGCTCTAAAAATGTATACAGCGATTATTGTACACGTCCTAAATTTAAAAATTATAACAATAATAGAAACACATTGTTTTTGTTTCTTCAACAGCTTAATACGTAATTTCCACTACTATAATATATTGACAATGATGTACACATTCGATACATTAAAAATTTAAAATTTAATAAAAATAAAATAAGTTATATTCTTAGAACCTATTAAACATACCTTTCATTAAAGTCTTTATAATATTACTTATAAGAAGTCTGTTTAACCAAATATAAATGACATTTAAAAACACTTGTAATTGATTAGTCTTCTTAAAAATAACACTTCACATTATGATAGGCCTACGTGTACCAAAGCTATGTATTCATAAAAATAATACTTAATTTGAAATACTGTACCTTCCATACACTAAAGTAAAACAGACCGTTCTAAGAATCAAAACATATAATGTAACAAAGTATTTGGAGAAAACACAACAAAATTTATAAAATTAAATGAATCCAATAATTCAATCTACTAACAGTGCATCTAAGGATATTTCAAAACTTATTTAAAACAATATAATAGTAATGGACTTATATTAAGTATATTTTAAATCTGAGGGACATTTAACAACTCATATTCAAGTTCACTTTTTTTTAAAAAAAAAGGCTGATAAATTTCTAAAACTTTCTAAAAATGAATATTTCAATACAAATAATATGATAAAAGATCTTCAATTCATTCCACTTACGATATACGATATTTAATGACTGCAATGAAAGCTTAGACAGTTTTTCGGTAAAATGACAAATTACGTTAAGTTTCACTACGGAAAGACGGTATTGTAGCGTGTAACGAGTGAGTAGATTAGGGAGATAATGGCAGCAAGTAGTTGGTGCAATTAATTACCCGGCAGCAACAGCTGATTGCTGATAACAATGCGGGGGAGTTATCAGCAGTTGCTCAGCAAATATATAACAAGCCGCGCGCATGCCATGCTGATACACGCGCTTACATGTCAGGTGGTAGGCTAGCAATGACAACTGCTATCTTTGTAGTCTCTAAAGATTTGAAGAAAGGTGGAAACTTTAAGTTTTAACTATAATTAATAAATAAATTCCTCTAGAAATAATGGGGTCTTTTTCGTTTAAGGGCCAGCACAAAAGTCAAAACTCAAATCACGCGATGCTTGCCCGCTGCGCTGCGCTTTGCGCTGCTTGCTCTTTTAGAAAAAAAATTAACTCGAGCTTGCAAAGTCCAAGCCCAGATCAACTCACCACGCTAAAACTCAGACAGAACTAACGCAGGTTACATTACAGGCAAAAGATAAGCGGCGCGCGTTTATCACTGATGAGATAAGACGAGTTTATACTAGAAGTAGTACCTGGACTACTGCCCTACGAACTAATAACACCAAAAAAACGATTAAATGCACTGTCAGCCAGGTATAGTATGTTTGTAAGGTGCTGGCCCTTAAACGAAAAAAGACCCAAATATTGTGTTTTCGAAAACATTTTAATAATAATAGAGGGGTCAGATTCCGTTATATGCCCCCAACGTTTTATAACGTTCTAAGTTCATTAAAAAAAAGTTTAAGCGTTGGGGCATCTAACGGAATCTGACCAATAGAGGCAATACGATAGTTATTACTCCTTTTTACAGCTCATTATATTTGTAGTCTGGAACCCAGAAGCAAAAAAGTTTTTGAAATTTTTCTTGAAATCGATAGACAAATTTTTCTTAAAAAGAAATCGATTGACAGTCACACGGTTTTTGGCGGGAAATCAAAATAGGAGGAAATCGTAATGGTTAACAATATGAAAAATACTATTTTCACAGATTATGATTTTCCTAACTTGATACAGTTGAAATCGGACTTTCAGATACATAAGTAATTGAAAAAATGAACGATAATATTTGCTCAGATTCTAATTTGCCTTAAAATTGGATTTTCACGTACATAAATAATATTTATATTACTGTCTGTTATAAGGGTTTGTGCATGATTAGATGGCGCTGATTTAGCCTTTATTTACGAGTTTGGGTGTTATTTTGTGACAAGTAAGAAAAATATTATCCGAGCAAATAATTATAATTTCATATTTTTTAACCCTTTTGGTGCCATGCTGTTCCGAACTCCACCAAGACTTCACCATATTTCTCTATGGATTTCAAGAAAACCCAGGTTGTGTGTTTTTTTTTATTATTCCTTCCTCGTAGATAACACGCAGCTGAGAAATCAAGACACAGGGCTAAAAATTAACTACCTATTTTCTATAACACAATATGAATAAACCTTTTAACACTTTTTTTTAACTTTTAAACTTAAAGTTTAAAAAAGTGTTAAAAGGTTTATTCATATTGTTTTATACATATTTACAAAACACTTTTCGAGGCTACATCTCTAACATACCTATTTTCTTTTGCTTTTGACTGCATATATTACAAAGTTGTATTTCTGAAATACAAGATTTAAAATTGAAATACTGCTTTTATTTTTTACTGACAATGAATTTTATAGTTATTCTCAAACATACCCATATGCGGAAGGAAGTATTCAGCCAGTATACAGCATAAATAGAAACATAGAGTTACAAATCCTTTTAAATAAATAATAGTTTTTAAATTTCGGGTGCGAATTAGTGCATATTTTGATACTATTTTATTATACTGTTTATTCAATGCATATTAATGTTTGGTTACTCATTCTAATATGTATTTAATCCAACATGTACTTGAACACAGTTTGTAAGACAACTGGTATTTTATATAAAGTTATACATATTGTACAGCATTCATCCTAAACTTAGTTATCCACAATGATATTGTGCTTTAAATGGTATTTTTACATTTACTGAATGTTTAAAAACTCTCGCTACAATGTTTGATTTTATTTACATATTAGTTTTCAAAGTGGTGGCCATTTAAAATATTTAAATTAACAGTTGCTAATTTTATAAAAATGTAACAAAATAACTTACAGGAGGAAAAGGATTAACAAATCAAACATCACTTTAAATATTAAAATAAGATAGTAAGTACCTGACTTATTTGCAAGTTTAGTCCGACGATACATGAAGATTCTTCATAATAAGCTAACAGTAAAACAGCGGAACAAATGACCTCTAACAAATTAATTTCGAAAGTGTTAATTTATTTACATTGTTATTTACATTGTTCCATGGTTGAACTATTACTAATTGTGAAGCAAGTTGAGACTGGACAAGCGTGGAAGGTATTACAAGGCAATAATGCACATAAATCAAATCTTGTCACCGGTTTTTAACATTCACTTTCTATACTTTTATTTACTTTTTGAAAATTTATTGTTTACTTTTACTTGTTTTTGACTTTTTATTATGTTTCGTTTTACTCTGTGAATAAAAATGTCACAGATTAAAATCTCACATGCTTATATTCAAGTTATTTTATTCAGCTATTATTATTTCTCCTTACCACGATGTTTACCCATAAAACCAATGTAGACAGATTCGCTAATGCTCAGCCAAATCCATTAGTGACATGCGCCATAATCGAACTCAGAGTTACCTATACAGAAGCTTCTAGCATAATTTGAAATCCATAGGCCAGTTCGTTTTCAAGATATAGTGCGGACAGTCGTACAGAAAGACGCAACGGAAAGAGATGATCTTTTTACAGCCCCACAAGTGATAGGCTTCGCTGACGCTCAGCCAATTTAAGAATCGTTACGGGGCTTTCACTTTTCCAATATATTCTGGTCAACGCCAGGCGTAGCGGCAGGAGCAGGAAAGGAATATAATCCGGCTCGACTCAGGACCAAGGAGTTCTCTCTCCTCCAGTCACAGACGTCCAGACCCCATAAAACAATGCCCGTCCATCACGGTCGCAGCGACGGGGTTCTGCCGGAGTCCCGGGGAGTGGACGGGCTGCAGACTCACTAAATCAGCGGTGGGGTTCCGCGCCTTACATGGGTCGCTCGGCGATACCCTCCATCATATCCAGCCGGCTGGGACAATAGATCTGGGGGTAATTGGTTGTCTGTGGTCCGTCAGGTTGAAAGAGAGAGTGTCGTTGCCTTATACTCGTACATTTGTGTAGAAAATTATAAAAATATAAAAGCGTCTAAAATATAAAAAATTGGTATTTTAGAGTGAAAGTAAATAAAAGTGTTATTCCTTTTTGTTTCTCCTCATACATTAGGACCTGAAAGACAATAATGCTGATTTAATACTTCATAATTAAAAATTTTTAGTTTACTAAAATGTTGGAAATAGTTCAATGTCATGAAAGGTAATAGACTAGCTAGTACTATCTTATAAGAGATTTTGGTAAACATAAAAATAAAAAGGACACATTTCTCGCATTTGCTATTTAATACCCTCTAAAGAACTGTTAAAGGCGACTTTACTATATACAACAAATATTTGAGGCGAGTACCTGGACCTTAGCTGCAATGAGTATTTGGTACTATTATAGGCATTCTGTTTAAATACAATTATCAGTCCGAGAGTGAGTACCTGGATCTCAGCTGCAATGACTATTTGGTACTACTATAGGCATTCTGCTTAAATACAATTACCAGACCGAGAGTGAGTATGAGTATTCTAAATCGTATTTCATGAGAGCAAACAGTTGCGTTATTTTCTGAACGTTAGTGAAGCATATAACGAGGATCTGGAAAATTAAAATTATGTCTGTGTGTCTGTCTCCACGACATCTCGAATATGAACTGATCTTTACATTTGAGTTTTGAATAACACTTCATTTCCATATAAGCAAAATCGAATTCGATGATGGTGCATTGTACTTCCATGTACTTTGGCTGAGCGTTAGTGAACATTTTTATATTGGTCTTATGAGTAACCGTGATGGCAACAGGAAAATTCTAGAGTAAATAAATTTGTAAACATACAATCATATGACGTTTCAGCATGTGACATAGTAATATTTATAACCTACTGAAATGAGCTATGAATTTGAAAATTTGCATACAACCTTATCGAAGCCTGTTAAGCGGCTCGTCGAGTAGCGTATTCTTTCTTTGTATTGAAAAAACTAATTCAAATATAATTATAAACAGTTTTTGGATTTTGGGTTCATCAACTCTAAATCAAAATTTATGATAAAAAGTCACCATGTCATCAACGGTTTATCAGTTGAGTAGCTCTTTATTTTGTCTTGAACGTAAGTTTGAATTTCCAATACATTTTGTGACTTCAGAAAAACCCCCTCAGAAACTCTTCGTAACTCATCTACTTCGTGATACATGTACGTAAAGAGTTTTATAAAAATATGAATAGTCTATAGGCTAAATAGAATAAGTAAGGAGTTATAATTTGGAATTGAAAGTTTTATTTTTGTAGTAATGCGTTTCATTAAGGCCTCAGAAAGAATATATCTGAAGCGACGAATTAGAAGAATTAAAACCTAACCTAAAAATATCAGACATTCCCAAGGTCCCAGCTTAATCCCACTTTTCTTTCTTACTTTTTTCTCTACAAAGTAAACACGAGCTGACACCCAGTTTGCATTTTACAGCGAACGTATGTTCTGATAGCAGTTGGCAGGCCTGTTGTATATTTGCTAAGAACTGATAAACACAGCGTTATCAGCAATCAGTGGCCAATAGACTGCCACAGCCCCACATATAGTATAGGTGTTATCGCGGGAGGCGGCCTCCCCACCCCGCACCTACCTTGTAAGGGATATCTCTATTACACAACGCCGCAGTGGTAAACTCTTTTACAAATTAGGAGCGTTTCATACTTTCTCCGTAAATCTTCTCTTAATAGGGACTTACTTGCTGAGCGTTAGCGAAGCCATTGACGCGGCAATTGGAAAACATTAGTCTGTTTCTCCACTCGAAGATCTCGAGAACAGCTTGAACTATAATGTTCAAGTTTATCATTCATCTTCCTCTTTAGTATTCGAAGAATTAAATCACATTCCGGAAGGAAGACTGAGCTGCTGGGGAAGATGATCAAAGGGAAAGAAAGATATTGTGGAAAGGGTTGTAATGGGGAGCGGATTGCACTCCGATTATCCTGGGTATCTTTCACATAATCAATTCAACTACGTTTCCTACGTTTCCTGAGTTATCCTACGTTTCTTAATGGCTTTAATGAGCCGGTTGTGGTGAAACTACCTTTATTACCCCCCTCCCCCGTATTTTTGTCTTCATTTTATGGCCTCATTCCTCATTTTACATCGTAGCTGGAAGATGTCCCTTTTTAAAGATGTAATTAATATGCATCCAAACGATGCTTATTTTTCATTGTAAAGAGGAAAATATTTGAGTATTTTGGATGCATGATAGATTTGGATGAATATTAAAAACATTTAAAATTTATACATACCCATTATTCTACGACTTCGTAATAGCGTGTGAGGTTTAACATTATTTTATAGGGCTAAAAGATGTTATCAATAATGACAGAAAATGTGCAATTACTATCATAGTTCAGACACCCAAGCCGTCGCCAAAAATAAACTCTAAAGAAAAAAAAAATAGAGAGATTGGTAATACTAAAACATTTAAAAAGAAAAACACTTGTTGCTCTATTTTAAATGTTCAAATTCTAAATTAGTCTAGATAAGTGAATATCACATACATAAGTTCCATAAAACAGGCATCGAATTGCATTATTTTATATCAGCTTTAGGGTGCTTCTCCTACTTAAGAATTATTTTCGAAGCAATTGATAAATGATGTATAAAATCAGAGTGACAACTTTACATCTGAATGATTTGCAGACTCGGAGTGCTTTTGCACAGTCAAATCCATGAGTGTCCCCATAAATAACAGTTAGTAGACGTTACATCTTGTGATATCCTGCGCGCAAAGTGCCCCATTAAACTATGAAGTCATCGGTGTACTGGAGCTTCCTGTAAACTGTCGGAGGCGGGGAACTACTTTGTAAAACTGTCGACCTATCGGCTTTATTCTCTCGCTGACCTTGACCAGACGGAAACTGGCGAGTATTAACATTACTCATAAGTATTATTACTTGTAGGCCATTAACATAAGACACATTACGATTTGCGATAATCATAAAAGCATTTTCACTCAACGATCATAGCTCTCGTAGTGTTGTGATTGAATCTATTTTTGTCTGTAAACCATCGAATTCAGTCGAATAGGCTTGACATGAAATGTGATAATAATGGTAATTGGAGTACATTTAATTTATTCATAGATTTACCATTAAATGGACACAAAATAGAGAAATGTTTGAAGGAAGGAGCGAAATATGTAAGACCTGAGATGTCAAGGAATTATTTAGTCCACTCTAAATATTAATAATCACGGAAAAGTTATAATTAAAAAAATAAACGTCCTAAAATATTTTTTAACTGCAGGTAAAATTCCTCCTGCCCACTCCAATATAGTGCTGATAACTCCACAACCGTGAATTGCGAAGGAACAATATGTTATCATTTACTAAAAACTCCCTACGTTGTTTATCGACAGATTAAAGAGAAATGGAACTATCAATGAGCCCTGGCGGACTCCACATTTAACCAGAACAGGAAACGGCCTCTTAGAGGTGAACTTGACACAAAGACTTATCTTAGCAAAGTACATCTTCAGCCATTTGAAACGTTGATCTAGAATTGCTATTGATATCATTAGGTTTATGAGGTAAATGGGATAAAAAACTTACATTGAATCCTGAAACTGGTAACCGAATGAATTCATGATTCGAAGATTATGCGAGTGAGATTATAAAAGGGTATCTAATGCTGAATTACATCAGTTTTATTTCATATAACGAACGAAATCGGTTTTAGTAGAAATGACTTATGATGAACCAATTCAGAAGAATTAAATGACTCTTGACTTAATACTTATTATCATTAAATACGATCGCAGGTGGAGCAAATATGTCATTTATGTATGAAATAAGACTATATGTATTTCAATTAAAATATCATACGTCTTTAAAATTGAAAATTTAGAAATAAAAACCACCTTTTATCTGCATAAAAGATTGTAATGGCTTTCATTATATTTTTCATCGTAAAAATTGTTATAAGGTGCCAATCAAAATAACTTAAGTTGCATCGGAATAATTCTTCCCGTTACAGTTGTACATATTCATTCCAAATATTAAAATTTCTTTGCTCACAAAGGCAGTAACTGAATGCATAATAAATTACGAAAAGGTTATCCAGCTTTTATTAAATTGGCGTGTAAATGACATACATCACAATTGTATAGTGTTTACTTGAACACTATCTTATTGTATTATACACTATTGTATTGTACACGATAATTAACCTATGCATTATATTATATCTGGGTTATCAACATACAAAGAAGAAGGATAACTTCCTGAATACAAAAAAATCATTGACTGATATACCTTTCAGAAATATTTTTAACTAAAGCTTGTTACAAAGTAAAGAATAGTCTTTTCTTTTCCGTTGTCTTGTACTTTATTGAAAATATCACCTCGTTAAAATTCAAATCCGGCGCATGAATAATTGATAAGAGCCATCTACATGGAGAAATCAGGGTCAAACACCACAATTAACTGGGGCACAGGCACGGAGCGTGTATATTGATAAATACCTACGTACTTTCACTAATATAGGTGTTAAATTTCCGATACAGATGTTGCAGCACGGGGAGTTTATGAGGGTGTCGCGACAGCCAGCTGGCGAAGCCTGTCCGCCTCATATATTACGTCATATGTATGTATTATATATTATAATGAGGGAGCGTACAAGTAGCCGTGATGTATTCGGGTGCAGTCGGCAGACATCGGGCGCGCTCGGTCATTGTCGGAACACATCGGTCAAGTCGGCAGCTGGTCAACTCGCGGCCAGTAAGTTATGTCGTTAATATAAATGTGTGTGTATGTACAGTGTATTAAACTGCAGGAGGTCCTACGTCACTAAGTTCTAACGTTTCTATTTGCAAGATCCTGTCTTAACGACGAGGTTGTGGTTAAGGAAACTCACCTGGTGCTGTAAATATAATATATTCAGTAAATAATACTGGATGCCAGTGACGTAGGCTGCTCAAGAGGGGGTTCTCAAAATGTTTAAGCTAAAGAATTAAACTAAAAGTCTGTAATATAATAATAACCAGTATATTCTGACTTTACTAATACCATTCGATTATCGATCCCAGCCATCTTTTCACAAAATATATATCTACAATGTTAAAAATTTCTAGAATTAGTCTGCTAAAATCACAATACTACTTTTCAGAACTTTGTGAAAACGATTTTACTTTTAATAAATCAATTTTAAATATTTTTTGTTTCATTCAGCATGAAATGTACTAAATTATAATACTGGGAAAAATATATTTAATACTGCAATAAATGATGAACAACACTAAAAATTAATTTACTAAAAATCCTCCAAATATTTTTGAGGTTTCCTAACATGTTATGTTTATAACAAATAATAGGCTCTTATCCGAGCACTTTCTACAAATGTATACAAAATACAAATTTATTATTTTATTTCAGTAAATAAGTAACTTATAAGTTTTAACAAACTATACATTTTTCTTATTTTAGTCATCCGCATTTTTGATAGAGTGAAACTAAATATGCTAACAAGAAATAAAAAACACTGATGTGCAATATAAATATTTAAAAGATAATACTAAAAAGTACTTAAGTATTACAGTTAAAGAGCAATGCAATACATACGCAACAAAAAAAACTCTGTAGCCAGTTGTCATTTTCAGCAGATTTTTATACAGGAGCATTGTATACAATAAAAAAAAACTGAGATTATTTCACAACTTTATTACAAGTATTGAAACTTTGTGATTATTCTGGCGTGAAATTTTCGTTGAGTTTGATATTTTGAAACAATTAATTTGTGAACGAGTTGCGATTTTACGCAAATATTTCTCGTACAAGAGCAAAACGACCAAACCAATGTAGATGTTAAAAACATTTACTTCGCTTTTCAATACATATACATTGAAAGGTATTTATATTTTCAATTTAAATCAGTGAGAACAGTAAATTGTATATATATATATATATACTGTTCTCACAGATAAAATGAATTTACGTTTTAAAAACGCCGTTTCTTTTTTCGATCGATTTTGTAATTTATTGCTGTATTAGAGAAAGTCCGATATAGTGAAAGGAAAACAAAAAAGATATTTACACCACTTTTGTAAGTAAATAAGTGAGAGTAACATGACAAGTTATGTTCCAAGAGACGTGACAAGATTAATGCCTGAATCACCACTGTAACTCAGCCCACCACTATGCTAGTGTTTCAGTTTCTCTACGAAACGTAAATTTCCGTAAAATTTTCGGATTATCTATAAATATAAAAATATGTTTTTTCACATCAGCTTTAGAGAACAATTTTAAATACTATCTCGTGTTCTTCCCGGATTCGATAAATTTAATTAATATCATAAAAGTAATGATGCAAAAACGTCTTCACAAAAAAGAAAATATATGGTACGCGATATAGTGCAGGGTTTCTGGTGGTTACATCATAACTTACTTTACAAATGCTAGGTTAAATATCTAAGCTAAACTTTAATGGTCGTGGTTATTAAGAATTCAATCACTTCATGAGTTGATTTCATACTCATATGCAAGACCTCCATGACAGTGTTAAAAAGTAGATATTGACATTTTTGAGGTTTTACTTTCCTCCTCTTACCATGTATTGGAATTCTCGTTCTTTTTATGCTCACTGTGTCTTTGAAAAGAGCAATAATTTGTTTTACACGAGTAATTTTTAAAATGTTCGGTCAATAGTAAAAATATTGGATACTTAAAACGTATATAAATATAGGTATATATAGAGGTATATACTGGGTGTCCCAAAATTACAGGACCAAACTTCACCAAATTGTTCAGGAGGTCAAACTGAACGAAAAATGTTATATAATGTATAGTCCTATCTTGCTTCGTTTACCTTAGATCGGCCATTTTGTTCTTTACATACAAGTAATTTTATTTTTAATACGGGTTTACCAATTTTGTTGAAACTTAGCACAAATATTATAAACATGAACATAAGTTGTAAAAAAAATATATTTTTTTTAATCTTATGTATATTTTCAAAATGGCGGCCATTAAAAAACGGTTGGTTTTCAAATTATTTAGGTTTTAATATTTTAAATGGCCGCCATTTTGAAAATACACATAAGATTTAAACAAAATTTTTTTTACAACTTATGTTCATGTTTATAATATTTATGCCAAGTTTCAACAAAATCGGTAAACCCGTATTGAAAATAAAATTACTTGTATGTAAAAAACAAAATGGCCGATCTGAGGTAAACGAAGCTAGATAGTACTATACATTATATCTCATTTTTTCGTTCAGTTTGACCTCCTGAACGATTTGGTGAAGTTTGGTCCTGTAATTTTGGGACACCCAGTATAAACGTAAATATAGGTTTTATTTTAGTCATTGTTAAACAAACAACTCCCAGAACCCAATCATTATTTTTCGAAGTAAACGTAGATTTTTTAACGTAGAATCGCAGGTGGTTCACAATATTGTGAGGTACAATAACAACATATTTGTCAGTAATAATTGGAACGCCATTCCTAATTTTGGCACAACAAAAGATATATTTCATGTGAGGCTAGTATCTTCAAATCTAAAATGAAAAATGGATTAATAGTTCGAAAATAAATTCGTACAACATTTTTGCTGTTTAATGGCTGGCGTTTTTTAATGTACGAACAATATTTTTTTATCTGTTTTATCAATAATTTAATTAATAAAAAAAATTTCAAAAGGCATCTAATTATAGATCAGCAGATTACAATGGTTAGTGAAATGTAATTTGTAATTGAGTAATTTTAAACAGTTTATTTTTGCCTTTGTATTACTATTTATTTATTATTATTTATTTATAATAATAAGCTGCTATACTTATACTGTATAAAAGTAAAGTCAAAGGCTCACTACTGTAGGCCAGTTAATTAAACAATCAACATTGTGAACAATAATCCAGCAAAATAAAAAATAAAAATTGAAATTGTAAATAAAAAATTGAATATTTTTAATAAAAATGTTGACAAATAATTCCATGTTGAATTATCTATGTTACTGATTCACAGATCTATCATCGCACTGTTTATATTGAAGTAACCGTACATTACATACAAAAAGTTGTGCATCCCTTGTGGGGATCGAACCCACGACCTTTGGATTAGAAGTCCAACGCGCTATCCTCTGCGCCAAAGGGACTATGTGTACAATTTTAATCAAATTACTCTCGGGCTGGTAGTGGATTAAAATGAAAAATAATACATACAAAATAAATTTAATTATTTAGATACAAGCCTACTGAAAACGATCTAACAATAATTGTTATTGCAAGGAGAATGTGTTTGGACTTTAAAGAGAGCGAATCGGTTTTGGGTTTGGTAAAATATGATTTATGTTAATAACTTCCCTAAATATAAAAAAGGAGAACACAAATTTCTTGATCACTCCAGTGAAATTACGGACATTTAAAAAAGGCAATTTGGACCATTTTATAATAAGGTCAAAATAAAAATGGATGAAGATAAAAAAAGTGAAATATTTTTAATACAGTATTATGTACATGGGTTAACGCTTCAGGAAGAGTAAAAAGGCTCGTTTATGCTAAATAGAATCATGCTTCTTTAAAACTATTTCATGGTTACTTGTTATAAATTGTTAAAAAAGTTGAAAAGTTTTAGCTTTGAGGGACGTTTTGAGGACAGATTGAGGTTAGGGTATGCCGAACCGTCCTTCCAATGTGATCAGTTTACACTCGCGTCATCATCATTGATGATTACATAACTATTTATTGATTGGTTCATATCACGGTTGAATAAGAATTCGTCGAAGAAACAGAATGTCAACAACTGCCAATGATAAGCCTATCAACGTAGCTCACTACTTATTATATAGATGAAACCAAATCTTCCATGGTTTGGAACCCGCATAAAAATTTATATGCTCTTCGTTGTTTATTGGATTATTGATGACTAAAAATAGTATATATTCGTTTATAAAACGGCTACACTTCTTCATTTCATTCATTACACTCACTTTTAAGAAGGATTTTTCTTTAAAATACATAGTATTTGACAAATTAGACATAGGCTATGAAATTGATAATTTACTCGAGGTTCCTGATTTAACGCTTGACTACCTACTTAGGCAAGTCGAGCGCCTTGGGAAAGGTCATTTACTGAAGATTCTGATAAAAGATAAACTCTAAAATATAATAGGGTTGTGGGCGCTAAACATTACCGTTACCTTATAAATATTGGATCTGCAGAAAGGTCAGTTTTACTTGACCTTGTAAAGTTACTCGACCTTAAACCGATTTGACCTTTAAATAATATTGTTACATAACGTAGAGATGTGTTCTCGGTCATAACTCGCACATTAATATTTAATTTAGTAATCGATACGTAACTTCACTTATATGATTTAGTGAAGACGTGAATTTGACATTTACATAAAGCGTAGCTCAGGTTTAAACAACATTTTAATAGCTTTTGAATAATAATTCGTATTCATGTAGTCATTTAAGTGAGCTTATCAAATGTACTACACAGACCGTTACTGTTCTTAGAGCACTATTAAAGCACAAAAAAGGATCTAGATATCAATTATCGGTATTGAAAGAGATAAAGATATTTTTGTTGTTTCTGTTATCGCCAGCGCGATACTTTTATGAACTACTAACACTCATGTACAAATACAATTACATAACCTCAAACACAATGCAGATTTTTACGGGCGCGAAGGAGATAAAATTACATGAGTTACGCACAAATTCACAGCTATGATTTATAAACTTCGTCAACCTAAATGTTGAAACACAAAGCAAGCACAAAGTGGTTTTAGTTTTATTTGAAAACCTACTGGTGGTACGACTGTGGTTAACAGCTAACAGGGTAGGGAAATTAGGTTATTACTGCTGCTTGCATAAGCAACACTCGTGCGAGTGCGTGCACGCGTGCGCATGCGCGTGTCAACAGACAGCATTTTATCCGTTTATTTGATTTTTATAGAAACCTTACTTTCTAGATTATCTTAGATGAGCTCGTTTAATGTCAAATCCTTCCAAGGAAATGGGTTTTATTCTAATATATTCATAAATCATTCAGTTGTTACGGATTTTTTTGTTAAAGCGAGTTTTGTGTTTCTGTTAAAGCTTTCTCATTTAAAGGAAAACATTATTTTCAAAACATCGTTTTAACACTATAAGTGTCTTTATAGTTTTAAATTTTTCTATAAAATACTGAAAAATATGTAAAATAACATAATACAGGGAAACAAAGAAAGACGTGTGCATATGATGTTAATAGAACATAAAGGTTAGTCTAGGACTTTAAAAAAATTTAGTTTGTGTCTGTATAGACTTAAGCAGAATAATAATATATATAATACATTTAAAAAACGCTAGAATATTTTACAGAAAATTTCATGTTTAGGCTAGTTTATAGGCTTTATTGTCAATGTTGAAATAGGTAAACGTAGCTAAAAATAGACGTTAGCATTTTAAAATATTATGTTGTTAATAGCCAATTTTTTTATATTATTCGTTTAAAATTTTCTGATTTAAATAGGAGACTAATTCGGTTTTAAAATTATTAGTTTTTTTAATGTAATAATTACTATTTTTGTTATTTTGAGTCTAATTAATTAATTTGTAATAATATAAATTGTAAATTTTTTTATTTTCACCTAGGACCAGCCCGTGAGTAATTTGACGTAAATGCATTACATAGTCCCTTTGGCGCAGAGGATAGCGCGTTGGACTTCTAATCCAAAGGTCGTGGGTTCGATCCCCACAAGGGATGCAAACATTTTGTTCGTCAATCTAAAATTCCTCGTAATATAAAATACTATGAAAGATATGTAATGCAATAGATAGACACAATTCAAAATTATTTTTTATTCTATATTAATTTTGAATTTATTATACACCATTAGTGGTAAGAAATAATTTTGTATATTTTACAATACATTAGCATGGAGACAGTGAAATATAAGTTAATAAAGCGACATAATTATGGATAAGAGAGACCCTATTTGTAATGCAGTTCTAAACTTGAACCCATGTTAAAATACTAAGCCTAAGAAGCGCGGCCGGCAGCTAGTACCATCTTAAGAAAATATAAATTGGACACTTGCAGAATTTGTTACATCATATGCTGTTCTAAAAATTTGGAAGCCAGGTTTTTTAATGCGTTCCAATCACTGTTTTAGAGCTATTATAGAAGTTGTGTTCTTCAAATTCATACCGGAGATGTAATAATAATAACGATTAAAAGTTGAAAATTGGAAAAGGAAGGTGAACTGGAGCTAAACTTACAATTCAAACTGAATCAACCCTTCCTACCATAGCTACGTTATGTGCAGAAAATTCGATTGCTCCACAGATCGTGTCAGAAACATTGGAGTGCACTCAATTGTGTACCTGATGAGACAATGAGACTGCCATTTCACCTATTTAAAGGTGTCTCTGATGTCGAAAATATGAAAAGGTTCGTTTTAAGCTTCTTCGTCGCCAACTTTCTTTGGATCTCTTCAGGCGGACATGACTCAAGATTCCAGGAGTCAAGTCTGAAACAGTGTCAGATACCAGACGCTGCACTTAAAGAAAAGTGAACTAGAGCTAAACGCAACATTCAAATTGAATGAACCCTTCCTATCACAGCTACGTTATGTATAGAAAACTCGATTGCTTCACAGTGCTTAGAGATCTTGTCAGAAACATCTTAGTGCACTCAATTGTGCACCTGATAATACAATGAGACTGCCATTCCATATATTTAAAGGTGTCTCTGATGACGAAAAGAAGTAAAGGTTCGTTTTAAGCTTCTTCGTCACCAACTTTCTTTGGATCTCTTCAGACGGACATGACTACAGATTCCAGGAGTAAAAGCTCAGACAACGTCAGATACCGGACGCTGTACTAAAATAAAGTTGAACTGGAGCTAAACTCAACATTCAAATTGAATTAACCCTTCTTACGATGGCTAAGTTATGTGCAGAAAACTCGATTGCTCCACCGTGCTTAGAAATCGTGTCAGAAACCGTAGTGCACTCAGTTGTGCAACTGATCAGACAATGAGACTGCCATTTTATTTTTAATATCAATATCAATTTCAATAAAAACTTGTTTTTTAAGAACCTAACCAACATTTTTTTATCCTAAGTGTTAGTCCCGATCTGCCCAACGGATGCCTATTACACATAACATAGCTATCGTAGGAAAGGTTGATTGAATTCGAATGTTGAGTTTGACTCCATTTCACCTTCCTTTTATTAACTGGAGCTAAACTTACCATTCAAATTGAATCAACCCTTCCTACCATAGCTACGCTATGTGCAGAAAATTCGATTGCTCCACAGATCGTGTCAGAAACATTGGAGTGCACTCAATTGTGTACCTGATGAGACAATGAGACTGCCATTTCACCTATTTGTAAAGGTGTCTCTGATGTTGAAACGATGAAAAGGTTCGTTTTAAGCTTCTTCGTCGCCGACTTTCTTTGGATCTCTTCAGACGAACATGACTCCAGATTCCAGGAGTCAAGTCTGACACAGCGCCAGATACTAGACGCTGCACTAAACGAAAGGTGAACTGCTAATCTGAATGTTCAAATTGACTCAACCCTTCCTACCACAGCTAGATTACAAGTTTTAACTAAAACACATAAAATTATGCCTTCCTCGATAAAGGAAGATTCTTTTTGGATAATCGAAGTTGGATGCGGTCACAAGCGACGTGTGAACGTGTGAGCGGCGTGACGACCACCCCAACTGTCACCGAACAATTAGGTCTGAGAGGTCGTGAGAAGCGACAATTAGCCTCGGCAGGAAGGGTAGGCTCGCCACACAAGAGGCCTCCGCCCCCCTGGAGATTGATGTTGGCCTGGGGCCACTGGGGCGTCCAGGGAGGATCTTGGAGACGCGTGCTACAGCAATCGTCCTTCATTGGAGTGGTTTGTTCAGTAATGGACTGATATGGTTAATAGGCATTGCCTTGCCTCCTCACAGAAAGTTATAAAATATACAGGGTGTTACTGAACTGTAGCAACAACTTTCGTGAAAGCATTCCATTTTCATTAAAAAAAGAGACATCGTTTTTAAGGATCGCCCACATCGTACTGTTTTGCAACTGTATATGGCGTTTTTTTTTTTTTACTAAACGTTCGTAAGTCGAGAATGAATTGAGCTACAGCATTGTAATTTTGAGTAGTCATTTGCCTTGTATACGCTCAAAAATATGGCAACCAATTTAAAATTTACACTATGTACATCTTTTATATTTAAGTATACAAATATTACCATAAACTATAAACATGAATAGACATTCATGAAAACTTAAAAAACAAAAAAGTGTTATTGAACGCATAAGGTGCTATAAAAAAAAAAATATGGTTGTCTGTAAAGTCGGTTTTACGGGCGAAGATTTTACGTGACAACGTCTTTTTTCTCGGTAGAAATTTATTGATATGAATATTATTAAATTGCACAATAGGAACAAGGAATTGAATGAAAATAAGAATTGCACAAATTTTAACTATAGAAATATATTTTGTTTACTAAAACATTGTACATAATTTGAAATTAATTAAAATTTGTTATTGTAAATGGTAAAGTTGAATAAAACATTTACTAAAATTGGAATTTGAAATTCTTGCTAAACACAGTTAAATTCTAACTCCGCGCGTGGTGATTGGTCGGTTTAGTTCGTTTGTTTGGTCGCACTGTTATGACAGGTTAGAGGTTATAATTTGTTATTTTAAATGTTTGACTAGCAATACGCCTTGTTTCTTCTCAATCGACTGAATTACGATTGATTGCAGAGTGATTTAAACTAATAATTTACTTAACACTATCAACATTTGTCAATAGTATGACATAACCTATAAACTCAGTTTCTCAACTTTTGTGTCAATCTAACAATTAATCAATCAATCATAGTTTACGATAATGAAATATCAGTGTACAATTATTTACCTTTATTGTTGTAGTTGTTGTAAATGACGAATCTAAGCACTCCACATTTTCACGAATAAAACATAGTTATCTGCTTTATCCCGTGCGGCCGACCCACAGTTATCTGCTTTATCCCGCGCGGATCCCTTGCGGCGGACCCACTGGACGGGCATCGTAACGTTACCGGGCGTTACACTTTTTCATGAGTGACTCCGAGCCGCAACCTAATTTAAGACGTTGTCACGTCAAAAGAAAATACATCTTTCTCGTATGTTAGGATCGAAATATAGCTTGGTAAATTACTTTTACTTGTTTATTGCAACAAAATGTTACATGAGTTACATAAAAAGTAATTTTTTAGATTATTTTGAATGTTATGACTGTATGTTATAAAACATTTTGCAATATTTTTACCATCATAAGTCTTTTGCTTTTATATTCGTTTTACTATGATTATAACTACGTTCGTTTCACGCTCCTCTTTGGTTTGTTGGATCGATTTGTCCCATCTCCAGTTTAGGACAGTGCCGGATTTTTCGCTTCTCACCTTAGGTTTCCCGGACCACATCACACGCGCTTATCAGCCATATCCTAGCGATAACAGAGCTGAATCCTGTTCCACAATTAACGTGCCCTCTACAGGACGGTCTAGCTAGGTACGGCGGGGCCGACTCCACATTGTCCGGTGATGTATGGGGGCAATTTACCGCGATATGCTGAGCGCACCACACTAGGCTATCGGCCGCATTCAATACACCGCACTTATACGGCCTGGCCTAGCTGCATTGCATTATTTATACCCGGCTAGAGCGAGCTGCATCGGGCTAATTAGAATATTCGGGAGGGGCTCGCCCAGTTCGGATAGAACGCAAGCACCTATAATTATTACTCCGGTACCAGGCCGGCGGCCGAATGCAAAACGAAACTAATTAATGAGCGCCTGCACTCCCAGTTTCGCCTGGTGCGCATCATCATTACAGTCCGGCCAACCTCCGGACAGTTATTAACCCTCTCGGAGAACGGTTCCCTGTCATATCGTTAGGATTGATGGAGGGCCTCTCGATATGGTGGTTATTTTCATCAAGAAACATTAATTTTTAATTTAATAAGTTAATGTGTAGTAAAACAACGTTATAAAGTTGAGGTCGCCGCGCCCTACCGTGGTTTCTCTAGCGGCCGCAGGGCCCCCAGCTGCTATAATGTCAATCATCAGTTTTACACTCATAACAGTCTTCGTATCGTATCCTCCAACTATAATTTTTGTCCAACGTGTTGTTCGTGTAGACGTCCATCAAAATAATATTTACCTCCGTATATCATCTGGAACATTCTTCGAGGTCAACCGCTGATTTTACCAAAAGCATAAAAATCACTATTTCTGATCTTGAATACTATTTTTCTAACAATTTCACGATAAAAAATATTGTCTTTTAATAATTCTTCTGATAATATAGGTCTTGAGAATTTTACAGATTTCTGCGCAAGGAAGTAGTGTTATTTTCTTCATAACCGATTTATTTTATTCCATGATCATAAACACCTGCTGGATAAAACCAGAAGGCTAAAAATGCTAAATTATACAATGCTGATTTTAACGTATCGCAACATTCCTCACTTCCAACAATTCTCAAAATCCAAGTAAGAAAGAAATATTAAATATTTTTTCAAAGAGATAAAACGTAATGTATTGGGAAATATTGGATCAAAGACGTTATGAAGATAACATTAGACGTGTCATAGGAACTTGAACTAAAGAAAAATCGGGAAAAAACTATGACGACCGACAAGATTCGCTGACTGGAAGTAATTAAATAAGTGAATCAACACTAATTACATTCCTGATTCATGGTAATTTGCTCATGATGCGGAATACACTCTTCAACATTACAACATTACAGTTCCTGTACCTGATCATAATAGTTATAATAAGGTCATAATAGCTGATTTTCACATATCGCAACATTCGTCACTTCTAACAATTCTCAAAATCCAAGTAAGAAAGAAATATTCAATATTTTTCAAAGAGATAAAACGTAATTTATTGGAAAATATTGGATTAAAGACTTTTTGAAGATAGTGTTAGACATGTTATGGGAACATTAACAAGAAAAACATTAAGAAAAGAAGACTATGATTACAGACAACATTCGCTGACTGGAAGTAATTAAATGAGTGAATCAGCACTAATTACATTCCTGATTCATGGTAATTTACTCATGATGCGGAATACACTCTTCAATATTACGCTTCCTCTACATGGTCATAATGACATAGTTGCAGTTTACAAAGTTATAATCATCAATGACGTGTGTTAACTTCTTAAGTTGGCCAACCTGTGTAGGTTAAGAATGACTTGTTAACACGACAGAGAAGAGAAAGTTGATCAAGAGTTACAGTATTGAAGAAATAAGCCTAACTCCTCTGCAATGCTATTGTGTAACATATATATTTTGCAATCTCAACAGTTAGAGGGCACGTGTAGCATGATGTTGTACATGAAATACCACAGAACACATGTAGATAAATTCAAATGCAATAGTCGTGTACGAAACACTTTGGCCTAAAGTTGTACCTGATACACAATGTAGGCTACTATGAAACAAGAATGGTTTTACGATTTCGATAAGGGAACCTGAATACCTTATGCGAGCCTGAACAGTTTAAAGTTTTTGGAATGTTTTAACTCTGTAGTGCTTTAGAAAAATAATGTCTAGGCATGCCTGACAGATTGGTATGGAATTTGTAGTTAAAGTAAGATGTGAAGGAAACAGGATTTTCCGGACATTTGCCATCGTTCAGTGATACAAGAAATCAGCATTACTACGTTTCGATATCTGCAGTCTGATCTCTTCTTCAGGTAAATAACTAACCTAACACATAATTATAACCTAGGTTAAAATAAACAAAGCGTTGTGACGCGGTAAGTCAGGAATCACAATGTTGTGTGACAACTTTACTGACTCAGAAACATGCACTTAATAAAAAAACACTTAATAAAGTAAGATGAAAACAACTGCAGAAGCTGTGGAGAGCTAGAAAATCCACTCGACCTTCTACTATAGGAGCCGTGAGCCACACAACCTGGCTTTCCTTGAAATCAATAGAGATATTCTTCCTAAATATGAGATCGATTATCAGCCCCAACTAATTTTGGTAGAGGTCGAATTGGGAGGGCAGCGAAAGGGTTAAAAATGTAAAACTATACTTATTTATCACATAGTACTTCTTGTAGCTTGACTCACTTAAAACCAGCTGTTGGACACTAAAATTTTAGATATATCACTGTCAAGACGACTAGACAAAGATACTGGAAAACCTCCTGTTTCAAGGGTTTTATAAGGATAGCCGAGGCCAATTTGACGTACATTTACGTGTCTTACAGCTGATTTTAAATGTATCAAGGAAGAAAAACTATGAGCTGAGAAAAAATTATTGTTTGGTATTTTCAACCCTTTTGATACCTTTTCGTTTCGACCTCATCAAAAGCTAGCCCGTTTGGCGACAAGAAAACCCAGGTTGTGTACTTATACAGTACAAATTTACTTTCGGTTCCTAAGTTATTCTGAAGAAATGAGCTGAATAAAAAACTGATAAGTTTTTATGATCAAACAACATGATCTCCTGCCTATCATTATTTCCTTGCGTTGTTTCCATATATTGTTGGCAATTTTAAAAATGAAGATACATCGTTAAGTAAAATAGTTTATCTATTTCTCCCACAGATCAAATAACATGATCTCCTTGCCTATCACTATTTCCTTGCGTTGTTTCCAAATATTGTTGGCAATTTAAAAAATGAAGATACGTCGTTAAGTAAAATAGTTTATCTAATTCTCCCACAGATCAAACAACATGATCTCATTGCCTATCATTATTTCCTTGCGTTGTTTCCAAATATTGTTGGCAATTTTAAAAATGAAGATACATCGTTAAGTAAAATAGTTTATCTATTTCACCCACAGATCAAACAACATGATCTCCTTGCCTATCATTATTTCCTTGCATTGTTTCCATATAATGTTGGCAATTTTAAAAATGAAGATACATAGTTAAGTAAAATAGTTTATCTATTTCTCCCACAGATTATGGCTATCAGTGAATTGTGTAAATTTTATAGCAGGATATGGTATCCAGTCATTAATAATAATGAATATCGTAATTTTGACCTACGGCGTATAATAGGCAATTAAAAAATCAATAACTATAAAACTGTAAAAAATATAAGTAAAATTAATAGCAAAATGGAAGTAGGTAAATCGCAAAAGCGTGTCATGGAAATCAAACTAAATAAGCATGGCACATTTAACATGTTTTTTTCTATCTAAGAACAAGAAAATGTAATCTAGTGCTATAAGGACCTGTTTGCTAGTTCCGGAGTGACAGGATATTTTGGATGGGTAAGGTAAGAAGGAGAGGCCAGCTCTGAACCAGTCCCTCCAATCAAAGCAGGCAGGGGGTAGCACACCCTTATGTCTAAGCTGACAAAACCTTTGACTCTTAGGGGACAAACCCCAGTAACCCAAACAGCCATCTCCCGCAGTAGACTAGACCTATCGAATTACCCTTGCACCTCAGTATCTCGACAATTTGCGGTTAGTGATGTGCCGCTCCTGGACATCCATAAGGTTGCCCAGATTTAAGTTACACATCGGTTTCTGCTGTAATCACTGTGGGTTCAACTGGAAGATGTAAACCAGCCAGAAGTGAACTCTCCTGGTGAAATTCAAAACGTTTTATTGAGCACAATATTACAAATCGTATTAATCCGTCTTTTGAACTGAGGGAACTACGGCTGTAAATTACTCAGTAATGTGTGTAGCAGTTTAGTGGTTATAATAGGAACTGCTTATTGTACTCACACTGCCGTATCACGCAGTAGACTATACCGAAATTGCATGCAATTAAACTAAAAACTAGCAACATCTAACTGTACATCACATACAATCATTGAGTTATAAAACTGTCACCAATCACATAAATATCGTAACATTTACATAAGATACAATTGTATGAGTAACACAAAATGATGTTTTACCGTTTTTGTTGTGAGATATAATGTAAATGTTATTTACTTCGGATTTATAAATTAGATTATAAATACAAAACATCTATGTAGTTATAGAGTTATAGTACATATAATTGATGATTTAAACAACAGAGAACAATTTTATTATATACTAGAGTTGTCTTAGATAATACAACGTGTTAACTAACGCCCACAATAATATATGACGAGTAGTCTCCACTCAATCCAAAAATCATATATTTAAATTTTGGAAAATCTTATCACGTATACTGAAGTCAAATATAATTATACATATATTTGGAATTTATAAGCTCAAAGATGAAAATTTCTAAAAAAAACTTTGCATTCTTATTAAACCTAATACATAGGGCGTGAAAACTGAAAATAAAACAAAAGACCCAACGCTAAGACTTATTCCTTTACTGATTTTTATGACCACGTGACACAATTTATATCCGTAAAAATCTCAAAATGTGACGTAAGCGATTAAAACTATACCTTCGAGAGATTTTAAAAAACTGGACTTTTGGTTTTCATGAAGAGAGCATCGAAATATTTCAAAAGTGTTTGCTTATCTGGGGACGTATTGAACATATGTACTAGAAAAGCTTTGCCGGAATAAATTGGTTTTTATTTCTTTCCTACTCTATGTCATCTTCTTCATCCAATTATGTACAACTTTTGACTACCTATTTCGTACTGTATTGTATTCTCCTTTCTCAACGTGTTGAAGAAGGAGTATTCTAAAAACCGTGTCCTTCCTTCAACTGAAATGGCGGACGGTGAAAAAGCATCCATCGTGTTTTACGTGTCAATTTGACTCCACACATCGTGCTGAATCCCACACAGCAGTGGGGCCAGTAAAGGTGCCCTGAAAGGAGGGGCTACTGTAAGTGACGTCACGATATGATTCAGGTTTACGCGTCTTTTAAGGCATAAACACGAGGGCCTACGCGCTGCGCTCGCCCACCTTTGTTTATAATTGTGACACGTCCCGCCCCTCTATCCCGCAAACGGAAATGACACAGTTAATATGGCAACGCTTACACGAGCCATCTATTGTCCCGTCGATCACAGTTTCTTCCCGAGCATATCTCACCCTCTGCGGCTCTTCTCTTTGGTGTTATCAGTTCGCTTCTAGTTTTTGTACTTTGCTAACAACATAAACCGAAGCAAACACGGGAAATAGGATGATACTATGGAAGGAATAGGAAATAGTGGTTGGATTTTTAAATACCAATGGCGCAGTGTAGTGGGTACAACGGTTATCGCAAGGTAACCGGATCAAGCAACGTCGAGCGTGGCTGCTGCTTGGATGGTTGACCGCTGAGCGATCCTGTCCTTGGTGATGCCCAGCCGTTGGTGGTGGTTCGGAAGTCACCTTTAAGCCGTTGGTCCCCAGGTTAACAGTTAGAGAGTTCTTCTTAGCCCCAATTTCGCCTGGTTAAAAAAGACATTCTTTGGCTTTGAATTTTTACTATCTCCTCTTCTGCAGAACATATTATTAGGTTTAGGTTACTCTCAACTGTGTCAATGACTGCTCTTGTGCCATAGGTTACTCTCAACTTAAGAGTTAGAGAGGGCTTCTTAGCCTTAACTTCGCCTGGTAAAATAAGACATCTTTACTTTAGTTTACTTTTAATACTTTATTTTACCAAGTAACTCCCGCACCTTCTCTTCACTCCATTGTATAAGGCAACCTCTGAGACCTCCAGTGGTTAGGAAAGTAAAGTTGAGAATTGAGACCAGAAATTATTAGACGCACTGCACACTGAGACCTACTTACACAACAAGTGGTTGCGCAAGACGGAAGAACGAAGCTTTTAATCCAGTAGGCGAGTTCGAATTTGCATTGGATACATGTACAGTTTGTGCATTCTTAGAACCGATAGAGAAATTTCTCATAAGACAGAAATTGATTCTCGCCAGCGCTGGTATTGATGGAAGTCGAAATGAAAGAGTATCAACAGGGTTGAACATATGAAATGATAAAATTTTTTAGATCATATTTCTCATCTTGAGCGACTTTCAGTCTCTTTATCTATTTGTCTGAGGGTGATAGTATATTATTATGTATGTGTCTGGAAGTCGGTTTTAAGTCCATCAAGGTTGGAAAAAGGTAAGAAAAAAATATCGCTTAATATTTTTAACCCTTGCGATACCCTTTCATTTCGACCTCCCCCAAAATTAGCGCAGCTCATGATCAGTTTATTTTTGAGTACGGGTTGAGCGGCTATAAAATGCAAATTGGCTATCAGATCCTAGACTATTTAGGCTGTTGAACGTACTTCTATTATTTATTGTTTATGCTTTAAATGACTGGTTACTTTGATGCTTGCACAATTTCGTGGTGTAAAATTCACCTATCGCAGGAACTTCGTAGTTATGGCGGCAATAACTAATGTCGTCAAATCAGTGAAGTCCATCCCAAGCGCCCTTCTTTGGCTGGAACAATGTAATAATGCTCCTGTTAAGAAGTAGCCAGTTTAAGAATTATTTTTATTGTAAATACAGGTTAATATATTCGTTTAAATGTATTTTAAAGTAGGAATATGAGTTATTACGCAAATAAAATTTAAAATCTTTAAAACATAGATAGCCAAAAGACATCAGTTGATTGTTGTGCCTTGCCTTTTATAATTCGTAGTTGTTTAATAGGCTAGTAAGCTCAGAAAATTTAGTAGAAAACCGAGTTAATATACTGTGTGCTAAAGTAAAACTGGGATGTTATCATAAACTAAAATGAACATCGAATCACGATTTATTTGTTTTGAGCTTCTTCGGCGCCAATGTTTTTGGATCTGTTCAGATGGACGTGGACTTTAGGATTCTAGGAGTTAAGTCTGTGACAGCTTCAGATATCAGACGCGGCACTAAGTGGAAGTTGAAATGTAGCAGAACTCAACAATCACGTTGAATTATCCCTTCCCACCATACCTACGTTATACATATTAATAACATATTTTAGGACAAATAGCCATTGAAACATCCAGAACGTGAACTTTACCGTTTAGCAAACTCCGTTCAGATAAATTTTTCAACAGGAATTAAATCTTGATAAGTAAAAAAGTCATCATTTCAAACAATGATACTAATTTTATTTATAAAGGGGCAAATAAAATTTGGTCTGAATCCGTACAAACTCATTTGGTAAGACTAAATACGGGGCTACCTGATTCACTGTCAAAACCGTTGTTCTTTTCGGTTAAAATTTTGCATTGAACATCAGTAAAGGTTTGATTCTTATCTTTTGTGTCTTTCTATATCTTATTGATTACCTATTTGCCAATGGCGCAGTGTAGAGGGTACGGCGGTTATCGCGAGATAACCGAATCAAGCAACGTCGAGCGTGGCTGCTGCTTGGATTAGTGACCGTTGAGCGATCCTGTCCTTGCAAGCAGCCCGCCTGCCCGGCCGTTGGTGGTGGTTCGGAAGTCACCTATAAGCCGTTGGTCTCCAGGTTACGTGTTGGAGAGGACATCATCTCTAACTTCGTCTGGTAAAATACGACATTATTTTACTTTATATTTGTTATTCGTCTGCACTAAACATAACTGAGCGTGTAAACCTAATTGGTTTGTATGTCACTTTCAAAATGATGTATCGTTAATAATATAGGGCGTATAAAGTAAAAATAAACAAAAGACCCAATATTGAAACTTGGGGAATTCCCAATCAGAATTCTTTTTAACGCACTGCAATTGATAATATTTTAATTTCCGCTCACTCAAATCGACAGTTATATTTCCAAAAAAGAGAATAACTTCCCTCTTAATCGTACTTAAGTTTGGTACTCAGTAATGGTATGAACCTCTCTTACTTGTCGGTTGTGGTGGTTGAGAGTCGGTGTGAGAACACTCCACGGCCGGTACCGCTGACCTGGTCGGTCCCCCGCGGTCACAACAATTACCTCTTGTCATCGGCCATTGTTCCTCTTCATTCATCATCACCCAGCCGTACTACGTACTCAAGATGAATGGACTTGGCGATGCCCCGATGTCAAGTCAAGAGTGGGTGGCGTGCTATGTTCTCTCGGAGCGGTTGGTGATTATAGATACAATCAGTTTACATTGCGACTTCCTGGTTTTCCGGTAGAACCTTTTCCATATGCATATAAGACAAGATATAAGTACGCCACAACATAGGTCGTTACAAGCTTCGTTGAGTTTGCATTCAGATTTTAAAATCTATAGCTCATTTCCTTCTAGAGATGGCTTCAACAACGCTTAGCCAAATTCCATGGCTGGACATGCACCATCATGGAACTCATTCTTGTCTATTTATAAATGAAATGCCATAAGTCTGCAGATGAAATCTCTGTTGAGAAATTTTGTCACATGGTACATTCCGAGTTTTGTTAGTTAAGTTGGGTTTCATAACAGTGATTAAATAATAAAAGTCTACACACCAAGTCGCCATAAAATTATGTTGTATGAGTTGGGATAGTTAGGCTACATGTGGTAATACTCGTATATCACATATTTTAATCTCTTATTGGTGTACTGCGTTTGTATACCATTTATTTATTCTGTAGATTTCTATTTGCCATCACGGTTACTCATAACACCTATGTAAAAATGTTCACTATAATTCAACAAATCCCATGGAATGAAATGCATCACCATCGAACTCAGTGTGCCTCATAAAGAAATTAAGCTTCATCCAGAATTTAAAGTCTATAGTTCGATTCGTTTTTGAGATATCATACGGACAGACAGACAGACATACAGACAATCAAAAATGAAATTTTCCCAGCCCCACGTGTGATAGGCTTCAATTAAGCCCATCCAATAAGTGGTATGTTAAAAGCATTTGAGGGAAAAACTTGATGTAGGTACATACAAACCTGCCCTTTTCGGCAACCACTCATTAATTTCAACCTTTGACAGACTGTCGTTTTGTGATTCAGAGTTGTAGAATTCGTGGTGCTCACGATGAGCATCACGGTGCTACGAATACATTTTTATTCTCTTTTAAGCCTCAGGCTCTTGGCTATACAGGCTTGTTTTGGGTCACTGTGGCTGTTATTCCTATCGTGATTGGACCTCCCCGGGGTTTGAACCCGTGATCTCTCAGTGAGCCGTGACTGTATCCAATACTCTGCGGAGGAGGACTACGAGTACATTCGATACACTGGCTACTATTTCTTTCCATACTGTTTGAAATTTGAATTGTAATTAACTCAGTACAATAAGGCAAAATAAGGATGCAACCTCGGAATGAAAGATAATAAGTTAAAAATTTGCATACGTCTTTATTTTGATGGTATAAAACTTACATATAACTAATTTATTTATTGTATTCTACTGGCTGACCTCGCATTATCGTATATACAGGTAAGCGGTCCCCTACTCTTTGCGCTGTATCTAAAAAAGGGTTGAACGTACATAAAATTACTTCAGACAAAAGTTGAAGAGAATTCCCCGTTCTACAATTTCTCTAACCACCTTCAAAGTCATTTAGCGTAAGGGAAACGAGATATTTGCAAAAAACTGATTTTCATGAACTTTGACCTTAAATATCTAAAAAAGCGTACACGTGATTATATGAGACTTTTGAGGTAAGTTTTATACCATCAAAATAAAGACGTATGCAAATGTTTAGCTTATCATCTTTCATTCCGAGGTTGCATCCTTATTTTACCGGACTAAATACATACCAGCTGTTATTGAACCAACGAGGTAAGGTTCACTGTATTATTTGTAAGGCTCAGCCTTACACCATAGGTGCCTTTGAAAATCAAGATTAATATTCCCAAGAAAGTCATATTATTGAAAGTAAAAATAGGTAGGGCAATTTTCCATCTATAACATCTGTTTTCTTTTAAAATTGGATGGATTAAAAATCGTTGAATGCGTTAATTTAGTGGGAGCTAATACTACGCATGTGTAATGATAACAGTTCTGTGTCAATGACATAAATGACTAATATTACAACACGCTTTATCTGTAAAAAAACACCATAGTTGGTGACTTGCTTGACAATCATAGCATCAAAGAACATACGTCATACTTTATAATGAAAAACTAATTTTACAGAAATAATCTGTAAACTCTCAATACTCTGTAGCTCAAATTTACCAGAATTATTCAGAATTGCCGAGAATCTACGGTAGACAGTTATTTAGGAGTATGGGACTAAACTCCGATTTTATCAGCGAAAATCCATGTGTGAAATTCGCTACCACGAAACGGCAAATGCACGGTTCTCCTATCCTTACCCAAAGGGGCTGGACACTTTTAGCTTCGAACTTGTAATTTTACCCTAATGCTCTATCCACATTCCTCAATAACAGCTCCACAGCCGGACAGCTGCGACCGCTCGCCGGGCAAGCCATCATCGGCCTAAATGATTGTTATTAATTCCCTATTAAAGGACCAAATTGCCGTGCCCAATAGTTAAACAATGCGCGGCGCAGTGCGTTACCTTTGTATGTATTGGTGCTAATGCTTGCCCCGGGCGCTGCCAAAACCTCGACCATTAGCAATTACAGCTGGAAAATCGACGTCGATCCTTGTGTTTATGCCTTACTTGGTGTTAAGCGAACTCTAGCGTTAGAGATGAGTCACGTGGTCTCTGAGAGTGTGGCAGTAAAACTAGGGAATGTCTCTATCCTTCCATTATTGCTGGAGTATACAAACCAGAAGGATCATTTTTAGCGGAACAAAATGTTGATGTTTATAACCAGCAGATGCGGCATTTTCAGTTAAATACTACATCCGATGACAACGATTTTCGGAAATACTTTCTTCTTTCTTTAGAATCAAAGTAACATTGTGCAAATTGAATGGTTATTGGATGATCGGGCAACTGAGATTGGATGACTTTTGAACAGCGAAAAGTTGAACAAGTGCAATAATAGATAAAATAGGAGGGTATTTAAATGACAAGAATGGTACTTTTATGTACAGTAGGGCCTAATATTTAATTTTAATTAACATAACTGTCACACATGGGGACGGACTTCCTCACTTGTAAAACCCACGCAAATCTTGTGATCTTTTTGTTACACCTATACAAATTCTACACCTACCTCGGATAACCACAAAGAACCGAGAAATTTGTTCCAAAATCATTAATAAGGCGATCTAATTCTGCAATATAGGGTCGTGTAAGATGAAAATTCGATTTTACAAAACAGAACTAGCCTCAGTGAGGGGTAATTCATTACGTAGTGGGATCTTCGAGGCGTGCATACCACTTGACACAATGACCCAGTGTTGACCAATCGACCCTGATTCCCGGTCCAGGTATCCTCGATAAAGCTGGGTTGAGTAGAGTGTTTATAGTTACGTTAAAGGCAATAAAATTCGTACATTATTTATCGTCAGTTACATCTGGCATTTATATTCTTCAGATAACATCTTAAATAAGATGCAAAACACTTTATAAGTATTTTTAACCAGTTTTAAAAATAGGTGACGAGAGCCAGGGAGGATATACAACTTTCATCTTCTTCTGATTACATTGTTCAATCAAATCTGAGAAAATTTCCAGTCTGAGATAGGATGAGCTACAACATGTACACAAACAAAAATGACACACTTACTAATTTCCCTCAAAGAGTTATGATCTATTCTGTTACTAAGCAATCCAAGCCTATGGAAACTTATGTAGTTAGAAACCTGTAGCTGTAATAGGTTAAATAATTATTAGTAAATGCATGATATTAATTTACATACGTATTACCAGGGGTTAGTAGATGAAAAGGATAAGGTCCGTCCTAATTTCCCACGGAAGAATAACAAAATCATTCAGTTTACATCAAAGGAAAATTATTGGACAAAATTTATAGATTGTTGGTCTACAAATCAAGCAGTCCACGCTAGTTTATGCTATATTTGTGTAAAATGTATGTGGTTACTTAACAACATAACAGAAGAAGTTCATAAAGCCTTGTTACTTTGTTTAAAATTTGTTTAAAATAAGACAGTTATTGTGATCATTTCTGAATACAACGGCAGGCAATGACAAGCTAAAGTGTAACAAATTACTTAATGGTCTTTACACTGTCTGATGGATTCAGCGGTAGGCAGTGAGTAGCTGAAGTGTAAAAAATTACTTAATGGTCTTTACACTGTTTGATGGATTCAGCTGCAGGCAATGAGTAGCTGGTCTATGAAATTACTTAACGATCTTTACACTGCCTGATGAATTCAGCGGCAGGCAATGAGTAGCTGAAGTGTAACAAATTACTTAATGGACTTTACACTGTCTGATGGATTCAGCGGTAGGCAATGAGTAGCTGGTGTAAGAAATTACTTAACGATCTTTACACTGCCTGATGAATTCAGCGGCAGGCAATGAGTAGCTGAAGTGTAACAAATTACTTAATTGACTTTACACTGTCTGATGGATTCAGCGGTAGGCAATGAGTAGCTGAAGTGTAACAAATTACTTAATGGACTTTACACTGTCTGATGGATTCAGCGGTAGGCAATGAGTAGCTGGTGTAAGAAATTACTTAACGATCTTTACACTGCCTGATGAATTCAGCGGCAGGCAATGAGTAGCTGAAGTGTAACAAATTACTTAATTGACTTTTCACTGTCTGATGGAGTCAGCGGTAGGCAATGAGTAGCTGGTGTAGGAAATTACTTAACGATCTTTACACTGCCTGATGAATTCAGCGGCAGGAAATGAGTAGCTGAAGTGTAACAAATTAGGAGGATAGTTAAAAGACAATTTTATTTTTGTTGGCTTAAGCGATACAACGTTATGTAGCTTGGACCCTTATCTTTTCTACATCCTGAAAACTGAATAGTTGCAAACTGATGAAGAGGTTGAATAAGTCTTTGAAACTTTCATGAAACAGATTTGGTTAATAAAAATCTGTAACCATTACGTTAACTTTAAAGTTAAAAGAGATATCACGATAATAAAAGTAATCTTTCAACTTATTGGTCTATTGCAACTTTGTATCTGAGCGTAGTACTTCAACTGTCCCAGTTACCACTTGTTAGATAAAATTGAAAACTATGTAATTACTGGCAATTTTACTTAACAATAGTCTATTCGAATTATTGGCATATCATTCCAAGCAATATCAAAATGATGAGCATTCTGGACATTAAAAAAACTTTGTATAGGCCTACATTTAATTTAGGTATGTGTCTATTGTAACATGTATAATATATAACGAAGTTATAATAGTGAAGAAACGTCAGTCTTTTCTACCTACTTGGCAAATGTTGTATTACAGTACCGGTAATACAATATTTAATATAGGGTTTCATTTGAATCGTTCTAATTTGCAAGGGTTTACAGTCATTGCTTAATGGAATCAAAATAAATTTTCTATAAAAGATACTGTATGTCCAGGTATGTGACACCTTAAACATTTGATTCAGTGTCGGAGTAATCTGAAAAACAATTTATTTTAGACTCTAAATGTTGTTAAGTGTAAATAATAATTTCAAGGGCTTAAACAGACTTAAAATAAAATAATTGCAGTTGAAGGCAAAGCGAACAAAATTGTATAGTAACATTTTTTACTAAAAAAATACAAAAAACACACACAAAAACATAAAAAACACATAATACACACAAAATAAATAAAAAAAACACATAATACACACAAAATAAATAAAAACACATAATACACACAAAATAAATAAAAACACACATAAAAACCAAAAATACATAAAAAATACATAATTTGTACTAAATATTAAGTGTTATCTAACCAATTTTCGTTTCAATTAACCACTTTTAAGGTACAACTACATAGAGTGCTAGATGAGATATTTGGATTACATAATTTTAATAATTGTTTTTCAAATTAAATCTTGTTAAAAACAAATATTAACAATTACAGCGACAGCAACACAATAAAATAGAAATAAGTAGTGAATAATAATAACAACGCATATTTAATGACCTCTTTTTCAACTAGTTTTATTTGTTTCATTAAAATTTATTTTAAGAAAAAAAATATTAAAATAATATTACTATTAAAAAAATAACCAGCTTTAAACTGGGAGATAAATTTGATCAGTAATCCCCGTACGCTAATGATTGCAATTTTTCAAAAACCAGTTTTGGGGGGCTATTGCCAGAGCGGGGTTTATTGCTGAAAGCATATTATACTTTGTGAACACCATATTAGAGTCCTTTCATAACCCACGGAGAATAAAGTCAAAATTTTGATTAAAACAATCACAATTTCTGTACAAAAATTTACTAGTTACACTGTCGCGCGCTCCCCTTTGCGAGTGTTTTGACAAATTGAGGATATTATGAGTAACCTGGTAGACTGGTTGGAAAGAAGAAACAGCTGTTAATTAGCGAATGTTGTGTAGAGCGGCGGCGGCGGCGACGAGTTGGGAGGCGGGAGCGGGCCGCCCCCGCGCCGAGCGTCCTCTCTGATTCGCCGAGAGTTACAAGGCGGGCACTGCAGGGTGATTTATGTTATTATTATGGAGGCACTGGCACGCTGTCGCGCTCTGATACTTGCGAATCGTGAAACCGACTTGTCCTCTGTCAACACACAACCACCAGGTCCTCTCATATCGGCGGTTCCGTCAGTTCTTCCTTAGTCTTCCAATAGGTTTCACAGTGCAGAGGCACGGATTTAAACGTTTGTTCACGTAGTCGTGGAGTCTTCAAGTTTGATGCAACCATAAAAATATTTAAAGTTTTAAAATAGAGGAAAATTAAATTTGAATTAATATAACACTAGTTACAAGTTATCGATACTCACCCGATTGAAGAGCGACTTTAAAAATGCTTTAATCCGGTTTGTGATTCGCAACGAATTTAAACACTACTAAAGCCTAAAGAACATTTTATTACAAACAAAAATTATATAAAAAATATCCGAGGAAAATGTCATAAAGTAATATTCTGATAATGCGATTTCCAGATCCAAGAAACTGCAGGCTGCCCTTACATGTAAAATTAAATTTAAATTTGATTTAGCTTATATAGTAAATCCTTACCGATTGTAGGACTGTAGGTCCACGCCTAGTTTGACGAGGGTGGCTGACGTCACTTTTCTGCAGGGTAGGACAGTTAGTCCACGCCGACACCTGTGGACTAACTGTCCTACTTTTCAAAACTGACCTGGCCGTTCATTCGTTTTTCTACCTGCACTTATTCTTTATTCTGGTCAGTGATGCTTCGCACAGCGTACTGCTAAAGCAGTAAATATTAACAACAGTTTACTCAAGCTATCACATATGAAGTGGATTACTAATAGGGATTATATCTTAACGAATTCCATATAGCATTATATTACTATCTGATTAATTTGATATTGTCCTAATGAATCATAAACATCTACAGTAAGTTTGTATTTGTTATACCTTATATTGGACCATTGTTTGTATAATACTGTATATACCAGTAGATACGTTACTCGTAGTACACGTTAATTGAAATGGATGGTTTATTGTTTTATTAACATTGTTAATAGTTAAAATAACCATTTAGTTCATATCTAGTATATCATTTTTAAAGTTGTACCAAATTAAGTTAAATAGATACGAAGAAAAAATAGTTTATTACCTTAAATAGTAGCTCTTGGCATATAATCCAAACAGTAAACAAAACATCTACCTACACAGACATACTAACTTACACAATAGTGACCTTATGCAGCTAGCGATACGTTGTAAATATCACTCAAACATAAATTCGATGAACGGCTAAAAAATTTGTCTAGTTTCAATCAAACTTCCAATTGCTATTCATCGCTATATCCCGCTGCGAAAAAAATTTACGTTATTTCAAATAGTGATCCCGGAACGACAGGAGATAACATGTTTAATTACTAGCAGTTATAAGGAATTCAAACGCTCCAAATTCTTAAATTTATTCTTAAACCCTATTAGTTTTATTCCCCTTTAAAATAAACCGTTAACCGTTAAAAGTTTTAAAAATTTGGTGTTTAGTTAATAAAAAAGCCCTAGTTAATATTGCTTTGTTTTCTCGAACAAGGTAGACTACATACAAACTTCTGAGAAGCCTACTTCTGTCAAAAGTCAAATAAACTATGCGTTTTATAACTATATAAAAGTTATACAATACATTCCATTGATGTCTGCATACAGTACTCATCATGCATACTCAATATTTACTAAAGTGTACAGTTAAAGTAGACTATTAATAAAACTTTTTTATCTAAATATTCGTCTTACTTGTGCTCAACAGTGGTCGCAAAAAAGTTTGAAATAAGAAGTGTTGTTATTATCAAGCTTACTCTATGCTTTCACAACTAAATGTAAGGTAATTTATGATTGTGCTACTATAAACAATGTTTACACAGAAAAAATTGACTATAGTTAACAGGCTCTTATACTATTATATAAATGTCTTTTTCTCTTTACCTGATTTTTCTGTGCATTCTTACGATATTTTAATCGTTGTTCTCCTAGTCGTAGCTAAAACGTATCCAATAAAGCAAAGACCACTATAATCGTTACAGACATTCTTGAGTTAGAAATGGCGTAACCAACCTGAATTTATTTAATGTATATAATTTTGTTTCATTCTTTTTGCAGCTGTCTTATGTAGTGTACTGAAAACTATTTAGCAGAAATAGAGTTTAAATCTCGAAACATCCATTCAAGTGCTGCAGTGTGAGTACGACGATCCCTTATCAACCCCTCGTCAAAAGAAACCCGTGAGTCGGACAGTGGGTCCCAGGCCGGGACCGTGGACCTACTGTCCACCCCTTAAGAAGTAGGTAAGAAATGCTTCCGGCAGTTTTATGACGTGGACCTACAGTCCGTTTACCATCCTTACCAATTGTTACCTGATAAAGGCCAAGAGGATAGTTAAGGACAATTTTATTTTTGTCGGCTTAAGCGAGACAATGTTCTTTGTACGTTGGATCCTTATCTTTTCTACTGCTGATTGGGTTAATACACGTCTGTAACCATTACGTTAATTTTGCAAGTTAAAAAATATATCACAATAACAATATTAATCCTTCAACTTATTGGTATATTGCAACTTTGTATCTAAACGTTGTATCCCAAAGGATCCAGTCATGTCCCAGTTTCCACTGGCTTGATAAAATCGGAAACTATGTAATTTCTGGAAATTTTACTTAACAATATTCGAATTGGCACATTCAAAGTAAATATCGAAATGATGATTATATAAGTTCTTTATATTTTATCCGTCATTGCACTAAATTACACATTACTTTTTTGGTAGTCTCGATCTAGGTCTTACGTAGACTATGCACACCTGTACGCAATCTCATCAAGGATAGTAAAGGATAAGTAAGGATAGCGTAAAGTCACTATGATAACATCAAACTGTCATTTAATACGGTATAAATATCCCATAACCGAACCAGAATTTGAACCCGGATCCTTGAAACTATAAACGGACGCTAATTACTTTGCTAATGACACATGCACGATGTGTACAAAAAGTAGTGAACGTTTAATTACTTTGCTAATGACACATGCACGATGTGTACAAAAAGTAGTGTACGTTTAATTACTTTGCTAATAACACATGCACGATGTGTACAAAAAGTAGTGTACGTTTACTAGCCACTTCCAGGTATAACTTATCATACACGATGTAAATTAAATTGTTTATATATTTCACAATAATACACACAATGTATTTTTTTACAGACTAATGTAACATACATTTCATGTTAAAGGCAATAAAATGTCTCAAATTAGTAGTTGCAGCATGATAACTTGTACCGTCGCAAACAGTCCTCACTATAAAGTTGTAACTCCGCTAAAAGACTTCAAATCTACACGATGACTAAATTAACATCGAGTCATAAATCAAGGTGATTTGAAGCAAGCGGTAAATTACCAGTGATCACTCCAGAATTTCGCTACTTGGCCATTTCATCACGATAAATTACAACGGGGCCGGAGGGGACTTTAATTTATGTACACTGAATTACGCCTGACAACGTGGGTGTTCCTCAGGGGTCCGTACTGGGCCCCGTAATCTTTATAGCACTCATCAATGGATACAGTAAAGCATTCGAGTTTACAGCCGGTGTCGTTCTCCGGCAATAAACATAAATGACAACTGCTCTGTAGAAAAGTTACATTTTGACAAACAACACAATATTTCACCAACAATTAAAGTTAAACGGCTTTACTAACCCTCTTTTATTCAAATGACCACAATGTTCTTTCTGGGAACGAATCACCGCGTTTCATGACTTTCGGTTTCCGTAAACATTTGCGCTTTATTACTATTGAAATTTGTAAATCTTGACCGCTGTCTTTTTAACGAAACATTACACTGTGCAGTAATGCTGGTTTTGTACTTTAGATAGACACATAAAATGGAATTACACGATTTTAAGTGGTCATAAAATGTTATAAAGAATATTCTCGGCATTAATCTTCTATTTTAGTTCAAGGAAAATTCCGGGAAAGGTCGTCTATAAAAAAGGCAGAGTTACACTGAATTTATCTTACAGAAAAATGCATTACTTGTCCATAATTTAAGACCAACCTACCTAGTTGTTTTGTGAAATTGGTAAAAATATGGTTATCTGGGAATGCTATTAAGACGTATAGTTTGTGTTCATTGCTTATTGTTTTGTGGAAACATTTGATTATGACGATGGCCCAGTTTTTGGCTGAGCGTCAGCGAATATTTTTTGTTAGTATTATTGATAATCATGATGGAAAATAGATAATAGCATAGTAAATAAATTTTTCAAAATTTTCATTTATTTATTATGTTTTCAATAAGTTCAAGCGTATTAGCCTAATTAATGTCTTCTAACATCCTAGCCTTTCTTGAATTTATACCTTCTGGAATTTTAGCCTTTTATGAAGTGTCTTCAGGTACACTAAAATTGACATTAACGTGATATTTTATGATGTAAGATTTGCATTCATAGAGTAAAATGGGAAAATAATGAAGTGGAGAGTCAATTTTAAAAGTCGGGGCAAGTTTTTATTTTAGCCCAAATCTTGCATTGTAGTACCGGTCAAAACCCATGGCTCACCGGAACATTTATCATTTGAGCACTGCTATGAAACCAAAGTCAATGAACAAAAAATGTGAGCGAATATTGTGGAAAGATATCTGGGGAAAGATTTCGTCTGTAGATCTTAAATTTTGCATGAAACTTTATTTCTATATAGACAAAAATATAGACCAGAGAAAACTAGGGTTTTCAAATAGAGGAATCTTTGTACATCCTTGGGTGATAAAATATCTTCAAGCGTTGCAGTTTGGATGATGAAATGTCATTAAGCATCCTAGCCTTCAAGCATTGGCTTGGATGAAGTGTTTTAAAGCACACCCAACGTTAGTCCCCATCCCTGCAATAAATCTCGTATCGCAGATTCAAATCTGGAAAGATTGTAGTTCCAAATGTCATCCTTTATTGGATAACTTTTATTGGACTGCACGTGTACTACTGATTTGTAGATGTGGCAATTTTTGTAATTCTACTTAATAAGCATTTTATTTGAATGTTGAGTTTAGCTCTAGTTCCCCTTCCTTTTATTGCAGCGTCTGGTATCTGACGCTGTCTCAGACTTGACTCATGGAATTTGGAATTCGTCTGAAGAGATCCAAACAAATGCGGCGACGAAGATGCTCAAAACGAACCTTTACATCGTTTCGACATCAGAGAAACCTATAAATAGATGGAGTGGTAGTCTCGTTGTCTCATCGGGTGCACAATTACGATGTCTAGATTTCAGGAGTCAAGTCTGAGACAGCGCTGCAGTAAAAGGAAGGAAGAAGGAGCTAAACTCAACATTCAATTTCAATCAACCTTTTCTACCATAGCTACGTTATGTGTAATAGGCATTCGTTGGGCAGATCGGGCTAAAAACTTAGGATAAAAAAGTTTGGTTACGTCCTTTAAAAGTTTTTATTGAAAAAATGATATTTAAAAAGACTAGATAAAACATCAACACTAGGCGTTATTAACAGACCTTATGCGTATAAGTTTTAGTACTGAAATGTGCTGAAGATGGTTACGATATTCTCGTTTAGAGGTGCTCTAGGTCAATTTTGTCACTCGGAAGAGCTGGGTTCCAGACTCTTATTGAGAATAGCTACTTGATTTTATCAATTAACTAACAGACTAATAATAGACAAACTTAATAATAAATCAATAAACTTATCAAATAGACTAACTAATACAGTTATCACTAAGCTATTTATTAAACACTCGGAATCTTAATAAATCTCACTTTATTCTTACTCAACTAATTGGTTACTAAAAAATGTCATTGCCTTTGGAAAATTAAATTCCCAAAACTTATTATTCATTACAAGTTACCCTATTAGCTACTAATTATGATTCTACACACATCTGGATCGTGGTGTTATTATACCTATACTAATGTATCTTACAAGTATTAATGCGTGTGTGTTGTTAGAGAACATGGTGGGAAGCTCTCTCCCAGGAACAGGAGAGAAAGATTGCCGCGCCGAGGACAGAGCCCTGCGCAACTCCAGATGATAGCAGCTGGCCATAATGAGGGGCCTCAGGCGCGTCTATTAGTGTAATATTACACATTACTGTTATAGGCCTACAATATAGTAATGTGTGGAGTGTCGGCTAGCCGGCGACCGTCCGGTCACCTCCGCCAGTTTACCCGGTATTTATCACACGTCACCTCTGCCTCCCTGATAACGGTCTATGGGTCAATTTGTCCTCTTACATAATGCTTGTTTGTATCTTTAAAAGTACGAATTCTTAAAATATTTAAAGGTTTCTCTAACAAAATATATTAAAACTTATTTTATATAAACACATTATACGTACAATAAATTATTGTTGTTTTTTTTCTGTAAAGCAAACTTGTTTTGGGTAAAGTGTGTGAGGTACAATTTCATAACTGTAAATTCTTATTTATTTGTGTGAAACATCGATGAAAATTCTACTTAGTAAAACGAGACAACACAATTTTTAACGGATATTGCCAGTTGGTAGACAACATTGATGCTCTTTGTAAAAGAAATGAGACGAAGTGAGGTCTGAAATAGTACCACGAATATACATGTGTGTATAAGTGAAATTTCTCAATGTAAACATTAATATTTTCTATTATTTTATAAAAGATAACTCACAATTTATTATCCAATAATTTTAATATTGTCACACGAGGCCTTTTGTCAGGTGTGAATCAACAATTCAAAATAGTATAAATATTTTACATTTTAAAACAATTATCAGCTGAGTAAAACTTAATACAAGATTTGGAGTTAAAAGTAAAATAAAAATATTAATATATGTATAAAGGTTTAGGTCAAAAAGAGTTTAGTCATATTTGAAAGGAATGGTGAATTTTGAATCGGTCCAAAATCATTGTTTAATATTTTGTCTTTATGTTTTGTTATGAAAAATGTTTCATATGCGTCGAGTTATTCTTGTTTATGGAATTTTTTGTAATAATGTGAAGTTTTTAAAGGTGTGATTTGAAACAAATTTAAATTTACCATGGCACTTCATTTCTACATCAACGAAAATAAGTTACATCATAGTGCACCTCCAACCATAAAATTTAGCTGAGCGTCTTTGAAGCCTATAACTCAGTAGGTCGAAACAATGTCCGATTTATGCCTGGCTATTGACCACAGGACATCCTGCGGACGAAATAAGGAATAGGTTTAACATTTTGCATGCAACCTCAGCGATGCCTGTAACGCGACACGTGGTATGGCGTACTCCTAAATTGTCCTGAAGGTAAAAGCGACAAAAGCACCTGCGCGCGAGCACACTGAAGTGGTCTGCGCAGCGACAGACCGCACAGACAGCAGTAATAGAGCAGGCGTCGCGTCGAACGTGCCCGACACTCGCGCATTAACTGACAAATATGTAATTCTTGCCCAATGGAAATTACAGACCTCCCGGTGATGTTAAACGGAGCTTCCGCCGTCCTCGTTGAGATAATTCTTGGACATCCGCGTTAGCCGCTCGTCTTGCAGCCAATTAATTCATTGAGCCCTCGTTATTTTTTGTTCATAAAATTATTAGCGTGGAATTGGTGAGGCCGTTACTAGTTTAGCCCGGGCGCTACGATGATAGGGGCGGCAACCTTTAGTGTCTCCGCTAGAGATCATCTGTGCTAGTGAAACTTTTTATATGACGAACAGTGACGGGTGGTTAATAGATATCCATCTCAATTATATTTTGAACTGCCATTCTTAATTAATTATATATTTGTATTTTGATATTGGTCAACACTTTTCGGCATTCAAATATCATCGTTCTTGGTAGTGCCACCTGTTTTTTCGATGGGATAGATTTTGAAAATTGTAAATTAATTGTCCTTTAAGATAAGCTCTCTGAAGACACAGGATGAAGAAAAACACCTTTTGGTAACTTTACTTAGGCATTTAAAGTTTGCAATTTAGCCAGTATAGTAACCAGCTCTAAATGTAAATGCTTTAAAATAAAAAAAGTTACAAAATGTATATCAGCTATAATTTCAAGTACCATAGTGACTTATTTTTTCATGATTTGTGACATGAATATATTTTTATGACATACATATTGTAAGAAAATTACGCGATTTTAAATAAAATTGTTCTGAAGAAATTACGTTTTGTAAATAAACAACTAGTTATTCCATCAAATCATCTTATAAGTAATTATTATAAAAATCTTTATATTTAGCAGTTAGGGCCTAAATATAAGACGCTGCTAAATTGTGATTGAAATGCTCACCACTCCTCCAAGAATTATAAAACCTTTTTCTTTTTTTTTCTTTCTTTTAGGAAAGGTATCGTAAAGGATTGTAACCAAAATCTTTTAAAACATATTATTCAACTGAATCAATATTCATTTAAGAGCAGGCGTTCGCTTTCTCTATAGCTATATTATTCATTTGAAAATTAAATTTGTACAAAAATACAGATTTCAATGATTAAAATTCACAACATGTTTGCAAAACATGTTTTTCTCAAATTCTGCTAACTTAAATTTTTGTTCAAAGTGTTCTGATTTTTAATATTAAATATACTATTTTCGAAATAAAATGTCAAAAGTGCTAATGTTCGAGCAGTCTAGGACGTCGGACTTCGGATCTGAGTTAGAGATAGCGCGGGATAAAATGCTATCTGTTACCATAGCACTTGTTATCAGTACTGAATCGACTCTCTCCCCTTTATTCTGTTAGATCCTTGCACAGGCCAGTGGCTCATGAGGACGGGCAGAATAAGGCCTAAACGGGGATGGGCTTCTACTTAAAATAAATAAATATTTTATTAGTTTTCTGTGATTTATAATTTTTTAGTTTAGCTTTTCTTCTCAGTGTTTTACAATAAATGGCAAAGGATTTTAAAGGAAACCTTCCAGATTTACTTTAATATACTTTAATTACATACTTTAATACTGACTGCATTGACTAATATGAGGGGCATTTAAAACTAATTATCGTTTTGGTTACTGTCAAACGAAGGATGATTTTAGTAATATTCTTGTGTAACAAATATAGCTTTTTGAGGGATTGCTATCTTTTAAAATTTCTATTAAGTAATAAATATTTGTTTACAAAACTCTATTAAAATAAATATTTTGCTTAACTCTAAAGTAATTACTTTGATTGACTATTTGCAACAAAAAATAGGAAGTATAACATAAATAATATTATTAACTCAAATAACATTCATGAAGAACTTTTGCCCGAAAGCATCCGTGTAAAAAAATTATGAACAATCAATTCCATGCACATATTTCAAAACTGGAAGATCATTTCAAATTTTGACGCCTCATTTTTTGAAATCTGATCACTCATAACTGAGTAATTTAGTGTACAAAAACTCCCTGGCTCAAAAACAACCATGGTTCGCGTTCAACCATCTATGAGTATTTTTGGAAAATCCATTGACGATAGCACTAGCCATTTTTTCAAATGCGATTTCATTGGACAATGGATACTTTGACGAATTATCTCATTGGCATATGTGAAAACCACATGTTCATGATTGACGTTAAGTTTTCAAATAGAAAGAGAACCAGTTTTGTTGTTAATTTTGTGAAGACAATCAGTTAATTATGCGTTAATTAGGTGCATAGTTGTTTCAAACGTGACAGCTACATGGCCACGGCTAGCGGTTTACAACCAACGAGCGATTCGACAAAATCCAGCGGAGATTACACCAACCAGGTTTTCAAATGCGCTGTCATTGGATACTGGATACTTTGACGAATCACCACACCGAGTAGACGGATTACTGATGCAGTTATTCACCAGATGTAACTTGCATCCATTCATTAATTCGTTCCATGCAAAACGTCCAACTCTATAAAATAACTTAGCCTGTATATAAATTCAACATGCTATAGGGTATACATTTATTTCTTTTTGTCCGGTGGAATGGTAAAACAGTGAAGAATATCTTATTATACCAGGTGAAGTTAAGGCTAATAATCCCTCTCTAACACTTAAACTGGAGACCAACGTCTTAATGGTGACTTCCGAACCACTACAAGCCGGGCAGGTGGGCTGCTTACAAGGACAGGATCGCTTAGCGGTTACCCATCCAAGCAACAGCTACGCTCGACGTCGCTTGACTCAACCGCCGTACCCACTACACTGCGACATTGGCAACAAACACAACAGTTTAGACTATCCATGCCCATTAAATGTGTACAGACCTTTTTACACGCTACCACAGCTGGCCCTACTATTTCCCATTCTTGAGTCCTTAACTGATTCAATGGTGTTCAGAAAGTACGTTTTTCATTTAATGAGTTGAAATAATTTTATGAAATTTATAACCTCTGTGAAAAATTGTCATAATTTTGACATGTATAAATAATGCGATGATGGTTTATAGCTATACTTATTTAAATATTTACTACGTCATAAGTACATCGTATTTGTATTCATTTTATTTATTTTACTATAAAGATTGCAGAGGTGAAACATTAGCTCAAGTTTAAAAGAATTAACACATATAGTCAAATACAATCAAAGATTGACAAAGGAGTCCAGGGTCCTCGGTTCTCGGAACAGAGTATAGTGTTTTTGATCCCAGTATAGAGAATAAGAAGCAAACTGTATTAAGGGTTCTCCTATTTTTGTGTGTCGCAAAAACATTGATTTAAATTGTGGTTGATTTTTGTCCTTCATTTCAAATATTCACTTTTGTTATTTGTTTTATATTCACTGTAAGTCATAAAAATATTCCAAAGAAGGTCAATTCCAAATAATAAACAAAAAACTGGTAAATACGTTTTAGGCCAAGTCCACCTTCGTCACGTATCCACTTCCTGTCCAGGATTCTCACGCCCCTGGTCCTGTGTGTCCTGCCCCAGTAAGGACCCTCTCTCTCTCGTAGCAAGTCGACCCCTGACCTGCCTACTTGTCGCGAGCTCAGTCCCTTCATGCGAATCGTCGCATTTGTCCACTTAATTGGCCCGGAGGCCGCTGTCATTCTCGGTAATGTGTTTTAACCTCCTCGCGATGGCTCTGTCACGAGAGACTACGTCGTTCCTCGTTAGACCTGACGTGGGCTTAGCTTGTACCGTTTCAAACGAGTGCCACGTACAAGTACAACGATGTTTTATTACAGTTTCGTTTCTGTTCCAATCTTAATGAGCACTAAAAATAACAACCCTTATTTTGTTATATTCACATCAGTTTGAGCTTCGATGTTTGTCAATATTCTATATAAAAGCCACTGAGAAGGTACATTCTCAACAGTGATGAATATAAAACCTTTATTCATTTGGTTTAAATCTTTCAATACAAATATAGTTAATACAAATATAGTCAATATTTAAATTTTAATAGTTATAGGTTTAATGAGGTCATAATAAATGTTTAATTACTCTTCAAGATTTGTAAGATCTACAGTAATATATTTTCAAGATCAAATATGTATTCTATTATCACATTTTTACTTGCAGTGAATGATTCTTAACAAAAATGTATGTATATTGTTTTATGGTGTTAATGTTTATAATGTTATTCTGCGTCCGTAATGCAAAGATACGTAACGTGACTTTGTGTTTAGTAATGTGAGTAATGTATAGTAGAGTAAATATAACATAATGTAAATCGCAAAGAATAATGTATGTACATTGAGTAATGTAATATAATTTAACGTATCAATGTATAGACATACAAAATATAAAAAGTCTCGCACGGGCTCTATAATTCTCGATTGATTACAGGTAAAGCAATACAACTTGGTGCATCATTACTACACCTATAAAACTACTTTTTGAAGCAACTACAATTTTTTTGTCATGTTAGGGGGATGGACCGTAAAGAGTCAGAAGAAAATCTTAAATTAAAGCATATGTTGAGTACATAAAAATAATTTTTAAGGTAGTTATTGACTTCCAATGGAGGTCAAATCAAACTCAATGGAGGATGATCTACAAGGAGTTTGGCAAAAGAATTCAACGTGTGCATAAATCAACATGTACATTATTTTAAACTAGCAATATTTTATGTAAAGAGTCAATAACTATTTTAAAAACTGTTTCTTAATTCCAGTATTCATTTACTAAGTTTAAATTTCACGTCTTTAGCCAAGATAAGAATATTAAACCACCTAGAACAGGACCTATATTGTAAATGTTTCAAATCTTTAAACCAGCGTAATGTTTTAAAGAGTGAACCTTATCAGGTCGGATTTGCAGCCCTGTACTATACCAATAGAGACCTTTAATTTGATGTACTACTCTATGCTCTAATTTAAGATTTTCTTCTGACTCCTTGCGGGCAATCCCCTTGACATGACAAAAATGGTAGTTACTTCAAAAAGTATATTTATAGGTGCAGTAATGATGATTTTTATTGCTTTACCTGTAACGGTTTTGGAATTATCAAGCACGTGCAGGACTTTTTTACACCCTGTATATTGCGTAATGTAATATGTCGTAACGGAACGTTGTAGGTGTAAGGTGATGTGTAATGTAATATAACGTAACATGATATTGCGTAGGGTAAAGTATGTACATTTCATAATGTAATGTAAGTATTTAAATGCGTTGATTTAATATATGGCTTGCAACTGACACTCTCTCAAGCATTAAGTGTGTATTTGTTTTACGTTAATAAAACATGTATTATACACATAACATTTTTACGCTCTTTCAATACTTAAAACTAATTTACATAAACTTCACGAGAATACAGGATTGCAGAGGAATACTCCAAGAATTGCGAGGATGATTTTATTATGTTTTAAATAGAATCTTAGGCAATGTGTATATAGGTGTGCCATAAAAGGACTGTGCCATTGTCTTTTGCCAGTAGTCAATAGTAAAATATTTATTGCGGAAACGAAAAAATACATTTGTATAGCAAACTTAAAGATTACAACAATTTGGACACCAAATAGAACGTAAATTTTGAGACTCACTCTGCTTCATTCATCGCCAATTTTTCACACTCAATTCGGGAGTAAGTCTTCTGATTATGCGGTAACCGGTCATACTTCATGAATTCATTTGTCATGAAACACGTTTGACAGTAAACAGCGTTTCAAACTGGTTTTAAAAGCGTTGAGCGTAGGCAAGTGTTTTATTTCACTTGGCAAACTTTTGATGAGATGAACTGTAAATGTAGGCGTTCATGAGCTACCGTCCTGTCTCCCAGCTTGGTAGTTTGCTCTGCCTCTCGTCTCATACAAGTGAATATCTCGTCTGATGGTCAAGGTACATTTTAACATATAACATGAACATGTTTATAACATGTAAGGGTTCGGCAGAGCAAGCAATGGCAACTTTTGACAGCTGATCTGCACGACTCCGTGATTGCAATTTTTCAATATAGAATCGCGTGTTTTTGAACTTTGATCGTTCTTATAAATTGGTTTCTTGCACATACGTCCATGGTACTAGTCCGTATGTGCGATGGGGATTAATAAAGCCATACTGAGCCATCATCAGAATATGAATAGGGCAGTATTTGGCTAGAGATCTCAAGACATAAATGCCTAGGCTAATTTTGAGCCAACATCCACTGTCAAACTCTGAACAAGCTAAATTCAAAGGAATTCCAAGGAGCAGACCTCTTCTAGTGCGGCATTATCCAACACGATGGCAGGGCATATTTGCTGCTGTCTCGAGTGAAAAGAAAATTTAGAATGTTTGCTTTGGAATAGAATTTATTTTTAGACTCTGTGGCTGTGAAACATTTTGATAAAACTATGCTGATTATAACAGAGACTTTTTCTTCTAAAACTGACAGTTTCATTAAAACAAAGAATTGTATCATCAGCATACTCCATGATTCTTCCATGTGGTAGTGAGATTCTATGCCATTGACATAGAAGAAGAAGAGAATAGGACTGATAATGCAACCTTGAGGGACTCCATAGCCAATCTCCGTAGAATTAGGAACATGTTTTTAGATGTGGACAGCTTGAAATATGTGACTTAATATTGAAGTAAGCCAAAAGAGAGGCATACCTCGAAGGCTATGGGATTTCGGGTTTTCAAGCAGCTTGAGGTGGTCAAGAAACACACTTAAGCTAATTTTGACCGTCAGTATCAAAAAGTCAGTAGTGTAAACTGTTATAATCTGCATAATCCATAAATTATATATTTCGATAGTATGTACTCCTATTTTAACTTTATTATAATAGCGAAAGTTAAACACATTTTATGGACATTAGATTATGCACAACTCTGAATTTAATCTAGACTTGACAATTCAGTAGACCACTACTGTGCGATTAATCTGTGGCTAGCACATACACTCATGTCGTGGTAATATACGAGCGTAATATCTGGCCATAATGTAAAATTGTGCTCAAGATTTTACGTCCGGCCAATTTTACCGGGACGTTTATCGCGTGGATTCCGACACGCAGTCCAGAAACATATGTTCTCGCAGGCGCTGACAAATAGGCGTATTTAGTTCGCGAGATTCCGCGGCAGCATTCCAGTTTGGTTTATAGGATGTCGCGGTGCAAGAGGCCGGCCAGCCGCCTGTATCCCAGCCGCAGCCGCAGCCGCAGCCGCGTACCCCAGTAGCCGGCGGCTTCATTATCACATTCCGACTCCGGATTGCTCACGCCCGCTTACACCGGTCTACTATTAGACAGCCGCTTTATTTACTTGATTTATCCGCGGCTTCAAGAGGCGAGTCGGATCTCCGACTCTTTTAAGGCAATTTATTCGGGCGAATTATCTGCCAAATGTTTGGACTCGGGGAATTCGATAATGAAGAGATTGCAGGGTGTCCCCCTCCCCCTCATTTGCCAGATGGTCGGTGAACTGGTTTACACTGGATGTCTTTATACAATCTGTAATGGACAACATTCTTTATTCATTAGGGTCAGACCGAGAGCGACTCCCCTGTAAGGAATCTTCCCGGAGCCGGTGATGTTTATTATACAAGAGGCTCGCGTCGAACCAGAACATCTCCAGGAGTACTATAACTCTTGGCTCATCCTGCGTCCAATATCCATTAAGGCGCGATAGGTGGTCCTCGACACAGCGTTCGGCGTTGAGGCAAGAACAGCGAACAACCCTGGTGATTCTTAATTTTTGGATCTTACTGTCTGAATGACTCACGATAGCTATTCTTTGTTATCGACAGCTGCTACATCCAAACATTTTATAGATTTGTGAGCTAACGCTCTGACAGGATCTGCATGCCAGAACAATCGAGAAGTCTACAACCGCAGAACTATACTATGGCACTGTACTGGAGCTGGTAGCTAAAACCCCTGTAGTGGCAGTTTATTATTTCTCCATTTACAAGCACTAATTCTAAATTATCTTTACACTTCAAATACTGTGTTTTTATAATTATGTTGTATGTTGTTTTATTCAGTGATATTTGTAGAATAATATAACATTATAAAAAATATCACTCGTTGATAATAATATTTTTTCGATAGGTGAAAGCTGAAATTAAATTTACGTAATTTTCGGGTGGACCATTCACATCAAACTAACATAAAGTTGGAAATTAATAATTCCAAAATAGCTAAAAGATAGAAAAGAATTTTTAGTTTCAGAGAATATATAGTTCTATGGGGTAAAATACTTGGTTATTACACCAACCTAGGTCTATTCGAAATATGGGTTAGGTTCAAATCAGGCCATTAATACGCTTTCTGGGAAAATACTAACACTTATGTCTTCAAAAATCCTCAATGAAGCGGAAACACAAGCTTTATATAAAGGCTTAAACTTTTCGTGGCACAAAAATCGGTAAAGACACTGGATTTCGTTACTGGGATCGAGTCAGCTGTGGCACAGTTACCTGAGGAACAGGGTGACCGGTATAGTTGTGAGGCTAGTCTTTTTCTCGTTTAAAACACATAATACTCTTAGACAAAGTCTCGTAAAAACAAAACTAAAGAATAAGGTTTATCCTAAAACTATGTTTACAATATAAAATGTATTTGCAACAGGGTGAGACAAAAAGAAAATTAAACGTTAGGATGAATTAACAAAGAAAAAATATTACCTAATTGCACATCATTGTTGGTCAGAAAACCATCATAGATTAAATTGGCAAACCGTCAAATCATTCAACAATTAGTCGAAATTAACCCGCATTAGTTGCCAATTCTGAAAAATGAACCAATATGGAAACTTTAAGTATTAAGACTTGTAATAAACTAATGCGGAGACAAGTATAACTTTTAGCAGTTCATCTAGAATAAAAAAATCAAGTCTTCTCACAACTTTGCTTCTAATAAAGACATTTTTCATTTCCTTCTTTTATTGCCGCCATCTTCCTTCTGCCGTGATGATCGTTATTTTCCATTTGCCTCTGATCAGTTCTCAATGGTTGGTCGGTGACCTGTATGTCTTAGTTAATCTCTAATAATTAATGTTTAGTGCGCATGAAGTTGATACAAAACATAATTGTTATGATTCCTGACTATGTTTGTTTATTTAAACCTACATTGTAGTTATGTGTCAGGTTATTTATTCACTTGAGTAAGAGATAAGATATACCCAGCAGGGATCACTTCTGGCTAGTTTATATCTTCCAGTTGAACCCACCACTGGGCACAGCAAAAACCGATGTGTCACTTAAATTTGGGTAACCCTATGGATGTCCAAGAGCGGCACATCGCTAACCGCAAATGTCGAGATTCTGGGGTGCAAGGGCAATATGATAGGTCTAGTCTATTGCGGAAGATGACTGTTGGAGTTTGGTGGGGTTCGTTCCCTAACTATCAGAGGTTCTTGCTAGCCTCAACAAGGGTGTGTCACCCCCTGCCTGCTTTGACTGGAGAGGGTGGTTAAGAGCTGACCTCCCCTTCTTCCGGGAGGACATGCCTTTGAGATCAGTGCCCTAACTCTTCCTCATGGATCTCGCTCGATAGGAAGAGAGTCCCATACCCCCTAACCTTACCCATCCTGAATATTCTGTCACTCCGGAAGCAGCGCTAATGTTCTTACAGGACTAAGTGCAATTTACAAGCTTCTTGTCCTAAGAGAAAAAAAGAGATAAGATAGCAGATCTCGAAATGTAGTGTTACTGATTTTTGTTGTTTTACTGAACAATGGCAAATGTTCAGACAAATCCTGTTTCCTCCACAAGTCATAACTTGTTTTACAATTTATTAGTTAGATTTAGGTCTGTTCAATATAAACGGTAGTATAAATGAAATTTTGAAGTTCTTATATATTATTTTTAACGGATTAATGTTACAAATAATATTAATTTTCTAGTAATATTGCATTTATCGACGTTTTTAATAAAAATTATGGTTATAAGCTTAGACACGGAAAAAAATTGGGCGTTTGGACTGCCTCTCTGGATTAAGAGGTTCACGTACGAGTGATAATAAATATTTGTACTGTAAGAAAGTCACGTGACGTAGACCTTACGTCATTCCTTAACAAACTAATAAACCCCCAGACATGAGCACACATTGCCCGTATGAATAATTTATCTCCTGTAAGTACAACTCAAAAAATACATTTTGTGAATGATCCACGCATAAGCTTGCGTATAAATAAAACACGGCAACAATCTAGTCGAAACAAGATAATTACTGATCCGAGTCCGATGTATCGAGACCATCGATGGTCGAGACCAATCCAATGACAGCGCGCCTGACAGCTTGCCAGTGTAATCTCCATCACAGTCCACATCTTGCCGAGTCACTTACAGACTGTCTGCCTGTGCGCGTCCTGTCATGTTTGTGAGACAACTCCACAGCTGATTACCTGCTAATTAACTGATTGTCTTCACGCCTCAGGTGAAATTAATAACCTCTTAACGGAGCGCATTATCTCTGAGCGAACATCATTCAAATATTATCCCTCTCTTGTGAATATTCCAGATGGTTGTTCAGAAAAGAATGCCAATCAACTTTGGAAGTTTTTGACATTGTAATCAATTCATAAATAAAAATAGAGTTTGTTTATATGAAATTAAATTACTTACTGTTGCATTTATTCAATGTGAAATCATTACTGGCCAAAATAATAACTTATTTTTTAAACGTTTGTTATTGACGATGGATGATTTGAAATGATAGTAGGATTTCAGACATTTGCCATTGTTATACGTTATTAAATTTAAAGCATTACGATTCGATGATTTAAATATATCCTCTTCTTTATGTGTAAATTACTTTAATAGATTAAAAACGTATAAACTAAAAATGTGGCAATGTGCTACCAAAGGGTATAGTTAAGTGATACCAAACTGATAAACGAATAGCATGAATTCCAGACTGAAAAAAATGAAGCCAAGTGATGTGACTGCACAGGAGCCAAGTGCTCAAACAACACGTCACACCCGTGACGTCAGTGAAGGTGGAACACTAACGAAGCATTAAAGTCGGCATTTCCTGTGGTATCGCGGTGCGTCATCTGAAATGAAGACAAACGGAAAGCGATGGTCGGGATGACAAGGAAGAGTTGTTCTTTTTGTGACATATAACGATGAAAAATTACCGTAACATAATACCAATAAACTGTCATATTAAATTAATATTTAAACACTCTTGGGATTTTAAGGTTGTATTAAAGAATTTGAAACTATTATAACGGACACCCAAATGAGAGTGTTATTGTAAGTACGTTAACGTTTCAGAACTAAATTCAGTAATATATGGTTAAATGTCACACAATATCATTATAAGAGCAAGTCTGTTTACACAGCAGAAAATACGAAAAATAATATATTTTGGAAAGATCGAAATAATTATGATTGTTGATGTGAGTGTATTCAACTCTGAATGCAGAGACTGATACACAATGTCTACTTTCTTGTCCTATGAGGAATCCTGCAGTGCTATTGTAGGACGAAGCAGTTTTAGTCTGACTGAAACTACTTTCAGCAACTTTTAGCACTAAAACTTTTAGCAACAGAAAATAGTACATTCCATTACTGGTCTCGAAAGTGACCTATTGTGGGGCGTGATTACATTTACGTGAGAGGTGAAGCCAAGCTTAGAAAATGCTATCGAGCTCCGCAATAGAAATTTTAGACAAGTATTCAACGATATTTTTCATCATGATGTAAAAAAAGCACACGAAATCTGTTTAAAAGACGTTTCAGAGTCTAGTAAATATTCTTCCACAAAGAAACTTAACACTATTTTATAATTCAGTTGGTGTTTAAATTAGCTGTTTGACATTTGATTCTCAGTGCAAATAACGGAATTTCAATTTTTGATCAAGGAAAGAATGTTTAAATAGGGAATAATTGTTTGCATAGGAAAAGTAATGTATGGGAGAGGGAATATCAGCTGAGGTACGAGGAAAACGATGGTTTTCCCAAATCTCAACTGTATTGGAAAGTAGCCCATCACCATACATTGATGAAAACTTAATAAAACTTATAAACGACCTCTTAATAGCCATAGCTGAGATATGTAATTTTTTTTGTAAAAGCAATGTAAATATGGAGAGAAGTGCGCCACTACGAAGCACTCTGTTAATGAGTGTCGACTGTTTGTTTTACCGGAAGGGTTGGCCGGCTTTCTTCTCATAGGGAAGGCTTCAATGACTCAACGACTTGGGTTTAAATTTTTAAGGGGCGAAAATATTCTTTACTACATTTTTCAGCAGTCCCCTTTTAAACTATAACTATTTAATACGTTTGCAATATACAGATACGTTTACAAAATGTTAGCTTTTAAAAGAAAGAGTGCAATAGTGTTCTTAATGAGTTCATAAATAAGGTTTACACCATTAATCAGCTCAGTCTTAATTAAGCAAGTCAAGTTGGAACAGTCTCTATTAAAAAATGTATATCATTATGTATTATAATATGAGTTTCAATCCTGCTCCTCTAAAACATATATAATTTTCAAACTGAAATTCAAAACCCAGACACCAGTAAACATGATTCAGGTTGTCATTGTTATAAAGATGAACGAATTTTAAATCCTACAATTACAAACAATTTTAGAATTAGTACAATCAAGGCAAGTTATTAAATTCGTAACAATATTAACCGCAAATCTAAAAAATTGTTATTTACCATTTGTTTGTAAATTTTGTCAAAGTGATTACAGTATGTTGGTTTGATTACAAATCTATCAGATAAAAGAATGAATAAATCTCGGTCTTCATTCAATCGGCAAGATGACAAATTAGTTTTTCAACATTTATTGGCTCATAACAAATATATTAATAAATGTTTTTTCTTATAACGGACATGTAAGGTACCAAAAAGTTCCTTTTAAACTAAACTGGGTCATTTAGCTATTGCTAATTTAAAACTGGTGTTTTGAACTAAATAAGAGATGAATATGAGATCCTTTTATTAAACATTTTGCTCAATATTGCAAACATTTAAAACTTGACGTATTTAAAGACTCGTAAACTGTCACAAATTTATCGTGGTTATATTTTTTTTAATTTTACAACACTTTATGTGGTTTTAGCTTTTTGATAACGAAAACGTATAAATATCGAAGGGATAAAAAGTATTATAAAAATCGTATTTACTAAATTCCTATAAGTGGCAAGAGCCTAATTTTAATTTCAAGAAACGTTGAATCACAGTACTTTTTTAAAATGTTTAGCACTTTTTCATTCCAGATTGATTTGAGGCATTCCAAAGTCAAGCACAAAAATAGACAAAGTTTTGAAATTTCAATACAGCAGTGGGGTTAAATAAGGAAAGGATTCATTATGTACACAAATGCAGCTATACCACACACCTGAGCGAATGTATCTTGAATATAAATTAGGATAAAGTGTTACCATTTCAACAGGCTGATTGCCAATTATTTATAAATTACCGTATATCACTTAAGCGATTTATTATGACCGTCTACACTCAGAGTTAAAAGATATTGAAAATGAAGACACAGAAATTATATTCTCTTTTACACGTTTTTATAGGGAGCTGTTTCTTTCGGTCCAGAAATGTAATTTAGGCTACAGTATTATTTTAATGTCTTAGTCTATTCTAACAACTAAAAATCCTTTTGGTTTAAAAATGTATTAATCGTACTCGTGTTTACCCCTTTGATAATTATCTAGTTTTCACTTTTCTTATAACTAAAAGTTACTCATTTAAATGTAATAATTATGTTATGAAGACGTTTTATATATAAGTAGTTGATTTCAAAAGCGTAAAGAATGATTGAGTAGAATTGAATACAAAGGTTGGTTGATAAATTGAAAAAGTTTATAATACAAAAATTATTGCATTATTGTTAATACTATTTTGTAGAATAGACATTTTTCTTCAGAAATAATACTATTAATTTGTGTTTGTAACACTGTTTTTTGCGAAGGATTACTAAAAGGCTTATAAAACTTGTAATATGAATAAGCCATTACACAGAGCTCATAAAAACCTCCTATTCTAAAATTGTTACTTCATCTTGAAAATCTTTGATCGAAAATGTCAAAAATAGACACAAAGAATTGCAATCTAACGTAGTAAAAAAGTAAAGCTGAGTTTAGTGATATAGTTTAAATCGGACTGGAAATTTTGTTACCGCATAAATCATAGTTCGGCATTAACAAATAGACCAATGGCCATATATCAGTTTCGTGAGACACCTAACAGTGTATTGGGCCCCTAATTGGGGGGGATGTACCGGTCAGGAGCACGGCCAAATATTCAATTTACGACGAGAACGACCAGGCGACGGTCGTACATGTGTCCGCTAACGAGGGTCTGGTTTTGTAATTGATTTTTGGAACCTCATAAACAACGTAGTTGATGTAAATTACTGTATTATTCTTGTTTCATTTTTTACACTATTAACAACATAAACTGAGAGTGGTTATAGTTTTAGTAGGCCAACTTCGGGGCGTACAAACAGCTTAACGCAAGAATACAACTCACTGTCTGCATGTCGTATGCCCTATTTACGGCGCCCTAATGGTTTGTTCCGTTTGGAAAAGTACACATTTTTAGAGAAGATCTAATAGATACTAATCTATCCTTTCACCTCTACAAGAAGTATCACACGCAAAATCAATCAAGATACAACACCGATCCAAAAGTTGGCTGGTTTTCAGCCAATACCAATTAGTTTTTCTATCAACCGAGTAAAACGCATTCGCCACCAAATGGCGTTTCCATCTAGCCCGAAGGTGGATTTGGAGTTTGCCACTAAGAGACGGTGAAATGTGCAAATGTCTTGACCTGATGTGATTTCCTCGAAGGCTGTACCTCCCTCATGTTTCCATAGTGATGGATGTACCCTTTGACCATCAGTACATAACTACATCCAGCACATAAAGAAATGGTGAAGTCTGCAGTTTTAGTGTTCCCTGAACGAACTCCTGCACTAGTCATTAGAATAGTTTTAATATGATTTTTTTTCTCTTTGTGGAGTCTAAAAATCCTTTTTGGTCCATATTTAGCACACCCTTCCAAAATTGTCACACTATACGGCAGATGTGTATGCACAGACCAAAATAGGCCATTTCAAATCAAGTAAGCAATACTGCACTATTCTACGTAAAGCATCACACACACACACACACACACACACACACACACACACACACACACACACACACACACACACACACACGCGCGCGCGCGCGCGCGCGCGCGCGCGCGCACTCGCACAAGCACGCACGTCACTCTAGTATGCATGTAATAATAATAATAATAAAATCTTTATTGCTTTATATAATTGTATCGCAATCGTCAAAATATGACCAACGTTAAAACCACAGTTAATCCAATACAACCATTTATACACAGTCAGACATACATTTTCTACATTTAAGCAAGTACAGCCACACTGACTTCAGATCCAACAATTTCAGTCATATAATCGTTTTAATTATCCCAGCGACTCATCATGAATTCCTCGACAGAGTAAAACGCCTTAGACACCAATAGGCGTTTAACACGAACTTTGAATTGTTTTTGGTTGTTGAAATTTGTTATTCCGTCAGGGAGCTTATTGATTAATTTGACACCAACATGAAGTAGGAGGTGTTGGGATACCGTCAGCCTGTATTGGTGAGTTCTTAAGTTGTCCCTGCCACTAGTTTCGTATTGGTGAACGTTTCTACCACGAATCAATTGACATTTTGACACGCAGTACACGATCACCTCATATATATAAAGGTAAGGCAAAGTCGATAATCCAATGTGGATTTATTAACGTATTCACAGGTTAATATTTATTTTTAATTATTTATTAGTGTTGTTGATTTTTGCATTTATGTTTACGCATGTTTCTGACTATTTATTTTTACTTGCTTGTTGCAGTTTAAATATTGTTTTTTTTTTTGCATATGGTCATTTGTCAAATTTTATATTACTTTGTTCTTATTTGTTTTTTTTCACACATCACAAATTTATTACTGTTGCCCGTTTTGATATTCAACTATCTATAATTTTCTTTGCCTTTTTACGTTTTTACCTTTCTGTTGATTGTTTGTTAACTAACTTGTATTTCTTACTTATTCATTGTTTTTTTTAACACTGTTTGTTATTTAATTATATCACTAAATATTATTATTTTTATTAATCGTTTATACTCTTTTTATTTAATTGTACTACTGGTGTAATTCCGTTGGAAGAATAAATAAATAACACAGGTAATTCTAACACAGTCGGTGTCAATGCTTGTTCCAAGTTAGCTCAAGTATTCCCAAAAATTGGTTGATTCAGTTTTGTCTAAGTAGAAGTATCATGTACAAGGCCACTTTCTAAGGCACTGGCGATCTAAATGGAGTATTCACGTTGATGCCGTTGTTGGGAGGCGTAGATCTGAACGTAGAAAATATGAGTATATTCTTGAAGGAATTCCGCGGAAGCATACTTTACTCAGAGTGGTAACGCTGAGATATACAGATAGTTCCTTGTTTCAAGTTTCTTTCTCTAATCGTGAAATATGTTTCCACTACTTCTGATACAAATGCTTTGTAAATATTTTGTTATCCTCTCACTTAAGTAAGGCTGGCTCGTTAGTCATCCACGAGCAGACCTTGAGTAAGGATTTTTCTCTCGTTTTCAAAATCAGCGCTGTTTGATTTTTAAGAAGAGTGCTGCTAAATTACGAAGATATACTTTCTCACTGGACCCAACTATGATTTTCCAAACAAGTAATTAAAAGAACTTTTTCACGAATCTCACTATCTGGGAGGGAGGAAAGGATATATCCAAAGGTAAGTAGGCAAGAAGTAATGATTCCCTTGGGAATTTGCTGACTGTTGGTCACAAGAAGGATAGAGATGTCCGATGATAAGATGATGAAGGCTGAAGACTTGTCAGCAACACTCAGCAAATTCCCAAAGGTGTTATTTTACTCATGAACACTTGCTACCCTTATCATCTTACCATCAGATTCTTTCGTTATGTCCTCTCCCAATGTATTTGGTTAATTCTTCTCCAAAAAAACAACACGTCTCGTTTACATAATAGGCAAAGTATAAAACTACAATCTAAGGATTCCAGTCGAGGACCAACCCGTATACTTCGTGGTGTCTTAAAAAGCGATTTCTATCCGTTGAAATTTTAGAACCGATCGGACTGTCGGCTCATCTGTGGCAACGCAAGGTTCTGTTGCCCTGAACAGGTGTATCCAGCCTGTATAAACAATGTACCGAACAGCCTCGCGTCCACGGTCAGACAGCAATGTTGTAAATTGCGCCGCTCCGTTGCCAACCGTAAATATAAATTTATGAAGTGTAAGTTTTAGCGGGTTAAAACCATTACAGCCTGGACGCGACGCACCGGGCCGTAAAAGTGTTCGCTATAAATTGTTATTCATTAACATGGGAATTGTTCGAGGCTTCGCTTGTTGTATCAGTGGGTCAATATAGACTCGTTCCTTCGGCCGAGCAGCAGGCTGCGCGTTCGTCTTTTTACAGTCATCAAAAAGATCAATTAGTCGTTAAGCATAGTCCTCAAAACAAATATACTCACATCTATGTTCTAATATTCAAATTCAATTGTCAGGATCTTTTTCGTTTAAGGGCCAGCACAAAAGACCCTAGCTTGCCTATTCAAAACTCAGATCACGCGATGCTTGCCCGCTGCGCAGCGCTTTGCGCTGTTTGCTCTTTTAGAAAAAAAATTAACTCGAGCTTGCAAAGTCCAACCCCAGATCAACTCACCATGCTTACACACACACAAAACGCAGACAGAACTGACGCAGGTTTCATTACAGGCAAAAGATAAGCGGCGCGCGTTTATCACTGATAAGATAAGACGAGTTTATACTAGAAGTAGTACCTGGACTACTGCCCTACGAACTAATAACACTAAAAAACGATTAAATGCACTGTCAGTCAGGTATAGTATGTTTGTAAGGTGCTGGCCCTTAAACGAAAAAGACCCAATTGTCATTATAAATTGTATTGGCGAAGACATTGTTAAAACTTGACAAGGCATTGCCATATTCAGGGCGATTCATTTTTATGTACGTTTATTTGATAGCCCTATGCAATGAACAACTCTATTTCTACATTCTACCGCCTTCTTATTACTGGAATTAAATAATTAATTTATAAACAAACACTCCAATAATTATGAACTTTTATTTTTGTGAACCCTTTTGTGTTCAAGAAACACATCATTAGACCCACATATCTGAAATAAAAGTGGTTAAAGTAATAATACAAACAATTTAACTTCAACAAAACACGTCATGTCATTGAAAATACAAAGCGATAAAATTTTAAAGGCCAGGAAGTACATATGTCTACTCTCTATCAGACTAAAGGCAAAGAACCTGAAAAATGGATATCTGTTTCGTACAACAATTTAACTACAGAAATTACTAAAACCTTTAAAAACCATGCCAATATTAATGTATCCTCAAATTCCAAAATCAAACTAAAAAATATATTAGGAAATCCAAAGAATAAAATAGACATTGATGAAAAATTTGGAAGTTATCAAATTAATTGTGACAACTGTAATTTAAAATACATTGGCCAAAGTAGGAGGAAGATAAAAAAGAGTCAAGGAAGATAAAGCACGTCTAAAATATCAACAAGAGAACGATCAGCCATGGCAAAACACGCACTTCATACTGGAGACTGCTTATCACAAGTAAAATTATTAAAAGAAATCCCAAATAAAAAAAAAAATTGTCGATGCCTTTGAAACTATGTTTGTACATAAAAACCAAAATCATTTATTAAATAATGAGCCTTAACATTTCCAAAATTCACCGTTACTGGCTTTAGTCTAATTAAATATTAATTTTTACATATACAGTAGACATACTTCCTGGTCTATAAATTTTATCTCTTTATATTTTTAATGACATGTGTTTTTATTGAGGTCTAAATTGTTCGCGTTATTACTGTAACCACTTTTATTTCAGTTTTGTGGGTCTGATAATGTGTTCCTTGAACACAAAAGGCCTTACAAAAATGAAATTTCATAGTGATTGAAGTGTTTTTTTTTTTTTTTTTTTTTTTTTTTTTTTTTTTTTTTTTTTTTTTTTTTTTTAATTAAGAACTTTATTTCTGTATTTATTTGCTTCCGTGGAACTCCAATCATTAGTTAACCAATACGATCTATTTTATGTTTAAATGTAGTCAAAAATATAAAATACTGATTCAGTGATGAATGATTGATGGTAGAAGGGGTAGAAGGGTATAGCACTGATTTTAATGACTGCTGTGGTATTTATGACTCAGAAGGATTTATGTACTCTAACCCAGTAGTTATACTAAATAGAGTCCATTGTTTATTGCTATCGTAATTAAACTGATAAATCTGAAAGGTAATTAGTGAGGTACATGTGCAGTCACCACTGGAGGACACGATGAAAAATGACTGGTTTACAAGATCTATGTCGGTGTTGAAGCGAGGGAAAGTCGATGTCAGACTTTCATCTGTTGGGTCGACTCGCGCGGCTCGGGCTTCACTCGGTATTTGACACTAATCGGACAAGTACGGCTGATCGATAACTCGAACATCGCCTGTTTGATTGATGCGCACCGACAACGGGGGACAAGACGGATAGTAGTATTAGCGGCTCTGGGGTTCACTTAGGCGGAACATGAAGTAATTAATATTTCTCCCGCGACCGAACGACGCGGCGCCGTTTTTGGATGTTTACAGGAGTGATGTATGAGTGTCATGGCCCCATCAGTGATCGTGAGTCTAAACACACAGGTTGATGACTCGGTCGTGTCTTCATCATCGCTGGGTGAGAAGTTCGCTAGGTGGAGGATGTGAGAACAAGAGGTGTTCACTCAGCAACCTCAGGAGATGTGGATGTTTACAGGAGTGATGTATGAGTGTCATGGCCCCATCAGTGATCGTGAGTCTAAACACACAGGTTGATGACTCGGTCGTGTCTTCATCATCGCTGGGTGAGAAGTTCGCTAAGTGGAGAATGTGAGAACAAGAGGTGTTCACTCCGCAACCTCAGGGGATGTGGATGTTTACAGGAGTGATGTATGAGTGTCATGGCCCCATCAATGATCGTGATTCTAAACACACAGGTTGATGGCTCGGTCGTGTCTTCATCATCGCGGGGTGAGAAGTTCGCTAGGTGGATGATGTGAGAACAAGAGGTGTTCACTCCGCAACCTCAGGGGATGTGGATGTTTACAGGAGTGATGTATGAGTGTCATGACCCCATCAGTGATCGTGAGTCTAAAAACACAGGTTGATGACTCGGTCGTGTCTTCATCATCGCGGGGTGAGAAGTTCGCTAGGTGGAGGATGTGAGAACAAGAGGTATTCACTCCGCAACCTCAGGGGATGTGGATGTTTACAGGAGTGATGTATGAGTGTCATGGCCCCATCAGTGATCGTGAGTCTAAACACACAGGTTGATGACTCGGTCGTGTCTTCATCATCGCTGGGTGAGAAGTTCGCTAGGTGGAGGATGTGAGAACAAGAGGTGTTCACTCAGCAACCTCAGGAGTGTGAATGTTTACAGGAGTGATGTACGAGTGTCATGGCCCCATCAGTGATCGTGAGTCTAAACACACAGGTTGATGACTCGGTCGTATCTTCATCATCGCTGGGTGAGAAGTTCGCTAGGTGGAGGAAGTGAGAACAAGGAGTGTTCACTCAGCAACCTCAGGAGTGTGAATGTTTACAGGAGTGATGTACGAGTGTCATGGCCCCATCAGTGATCGTGAGTCTAAACACACAGGTTGATGACTCGGTCGTGTCTTCATCATCGCGGGGTGAGATGTTCGCTAGGTGGAGGATGTGAGAACAAGAGGTGTTCACTCAGCAACCTCAGGAGTGTGGATGTTTACAGGAGTGATGTATGCGTGTCATGGCCCCATCAGTGATCGTGAGTCTAAACACACAGGTTGATAACTCGGTCGTGTCTTCATCATCGCTGGGTGAGAAGTTCGCTAGGTGGAGGATGTGAGAACAAGAGGTGTTCACTCAGCAACCTCAGGAGATGTGGATGTTTACAGGAGTGATGTATGAGTGTCATGGCCCCATCAGTGATCGTGAGTCTAAACACACAGGTTGATGACTCGGTCGTGTCTTCATCATCGCTGGGTGAGAAGTTCGCTAGAAGTATGATTTACATTTGTTATTCACCTATGGAAGAGATCAGATTTAAGATCACGAAACTTGGTGTTATTCATGTCTTGTGTTATGGCTAATGTAAAAATGTTCCTCTTTACTCCACAATCCTTACATCGTATAAAGCAAACCGAGATAAAACATTGATATAAATGAAAGACATCACGAATTATCTAACACGGTAGCAAACGTGTACAAGCTGTCATAAACATTAAGTACATTGATTTTTTTGGAGAAGCCTATTCCCTTTAAGCCTTATTCTTCGCGCCCTCAAGGCCACTGGCCTGTGCAAGTATCTTATCAAACAGAATAAGGGGGAGAGTCGATACAGTACTGATAAGATAAGATAAAAGTGCAATGGTCACAGACAGTTTTGAACCTGCGTTATCTCTAACTCAGATGGAAACTCCAACATCTTAGACTTTCCTATGGCCACATCAGTAAAATTAACAACTGTAGACAACATTTGAAGCAATGAATAATTACTTTAAAACATCCATAGACCGGACGGAACCTGAAGGAGAGTAGGAAAAGCCGCGCTACGGCCGGAGTAATTGATGTCGTGTAGGTCGAGACAAGAGGGTGACAAAAATGCGCGATTCAGCGACAGAACACAGATTCCTTCATTCATCCATCAGCATTGTTTAAGGTCCCAATAAAATGTAAACGTGAGCAAAGGACTACCAGTCTTTATGTAAATGAAGAGGCCGCGCCACTCGTGCTTGCCGGGGAGATGTTCCAGGCGCGTCTGGCCCATAATGTTCCTGGGAGGTACGAATAGAATTAATACAACTCGGGACAAATACAATACAAATCTTGACTCAATATCTTCATAGCCGCGGCGCACAATAAACTAGTAGCAGTGATCCCCTGATAAGGCGAGGGCAGGACGCACAATGCCCCCTCGCTTCTTTATGGGCTGTCCGACGGGTGCGGGAAATATGACTGAGTCTCTTATCACAATGCGACCTTCTCCTTCCACTGTTAATGGTGGTAAACACGGTGACCTACACCTCCGGTGGCATTCCACCTCTGGACCCCCTCACTTATTTACAGCCGCGGATGTTAATATTCATTTCTGTGTTTATGGGAGAAACGCATGCGCGGTAAATGTCACACTGTTTCTCCCGTTAATTTATTGATCCGAAAGCCCCATTAAATATCTAATCTTTGTTCCAGATGAGATCGCCCATATAATTCAACGCTACTTTATTAAAAACCCCTAATTTCAAACATACACTGTCTTCTAATCTAAAGAAATTTTGGTTGTTGTAATGGACAATAGTATTAAAAACTTTTAAATATTTTACAGTATACTAGCATGTTGTGCTTATGTTTTATCGATTAACAGGTTCAAAAACCTAATTAATAATACGAACTAGGACTAATCCGCCATTCAAACTGTTTCTAAAGTTATTATTATGTCTACGTTTCTTTCAAGACATGTATTGTAAGATTCAAACCCAAGCTGGAAAATATGGAAAATTTAATAATTATTACATTTGACACATTATTTTCATCATATAATCGGGCGCTTTAAAGTTTTTACTAATTTCCATCGACTTATCTCACGACGTTTTAAGTAGAGGGTCAATTTACTATCACAAAACAAGTTTTTATATTCTTTATTTGATGTTTGTTTTTGAAGTTGGAAGGATTGTGAAGGAAACAGGACTTTCCGGACATTTGCCATCGTTCGGTGATACAATACAATCAGTAACACTTGTATTGTATTGTATCACTGAACAATGTCAAATGTCCTGAAAAGTCCTGTTTCATTCACAAGTTTTTACATCCTACAGTTTTAAAAGATGTATTTATAATTTAAGCTACATATGTAATTCCGTTTAGGCGTCAAAAATTTATTTTTTCCTAACAATTAAAATGTAAGTGCTCTGTGTGCCCAAGCATAGGCTCTAGGTATTCTTAAAGAGTGAAATAATAATACACTTTTAAGTAGCTGACTCATTATTGAATTAAAAAAAAAAAAAACTACTGATGCTTTATTTTGATATAAATATTGTCTCGTTAGCTTTGAATTATATTTAAAATAGAAATGAAAGTAATTCTATGAATTGTAAATCTTCTTATACAAATGTAAAAAAATAAAAAACTTAAATATGCACTTGTAAGCCACCGTGTAATTTTAAATAATGTAAGAAATATGTCTAGAATCGTGTAGAATATTAATGTCATGCAGTTGGCTTAAGGACGGCACTGGTGGCTTCCAGGACGTTTTTATTTAGCTATATTTGAAGAAGGTTGGGGAAGGCAAATTTTTATCAAAACTGACATACGGTGTTTTTTTAACTAAACATCTTTAAACCAAAATTAAATTATACATGGGAAGAGTTTCTTGTATTTTTCATAACGAAACTTTGCAAAAAATAAGTATTGCACCATCCGCTTTAAAAACGAAGGAACTAGAGTAGTGGACTAAAATGGAAAATCTGGGATTTAAAGGTTGACACGATTCTGCAATGGTAGTCCAAGGTTTGCAAGAGGTTTGTTGAATGCCAAAGTAGGACATCTGGTCTATCCTTGTATTGTACTAAAAGCCTCCCCGGACTATCGCAATCTCGAGATTGAGGCCGCCATACTGTATGGCAACGTATTAGCAATTGCATTGTGCCAAAGTGTATAGTGCCATAAATTCTTCAGGAAGTGACTCTATCTGACTTTAATGGTGTGATCATTTATGTGAGTGTGGAAGTGGATAAATGCGGTCAAACTAACCCTCTGACAGAGCAGAAAATTTAAAATTTAAAACTGAAAAATGTGTTATTTAGTTGAGGGTATTTACAAAGTATTCACTTAGAATTTGTTGTTTCATAAATTATTTATTTGTGCACTATATTACAGTTGAAGTTTTTAATGTTACAACCTCTTATTTTTTTAAATTTTTCTGATATCAATATCGATTTTGGGTAATAAATAGTTATTTTGACACGGTTGACATTATAGTAGTCCAAACCGAAATCATCAAATTGGAACTAGTTTATCTTTGCATCTCTAAAAATGCTGTTATGGCACGTTTTCTAACCACTTACTTAAACCGTTGCCACAACACATGTTACAAAATATCGAATCAAAGATAGTGCCCTAAAATGCCTCACCATCAAATATCCACGTGGAAAACACATGTAGATCATATTTTACCCACTCTATATATTATACATTTTACAGGATACACATTGGACAATTTGGCGGAAACTCTGTAGTAGAGTTGATAATACAAGAACGTAACCGTCACCCAGCTTTTTATTGTTATCCTTTAAAGGATGAACGATCAAATTTCACGTTCCTTTCTCGAATTAGCAATGTAGTAAATGGTATTCAGATACAATCTTGGAGAATTCCAAGTATTTTGTCCTATTGACAGATATTATGAATCCCTTTCACTGCAGGGGCTAACTCTCTAATTAAACATGGACATTAGGTAGCTACCGAATATGTTAAGATGACCTTAATTTAATATGTATTATTTTTATTTCTAGAACCGTAAGGCCTTCAATTTTAAAGAGAATTGCCTTTATTGGTCTTTATTTGGCCTGAATGGCCTTTAAATTGCCAATGGCGCAGTGTAGCGGGTACAGCGGTTATCGCGAGATAACCAAATCAAACAATATCGAGCGTGGCTGCTGCTTGGATGAGTGACCGCTGAGCGATCCTGTCCTTGCAAGCAGCCCGCCTGCCCGGCCGTTGGTACTGGTTCGGAAGAGAGTTGGTCCCCAGAAGTGTTAGAGAGCGCTTCTTAGCTCTAACTCCACCTGGTAAAATAGAACATTACTTTTACTTTACATTATCATACATAATGACCTATATTTAAATTTATGTTTACCGCCGACGCTTTCATGACGTCCTCCTTGGACAGGAGACTCTGCAAATCACCTTAAGGATCCTTACAACGAAATCACGAAGTGAATTTTATTATTCCTGCTCCAAAACTTTCTAAAGATATTCATCAAAGATAACCCCAACCAGTTAGGTTTTTCCATCTTCGCCTAAGCGGTACCTTATAAGTAAAAACTGATGATCTTTTACGAATTAGATTCTTACACATCTTATTTACACTTTTTAACCGTTAGTAACGAAAAAACGTGAAATTTAATAATGTTGCTCAGTTTTAAGAGAACACATTTCGATAAGAGTAAAAGTCTAAACACAAGTTTAAACATGCTTAATTGACAACTTATCTGTTGAGATTTTTGTGCATTATATGTGTTTATGTGTGCTGTAAATATTTGTTATGGCACGATTTTGCGTTTGAATTTCTACTAAGTTGGTGCAGGATGTTGAGTCTAGGTTTATACAAGTAGTTTAGACGTACAAATGCTACATATTTATTTAGTTGGTTCAATTCTACTTTAGTTGGTTCATAGCCATGTGTTTGATGTGTTTTATTTTTAAATCCTTAATATTTTATATAAAAATAGTCACCTGAAGAAGGGCTCAGATAACAGTTACCGAAACGTCTCGTCTCTGTTGCTAGGTAATTTAAATAAGACTAATGTTCATTAAATATACTGTTATCTTTAGAAATAATCCATCATCAATGGTAAAATTAATACAGAGATCTATTAACCGCGTATATAGCTGAAGCTCTTAAAATTTTGAAAACTCACAGAAACTTCTCAACACAACCAATTACATCGAACACTATCTAAATTTGCTCGTAAACAAAGTTCACTCGTAATACCGAATTAATGACTTAATTACGAGATGGGTCAAGAATTAACACCGAGAAAATCTGGAAGTTTAAGAACAGTATAAATGTTATATTATAGTTGATTGATGATTTCGGTAATTTTTTATTAATGACTAGCGGGCCCGGCGCGCTTTGCTGCGCATTTCAATAATTTTTTGCAAAAGTTGCCCGCGGCTTCGCACGCAATTTCCCGTTGAAAACAGTACACTATATTCACTTATTCTTTTTCTATCACATTCTAAACATTGCTGAGATAATTGATAGTCGTTCCATCGTGAGCCTCTTGGGCGTATTATGAAGGTATGTACCATATTCCTGCCTCTATCTAGCTGTTACCCACGGCTTCGCACGCAAATCTTAAGAACCGAAGTCCTTATATTACTTAGTAAATTTTTTTTTTTACTATAATAAATTTTAGATTAAATTAGTTATATCTCCGATGCCACGATTGAGCTTGCTTTGTTGTCTCGATCGAGAGAATATGTACACACGGAGTTTTGAGAACCATACTTCTGTCAAAAAAAAAACAACTAAGGTTGATTTTATAACATTCTTTATATTTGTAGCCAACGTAAGATAGTAATTATGATATCTGCATTACTCTTCTGATCAAGCATGAGCATGGTTTATATTAAATAAATATTGCAGTTAAAGGTGAATTTTTACGTCAAATTTGAATTGTATTATCTGGATAGTAAAGTCTCTGTTTAACAGTGATTGCAAAAACAGTTTAAACAAAATTTGTCGTTTCTCTTAAGCTTACTCTATGCTTTAAAACTATAAGTGTAATATATGTTTACAAAGAACAGCTGATTAAAAATTTGAAAAGACGTTAACATATGTTTGCTGCAATGCATTTCTTATGGGTATTTCTGTAACCAGTGGGGCGGAATCCTGAATCGGGAAAGGGATGGGTATAGCTTATAAACCTTCTCCGTGGAAAAATACATATACGTACAAATTTTCATCATGATCGGTCCAATAGTTCACGATTCCATAAAGGACAAACATACAAACATTCATTTTTATATATATAGATTAATAACATCAACTATATTATAGTTTATAATAGGATTTTGGACATTTTCCAACATTATATGTTACAAAACTTGTGAAACTACTTTGGAAGGTCGTAAAATATAACACGTTTTCGTTGTGCTTTTGATTTATGTGCATTGTCAACGCCTGGATTGATTATCAGGTATGATACTATTTTAGGTACAGTTGCCGCACGTTGTAGGTTTTTATTAAAAGTTTATGTATTCAGATTATTTACACCTGAGGAAGAGAGTAGATCTCAATTTTAGAAACGTCGTTTTATACATTTTTAACATACAATCATAGTTTTTTGTTTTAAAGAGAGACTGATCCCCTTTTAAGCCTTATTCTGTCCGTCCTCATGGGCCACTGGCCTGTGCGAGGATCTTATCAAACAGAATAAGGGGGAGAGTCGATACAGTACGAGGTTGATGGTACTGATACAAAGTGCAATCACATACAGGATTTGAACCTGCGCTATCTCTAACTCAGACCCAAAGTCCAACGACTTAGAACGCTCGGCCATCGGCACTCCCTTTCGTAGAAACTTTTAAAAATACTTGTCTCGTGTTGTGGTAGACCATGTGCAACCTTTCTCAACACAAATTTGTCCGTGTCAGAAGCCCTTAGATCTTTTCAAATTGATTAGGGCTAACTGCGTTGACATGCGAGGACATCGTGCCAAGTCCCGACCACCTCCCGGCGGCAGTCCTCCGTGTAACTAATGTCGCCCGATGATTGTTATATGTAGCTCTGTGTGTATAAACCGGCCCAGAGCGAACAGCAGAGCAGGGACGTGATGTAGTGTAAGGACGAGTTCGCGTTCATTAGGCTTAGCCCCGTAAACAAGACAGCATTTGTCACCGGATTAGAATCAATTGAGTTTGTCAAATATAATCAGTGTTTATTTTCACCGGCCCCGGTATGCTAATGGCCCAGGTGTCACGTGGTCCGTGTAATGCCCCTCTTCCGGTCGTTAATTAGTCAACTGTTCCCTGATTAAATCATTAGTCGGGAATAGGAATTGAGCATTATCCCGGATCGAGGATGGACGGACTGTGCCGGACCAGACGGAGGTGTGAGTGGCACGCGTGGTGGCCCGGCCTTGGTCTCCGGTGGTAAAACCATCCCGTAGGGCTAATAAAACAGGACGACAAAGCGAACAATTTATTCCCTTGTCGGCCGTTGGACTCTATTCCCTAAGGCTCTCGCGGAACCATCGCCTTATCGAACCCCCCGCGGAGTGTTCACCGGGTGGCCATGACCTTCTCCAAAGTGTCTTCTCCTTCTGCTCATTCCTATATTCTTTATGGCTCGGCTACCTGTTTTTTGATGTTTTCCCCCATTTTTAAAACTTCGAAACGTTAAAGGTAAACCACTCATTTTTGTTTTCACAAGGTTAAGTAAATTAATTCTGCTCTGCAAGGAATGGTGTTGATTTTACTTCGTCACGCAGGGAAATTGTTGAAAGGAACTGTCGAACTTCTTAGTGATTTAAATTACGAGTTTGTGCATATTTTGGAAAGATGTTACAGTATTCCTCAATAGCCCTTGTCACGCTGGGAAATTGTTGAAAGGAAACTGTCAAATCTCTTAGTTAGTTGAATTACGAGTATGTGCATATTTTGGAAAGATGATACAGTATTCCTCAATAACCCCTTATCTAAGAACCAATAATGATTAAAAAACTAAAAGCTCTAAGTTCTAGCATGACCTCCAGCACCTCGAAGACATCAAAGTTTTTCCTGCTAGTGAGCATGATAATATTGTAGTCAAACCCTCATCCTGAACTCTTCTAAACCTTCTGGCCCTCTAGAACCTTCGCAACAGCACTATGTCACCAATCCAACTATTTTAAAGATGATGAATTTTGATGAGTGGCCGTTTCAACCATCTCAGAGTAACCTTGTAATCAAATCCATCGCATCATTGTTGGTCAGTTGACGTTGGGCCGATCAATGACTCCACTCCTCGGACCATCAACAGCGACCTGTGAGGCCGAAGGTGGACCGTTGCCAGCAATGAAGGTGGACGTCGATCTAACCAGGCCATCGTGCCACCGACCCAGCAATTACTCGGTCCTTCTACTACAAGCAAGAGTCGAACCTTGTGTCATCTATTACTGATAGGAACATATGGCTGAGCGACCAGGAGCTACAATCGGAGTTGCATCTACACCGGGGTCCACATGCGCAATGTGTGGTCTGTACGTGATTGATGGAACCGCTGAATATGGCTGAGGTACAAGCAGTGGCGTGCCAAAATGCTAAATGTGGCTTTCTTGGATTTTCCTTGTATCCAATCTAAATTTAGAGTTGAAGATGCAAGTTGAACAGGTTAGGTCCACCTTCCAAAATTTTGAGCTTCTTCGATGCCAACTTTTTTGGATCTCTTCAGACGAATGTAACTCCAGATTCCAGGAGTAAGTAATATTAGTCTGTAACGTCATCAGATTCTAGACTCTACTGTAAGAGGAAGCTGAGCTGGAGTTAAACTCAACTTTAAAATTTACTTGTTCTGATTTGCAAAATAAGATTCACCTTGAATGTTTGCAAAAAACTCCTATGCTCTTAAAATCTCTTTTGTCTCTGTTTTCCATTTTATCCGTCTGTGTGTACGCACACTGTATTTATTTCAGGAAACAAACAATTAATCTTAAAAATATAGTAACAGTATAAATCTCAATTGTTGCGATGAAATATTCTTATTTAGTAAAGGTTTTAGTTTTAGGTAAATAGTGATTGGAAGAGATAGAAAATCTAATCCAACTAAATAATATTCGTCATGCCTTAAAATGTGGCCAACCGCTAAGAAACTAGAACTAGAGAGATATGCAAGGATTGTCTTCGTATAGTTTTCGACAAGAGCTTTAATGTAAGATGGATTTCATAACATCAGCAAATCTGCTAGTATTAAGAAATCTGCTTGTTGGATTACAAACCGATCTATAAAAATCATGGTAAAGATCAGTAATGGAGCTTAAAAACTTTATATCGTTAAACAATTGTATGGGTTAAAATTATTTTATAGCTGCAATGCTTAAAACACATTTTAGAGTATATTACAAGGTGCAACAATACGAGTCAATTCGATGACTATTTCTAATTTCTAACTAATTTAAATTAATTTTGGTGCTGGCTCGTACTTACATATGCATATATAATTATATAATAATAATTTTTTTCGAAACTGTTTGTATTTGCACAAAGTTTTCATCTTGACTATCAAAATATCTTACACAGAAGTGTAATTTTAATCAGTTTTAGTTATACACCTTTTTGACATCTCTCGAGGTTTCAAGGTCGTTCAAATTTTGTAAAATAACAAATCGTTTATTTTTAGTAATAAATCCTAGTGTCATTTGCAATGAATTTTATATGTTTATAGGTTTTATGTGTACCTATGTATGCATGTATATATTTGTGTGTAAGTTTATGTATGTATGTGGTATGCATATGTATAGATGTAAAATATGTTTGATTTAGGCATTTTATTATGAACCGAAAGTGTTTTGTATTTGTATGTTATACTTTTAGTAAATTTTGAATAGTATAGTTTATGTTTTTGTTTGTTTTTGGGCTATTTAATTTTTAAGTTAATTATTAGATTCAGTAGTACAGTGACATGTATCAGATTTGGCATGAAAGCACATAATTTGTTTTTTTGTATTGTTATATCACAGTGGAGTTGATAATTATAAACTATGATTGGACCCCTAAATGGGCTAATTAGTAGCTTTAGGGGCCTATTATTTTCTTTTTGAGATCAGCCTGGATCTTGGAATAAGTCTAATTTAATTATTTCATTGTTTTAAGAATTAAAAAAGTTGAATATGAAACAATTTTATTTTTTAATGTACGACTTCATGAGGAGAATAAATATATTCATTATTATTGTTTGGTTTTTAAGAGTTTTAGAATTCCTTACAACCTGGCTCTTCATACAAAGTTTGATGATAACACAATAATGCCTCAGTAGCCTATCAATGTGATCAAACTACTTTAATTTCTAACAGATTATAATCAAACCTGGAACGATTGTATTTTAAGCTATCTAAAAGAATTCATTCAAGTCATATCTATTGATATGTAGACGCTGTCCTAATTCTATTTTATAATATAAAAAATACCATTGCAAAGTTGTAAAGCTTAACTGTTTTAACAGCGGTATGTAAAGTGAGATGTGACGTATATTAATGCGGTTTATTATTATTTTTGCTATGACGGTCATGTTTTAACTCCTATAAAGGTGAGGTGACACACGGGGTCGCGATCTAAGGCGTGAGCATACACACAAGGGGTCAAAGGTCAATCGTCCTCCCGTCACGATATAGCCGTATCACTTTCAGGTTATTGTCCATCCACCTATCCATAGACACGGCCTGACCTTAGTTTGCGGGAGGGGGAGTGTGGTACTCGTATTCAAAATATGGTTTTACAGTTCATTCATGTAATCTATACACGATGATCTACACAGGGAACGACACTTTGAAACATCTGGGATGACCTTCCAACCTATCCCAAAAACATTGGGCTTAAGAAATAGATCATTGATTCATTAATGATCAACAAACACGCAAACACGTGTTTTTTTTTTTTTTTTTTTTTATTTTTTTTGAAATATTTAGATGTACAGGGTGTAAAATTGTACCAATACTTTGGGATTTTGGTCTATACATAAACACAAACAAAAATGTTCGTATGAAGGTATGTCCTAAAACAAAATTTTCCGTCTATTTGTCTGTATGTGTTTTTTTATACAAAATATTATATCTTTTGAACTAATAATAAAGTTATGAAACATGAGAATCATGAGAGTCAGGCAATTCTTTTACATATTTTGCTCGCATTTGAGATGGGGTCCAATCATAAGATAGTACTTCAAAGGTTTTCATCGTACCTTTACAACGTTACTTCAAAGTATCTATTAATTTAAAGGACAATTGCTTTACAAATGATTTTTAACTAGACATATATTTGAAGTTTGTTTAAATGCCTTGTATATGTAGTCTTTATTTTTGGTGCTAGATAATTGGTAAAAGGCAATTCAAAAACATTTTCTTCTCTTATAGTTGAGCAAACATACAATGCCTCATGGAATTATCAGTGTTCTGATTATCATCCAAAAGATGACAAGATATCACTAGGATGATGATTGTCGTGAGACAGGCTCACAATATGTATTTATCGCACAGGTCATGGGTTGGCAACTGACAAGATGACAGGAGCGCCATCTATCTCACTTGGGGTGACATGCGCATCCCTATCATCGCCGGCGACGTGGTCCATGATCGGACATTGGTTCGGCCTTGGACATAGGTGACTCTGGGCGCAGCGGTAGAATACTAGCGGAGTAACTTCAGTCAGCGAAGTTAAGCGTGTATTGTCTTGATTTCAGATGATTTTTAAAAATTGATGTCTTTTTTATTAGTGATTCCATAACAACGAAACATCACTGGATATTTACAGATCCTTGAGGAAGTCCATGTTCAGATTAGCTTGCAATAATTTTTCATCCCGAATTATTTTATGTTTTTCCGGTTGGACTCCAACTATAGAAACAAAACGCAATGAAATCTTTAAAAACTTTCTAAACGATTACGTTATTTGACCCCAGAAGTGGAACTCGCCACATACGCTAACGCATTGCCATCTTATAATTTTTCGTATCTTTTTGAAAGAGTAAACATTATGCCATTGCAGTCAAATTCGTATAGACAGAAAATCAGTCTTCATAGTGTCAGGGTTTGTCAGATTTTCCTTTGTTTTGATTGTTCCATAGCTCCATAGTCAGCTATAACTGCTGGGAACTATTATCGCACAATTTGTACGTTCTATTTTTATCAAAGTGGATATTTCAGGATTTATTTCATTGAACTATTATTTGAATAATAGCTTTATAACACTTATTTAAATTACATGAATACTATAACAATTAATTAAAACATCTTAAGCCGAAAAACACAGAATAAATCTGCAAAATATAATAAATTTAGGTAACATATTTCTAAATATATTTATGAAGTCATATGAACCATATTTCTAAATCATCATACAATACTCGATAAAATGTTGTATTTAATTTAATTCTTAATGTACTGAATTATAGATATTTGATACATTATTGATCTAGTATTACTTAAAAATATGTATAATTATATTATAAAACCATATAAATTATCTGAACTCATGAAAAGTTTTAGACTATATGTAACCTATATATTGGATTTTTTACTCTGCAAGTAAGGAAATCAAATCAATTTCAGGACAACGTTTTTACTATTTTTACATACTACTTCAAGCATTGTAAAATTACGAAGCACTAAATGACAAAACAAGTTTAAAACGGTTTCTATGCTATTTTATTAGTAAAATTATGTATGTGATGATATTAGAGAATGTTGTGGGTGATATGCTTTAAAAAAATACATTATACATTGAAATAAGATATTGTGCCACTACATAGTTGGTTTGTACACCACTTCTAGGGCACAAATCAAACACTTAAAAAACAAGGAAATCACTAATCATTCCGGTCCTAATGAATTTTTAACTGCATATGTGATAACGAAAAATCTCCACTCTCTTTTTTACAAAACGTAATAATAAAATACAAACATAATGTAGTTGTCTATTGAATGAAATTGTTTGCAGAATAAAGTTATTCTCATTGCATTTGTCAATCTAGAACAAAATTCCTTTGATGCAATTTGAACTAATATTTATATCGATGATTTACGGTTCGATCAATACAGTCAATGTATTTAAAAACTGTATAGTATATTGGTTAAATTTATATTTACGGTACTGCAAAATTTTACTGTTAAACGCTTGTATAATTAACATTCCTGAATAACATTGTAAACCCCAAACAGAGTCATATAAGAGATCGACCACAAACAGTTTATCATAGTAAATTGCGTGTAAACTCTATCAGTAGTAAACTGAATTGTACCATAACACTTAAGAGAATAGGCAGCCAACAGCGTTGTACTGACAGTTGGAATCTAAACGACGCTGTAAAGCAGAGTTTAAAGCCAGGGACTCGTCCCATTCACGGATTCAGCGTCTAGCATCGATTAGAAAGTTGGGGAAGGTCTTGGATCTAGGTCAGGTTCAGTGGTGGCGCCAGCGCGCTGCTCAATCGATGCAACTGTGAATGGGTCTAGTGAATGGTGAATGGGTGAATGGTGAATGGTTCTCTCGCTACTGCGACAGACAGCAGGTCGTCCAGTGTAATCGACATTGCTGCTATGTGGGTGGGACATCCAATACGCGAACATTACAGTTCCTATTACATTGTGTGGATATATTACCCGATTTGTCATCACTTACCTACACGTACCAGAATGCAGCTCCAGAACCTTCACGTATCTATTGGTCGAAAATACTCAAATTAATCCGTGTATCTGAATGTTTTCTATAAATATATCCCCCCATACTGATTTTAAGCTAGGACACTATAATTTTGTGTGTGTTCATCTTTTTAAAGCATGAATTAAGACAAAAAATACAAAAATATCTTGTCTTTAGTTGTAAATTTGGAAATTACGAAGTAACCAAAACATGATGTTTTGCACTAAATTAATGCCCGAAAGGGCCTTTGAGGTAAAAAAGGTAAAAAAATAAGTTTCCAGTTCAAATAGAAAATACATTTCTAAAAGATTATGTTATTAGAGAATCACATATTCCTAAGCATTTTAATCCTTACATCTACCACCATTATTAGTATCAAAGGATGGTCACAATATGTTTTTTTAGGAATTGTCCATTGTTATTAAAACAAAGTCTTAATGCTCCTTCACAAATAATAATTCGTTATTTGTTTTTTTACTCACGACAACGACGCATTTTTTATAATTTCTTGGCTGTAAAAATGCCAATAATTTTGATCTGTAACGAACAATTAACGATAGAGCTCTTCAATCCAGTAAAACAAGAATTACTTAATAAACATTTTTTAATTTGCCAAATTAAAACTTTTACCATTTATCCATTTAGTATGAGAGACCTTTTCTCCCACGAAATTCCCAATCTTAATCTATTTATATGCATATAAAACATATTTTGCTGGAAGTTTTGCTGGATGTCCACCTAATGTTTCCGGTTACAAGAAACGTGTTTGTTGATGACTCGAGGCCCTAAAAACTTAAAAGTTGCCAGCATTACTTATTAAATACAGACTATTATGCAAATCATTTTTAGTCTATAGATTGTTTTAAGTATTCAAACTACTCCTTAACTAAAGACCATTTCTAAAAGTCAATTAATACTGGATAGCGAAAGATTACACTGTCCATACAGACTCATTCTTGAATAATTTATTTTATAAAATTTGTCTGAAAAAATCTCCTAAAAATATGGGAAAAAACTATGCCCGGGTCAAACATACGCATTAAGTTCTTGTAAAAGAAAGTGCGTAATTTTATGTAAACTCGTCATTTTTAATTTTAAATTAGAAACTCCTCAACAGGGTTCCTTGATGAAGCTCGAAATTAACACCGCGAAATAACAGGTGGCCTTTACAAAATTGACTCAAAGTAAAGTTTGTTTGTGAGCGATTAACTGGTCCTCAAGGGTCAGAGACATGACACCGCTCGCCGTACCGATGATGGATGACCGTTTGATGGATCAGTTTAGAGGAAGACGACCGCCGCCATCAGGGCCTTGCTAGTTGTGTAATTGACCAGAAGATGCCGCGGCTCCGTCTTCGTCACCAACCATCATCATCTCGCAATAGTCCGGCTACATACTGTTGTTTTATCACAGTTACATCTTCTAAGAGCATCACTAACTCTTCATCACTCATTGCGTCGTTTCTTTTTAATGATATCTAAATAGTATTAAAATGCTCTTGACATTATTTAGGCAATCGTAGCTATTGCAACACTTATTCCAGATTCTGAAGACCTTCTCAAAGACTGTTCGCGGAGTCTTCCTGCAACAACTTCGATCAAACAGTCTGAAGAAGCCAATTATTGATTGAGACGAGATTTCCAAAGTACCATTAACAGTGAATAATGAAGGATCTTGGAGCATTGAAATAAGTTTAGACGAAGCAAAGTAAATGAATACAACTTATCCAATATTAACTTTATTATTGGAAGGCCTTTCGGAAACAGTCATTCCATAATCAGGTAACTTAAAAAATGAATAAATATAAAAAATTTTTCTAAACGATACATTTTAAAATAGCATGGTAAAGGATTTGGAAATATGATTTAGCCAGTATAAAATATTTAGACAGAATTACATTTTAATTTTCTTATACATTGAGATGAGAGTAGAATTAAATTTTGAGCAGGTCCGTCTATATTATTGATAAGTTTTTCTTGATTTTTGTTAGTGTAAAATGTTTCCCCAAGCATTTAATTGTATCGTGTTAGTAACTTCTTTCAATAATCGTAAATGTTTACTAGAGATGAGAACAGATTCAATACAGTTATTCCCAACAGCAGATTTTTCAGTTCTTCTATATTTTATATTTGTTTGGCTAATGTACAATTTATCACAGTCGATGCATTTAATTTCATAAATTGAAGTAATATCTATTATTTAGAAAAATGTGAATATTTATTCACTTTCTAAAGGTGCCTGACGGATGGAATCATTGATTCCGAAAGGCCTTGCAATGATAAAACTAATATTGGAAAATTGGCATTCTTTTGCCAATGCTTCATTGACCATTAACTGTAATAAATACAAACAACAAAATACCTGAGCAAAGTAGGGATTGATTGTTAGCAGATAGGCCAGGTACTCAGGCATGTTGCTGAAGATCAGGTATTTGGGGGCTAGAAATTTGGAGATGATGCTCAATGCCGGTACTCTATGATTCCTCCAACCATATTGCTAATATTTCCACAATAAGAGAACTCTAGGGTACTCGGGTAGGATAGGGATTACATTAAAGCTTCAAACGGCACAATACTGGAGGGTTCCTAAATTTACCTATGAAGAGTTGAAGAGCTATTCATTCAGGCCTCTTTCTAAGGACGAATAAAACTTAGATACTAGCAAGATTGCAAAGAAGATAACAATTCATCATACACCACCATTTCTCTTATGAACAGGATGTGGACTATTCCTTTTCAAAAATATGTATGCCCAACTTGTGTAGATAGGAACAGGAAGAGTTAAATTACTGAAAACCAATTTGTACCAGCAGGGATGGTTCGCCGTCATAAATTTCCGTGATGAAACGACTCGTTGATTCTTGATAAGTAGAATCGGTGAGAAATAATGCTCGTGGTGGATGCTAGAGAGCGATAATGCTCGTAGATGCTCGAGAGCGATAATGCTCGTGGATACTCGAGAACGATAATGCTCTTGGATACTCGAGAACGATAATGCTCGTGGATACTCGAGAACGATAATGCTCGTGGATGCTAGAGAGCGATAATGCTCGTGGTGGATGCTCGAGAGTTATAATGCTCGTGGTGGATGCTAGAGAGCGATAATGCTCGTGGTGGATGCTCGAGAGCGATAATGCTCGTAGTGGATGCTCGAGAGCGATAATGCTCGTGGTGGATGCTCGAGAGCGATAATGCTCTTGGATGCTAAAGAGCGATAATGCTCTTGGATGCTAGATAGCGATAATGCCCATAGATGCTCGAGAGCGAGCAGACGGTGAGATAGCAGCCGCGGTGAGAAGGTGGGCGGTGCCGGAGCAGCCTGTAACTGTCAGCATGGCCACTGACGATCACCTGTTACTTCACGCCACACGCCATTAAACACGGTTTCCATCATGTAATGATTTAATTGCTTGTTTCCCAGGATTTATTGATTAGGACCTGTTTAGCGCGGGTAAGGGTAATTAAGGAGCGTGGGCACCAGCACTACTCCGGCGATTAGTAGTTCCCCGGCTCCCGTTTAACAGTAAGCTGCCACTAACTCGGACTGATTTCGATCCTGAGACTAGTGGAAGTCTGAATTAGGGAATTCTCAAGCCTTATTCTTCAATATTGAATTTCGTCCATGACGTCGTTTCGTACTTTTAGGCAAATGTGGATAGTGTAATGGATGGAAGACATGCATTTGGCACTCAATCAATTCGGAATAATTTTCTTAGTAGGTAAGAACCAAATGACCAAAGTCCTTCAATTTTGCTTGAATGCCTTCCCATGGCAAATGCCAGGATTTACAAATATCAGATAGAGATACTTAGCCAGATGATAGAGCTAAGCTAAGATAATTGTTAGGTTAGGAAAAAATCCTAATATCGAATTACATAATTACTTTTCCATCCACGGGAACCTAGAAAATATTTTCTTAGTAGGTCAAAACCACATGACCAAAGACCTTAAATTTTTCTTGAATATCTTCCCATGAAAAATACCAGGATTTGGAGTTATCAGATAGAGGTATTTAGCGAGATGATAAAGCCTAAGATAATGAACTGGTACGTTAGGAAAGAATCTAGTATCGAATTGCATACTTACTTTTCTATCCACAGGAACCTAGAAAAAATAAAGAATGCTACACTGCCGGTCATCCAATAAAATTCTGTAGTTGTTAAGAATCATTTTCATTTACTTTATCTGAACCAATGATTTCTAAATTTGAATAGTGTATTGTCAAGTTGTCACCATTCCCAGTAAAAAAAAACGATGATTTATTGTCCTTTGAGGATAAAAGATTAGCATGTTGTTTCCAGGATTCCAAAATTCCAGGAACAAGCGAGGGACGAATTCCAGTAGTTGGGTTGAATCTATAAGATTAAAGAGATTACAAGATAAGATCGCCTCCTATCTTTATGAGAAGCAGGAGAAAGATTATTCATAAATTTAACACATGAATCTCAAGTAGTCAGGAGTGAGCTCCAGCAACCGCATTAAATAATTACGAGTATATGAATTCCAGGGCTAAACATCAGCATTCGAGCGAAAATGAAATAAACTACCCTTAGCCAACCGGTAACCATATAACAATATATAGTTTTATTCGTGTAGAACCAGAAGGGCAAACAATTAATTGCTTTACACCATTGCGAGTAAATGGATTCCAGGAAAATATTGTTCTTATCTTAATTATAAAAGAATGCAAATTGCTTTGATGATTTCAAATTTTGTTGATCAGACATACGCTTCGAACAATAAGGGATGAAATTTTCACCATTCGAAATAAAAGTCTTTTTTAAAATATAGTAGGTTAGTGTCAAATATTCAAAGTAATATAATTGTACCAAAAAGCTTCGGCTTACACCATCATATTAGTTCAAGACTTGGACACTTCTAGTTCATAGGATAACAGTAGAAAACTTGAAAATTCAACAGGCTATTTTAAGAAAAACATTACAGTGTTTATGTAAAAATTAATGTAAGGATAATATCTTTAGCTGAAACATATTAGATGTATATTAATTACGTAAATAAATTATTAATTAATACTTAACACTTTAATTACGACATACACCATACGGTACAGAGCCAAAGTGTAAGTAAGTACACTCTAGTTCACCCAGTATAGATATGCAGTGAATATGTTAACTACATGCATTATAGCTAGACAGTTATTGTACAATATTATAACAAGTACGCGCGTATTTAAAAATATATGCACTTCACGTTAATAAGATGATAAATTATCTTAAACGTTTTCTAAGCTAATTTCTATTGGATAATATATTGCATTAGTGAGTAAGACCATGAAATAAACATCCACCCATTGTTCATTGTTCATAGGTGTCATTACCAGAATAAAAACTGTTAAAAAGATACAAAGAAATTAAAAAACTAGAAAAAGCCATATTTGAGTTGTCACTTTTGTTTTTATGTAATATGTAGTATGATATGGCAGGAAGATCGCTGCGATAAGGACTACTGTCAGATAAGGCCTGACCCCCGCTGGTTTGAGGAAATGGCTTTATCTAACAAGATAAAGTTCACAGAAGAATTGGTGCCCGAATTGTTGACATTGCTCACCATTAAGATATCTGTTATGGTAAGACTCTATTTATTGAATAGTCGGACATATTGGTTAATTGATTCAATTTTATGTTGAAGCTAAAGGATAACCATACATTAAATTTGTACAATTTTACGGCATTTTCTCATTATTATAGTAAGTAATAATCTATTCAAATGTCAATCACCACTAAGTGATTTGAAAATAGATAAACACTAAGCAGTTTTTTATTATACTCAGTTCATTATCATTTATTTATTTCACCTCCAACGGCCTACCCAATGTATAAATAAAACAGAAGAAATCTCAATAAAAACGTATATTTACATAAAGTTGGTTCATTAACAGGTATAGAAACTTAAATAATATGAGGAAACACAATCTTAGTAATAGAAAAAAAACCAAAAAAATCAAAACACAATAATAATTAATTCACATAAAAAATAACAACAGTAATGTATACTTGTATATTGTAAGTAGGTATATTGAGTTGTTGTCTGTATATTCAAGATTTAAAAGTTGCCACATCGCAGAAACTTTAAAAATCCTATTTGAAAACCCAAAAAATGTAAACCAAGAGAACAGAAAATGCACCGAATCAGAAGCACATTTGCGAGACAGATAATGTGCAAATTTCCTTTTAGAAAGGGTTACACGAATGGTACGCAAAAACACAAATCCTTAATTGTAATTAATTATTAGAAGTAAAACATTGGTAATCATCTCTTACGCGGTATTGTTTCTCTAGCTTAATACCTGGAATCTTTAAATTAGGCTTTGCTTTTTTATTTAAAAATTAATTTTTTAATGTATAGTTAATCAATTAAGATAACAACTTTGGTTCGAACCAAAATGCTTCTTTGTTTTTGGATCTTTTAAATGATAAAAGAGATTGTTGCCATATGAATATTGTATTTTGAGTTTCCAGCGTCCCGTGTGGAGGACACTTCGAATACAGCCAGAAGTACATCCCATTATCTCGAAATAAGGGAGGAGTTGGCATTTTATGACCTTGTACATTCCTGAATAACTTGAAAAGAAAATGAAACACAATAAAAAATTAAAGTTGTTTATTCTTTATCTCAATAATCACGATTACTGTTATCAAAATGGATAAAATCCGTCACCAATTCTTCTGTGAAGCTTATCTCTTTGGATAAAGCCATTTCCTCAGACTATCAGGCGGTCAACCCTTATCTGACTATTTATCTTTAATGCAGTGACCATACCAAAACAGTATAGCGGATATGACAGATGTTATAGAAGAACATGGAACACGAGCGGAACTAACGGATTCTTAGTTTTGAATGTCATCTGCATAATCTTCAATTGCTTATGAAGAAGAGTAGTTAAGAAAAGTGTTTTCCTCTTTTCCTTTGTTACAATGAACCTATCCCTGACATATGTTCGTGTCCCAGTTCCAAACGACAACTCTGGGAGACAGGAACATTTAAGTACTTTATGGTGTGTAATTGATATCAAGACATCTGACCTCGCGTCCCATTACCATGCGGGCACCATGTGTCCCTCTCTTTGTTTATCTCTGGATTGAGACATTTTTGTCGCTTTGTTACATAGATTATCGCATCCGTGATCCACAGATGGTACGAATACACAAGCTAAAATGTGGCGCTATGCAGCAACATTTCCAAATTGCTTAACTTATGCTTCCCACGGCAGAATGTCCCTAAAATTGTGTGTAAGAAGAACTGACTTTTATGACTGTTTGTATATATAACGAAAATAACTCAAGCTTTAATTCAAGGGTTGTAAGCATTAAAGGTAAGATATTTGTTATGGCCTTATTACTGGTTTCTGTTTTCGATTGAAGAATTCAGCATTTCATCATTTGATCGATAATTTAAGAACCATAATATAGATACACCAATTTTGAAAAGTCAATGGACTAAGTTCCATATCATCAGAGAAATTTGTGGAAGCCGAAAAATAATTTAACTACAAAAATCTCATTGATCACTTCGACAAATTCCTTTCAAGCTATTATAAAATTTAAGTGGGCATTGACAACTGCATGGGTATCCTTAATATGTTGACCAAGAGGGAGCATTTAATGAGACAGATGGATAACTGGATATCCTTCTAGTAGAGTGTGCATACCTTACCGTTTTAACCAGTGAGGAGACCCAGATCCAAGCAGATAAAATCCATCCAGGATCCCACCGGGTTAGGCTATTAAAAACATCACAATTACACTATCTTTTACCAAATCGATAATTTGGAATTTAAGTTTGAGCTCCCTTGCTTGAAAAATGTGCTAAATTCAAACGATCTGAAGGCAAAAAGAGTTTAACTTAATGTCATAATGGTAGCTACTTCGTCATCGCAACGTGTGAAAGAAATAGTGAAAGTACTGTTGTCAAAATATAAGGATGCAAAATTTTTCAAAATTCCTAAGTTAGGACTAGTTTTAAACCCTAGTGTGGTATCTTCTCTCTCAGGCATAGTTTATTCCATTACATCTTGTCAACTTAATTCCGTAATGGTAAAACTACTTCGTCATCGCAAGGTGTGAAAGAAATAGTGGAAGTCCTGCGTCAAAATATGAGGATGCAATTATTAATTTTCCAAAATTCCAAAGCTAGGACTAGTTTTTAAACCCTAGTGTGGTATCTTCTCTCTCAGGTATAGTTTACCCATTCCATCTTGTTGTCATCTACTCCGTGCCCCAGGATATTAGATTTCCTAGACTCTCACAGAGTCCATCCTGATACCGCAGTAGCAGCAGATCTGGGACGTGTTGGGGTCGCTGCAGTAGCTCTGATACCGGAGATATGACCGTAGCAGCTCTTGTTCGAGAAGTAACAAGGGCGGCGATGTTTCACGGCATGAAGGTCTAATAAGGCTACCGTCAGCAGCTGCACGTGAGACCGCGGCTGGCCGGGGAATACCAAGCAGCCAGGGTCACGGAGTCGCAGAAGACGGATGGCAGCCGAGGAAGTCGAGGTCACAAGACCAGGTAGCCAGAGCTCGTCAGGAATAACTGAGTTATTACATGTTGACTTTGGGTTTTGCACAAATCCGGCACGATTTCCGTGAGAAGTTCCCAAAATTTGGATCTTCCTGGATTCATCTTCAATTAATCTAGCCCTAACCTTCCTTCCTATGAGCCAGTATTTGGAGTAAAGACGTGTGAGTACTTAGATGATTTATTATCCATACGTAGGGATTAGTGTCATAGTGCTAATAATATGAAATGTTTGGGGAAGTTCTTTGTCTCAATAAGCACTGATTTGCTAATATTTAATTTTTAAATCACAATTTAAAATTTGTTTGGTATAGTAAGTAATTTTAACACACATTTTTCTTTTTAAAAATTATTTATTCCAAAATTGAGCAAGTATATTTTTTTGCAAAATACATGAATGTGCAGGTTGTAACCAGAGGAAATATGTAATATCTATTTCATTTGTTTCATTTTATACTCTTGGAAATTATTTTCATATTTTTAATCGTTTTGCCGTTGAAATTGTTCAAATTAATTTAAAAAATCCTTAGTCAATGTGACTTTCTACAAAATACCTTCTCATTATGATGCAATTGGCCATATCTCTGTAGATAGAGCATACATTGATTCATAATTTACAACATTGTAACTTTTAAATTTTGGTTCTTACGATAAAGAAACAATAACATCCGAACGCTAATTAATTTTGGGTAGTTTATTATGGTTTCAGAAGAATCTATTTATTTTTTAAACTCACTTATCATTTCCACTAAATTTACTCCATCCTTTTCAGACAATTGATTGAATACTCTATTACAGACAACAATGTTTGCTTAGTATAAACAACGATGATGTTGAAATTTTTATCAAGTAGATATGGTTTATGAACCCCTGTAAGATATATTTAGGTACAATAATCATTTCTGGCTTAGAGAAGTCTGTTAGAAGTTACAATAGTTTTCATGTTGGCCTCTTTTTTATTTATTTATTATATCTATATATGATGCTTCACTGTTGAGATATACTTTTAAATAAATTAAATTTCCAAAACATCGAACAGCTTAACATTTTACATTCAATATAATTCTCTATGTAAATTGTATTTGTTGGGCCTATTTAAAAAAATATTAAAGACATTTTCTCAATTTTATTCAGCTCTTATATGACGATTGCCATTTACTATTGTCCTGCGGTGAGTTGTCAGTGGTTGGTCGTTCAGTACAGACCTATTGTAAAATATATGTTTTAGTTAAATTTAAATAACTAGAATTCAGATTTTATTAAGTGCATGATTTAAAATCATGCATGATTTTTTTATCGTGTACATAAAGTGTCTTTACCGAAACCACTTTCATTCTGATACCAAATCCTATACATAACGAGATTCTAGTTTGCTTTTGTATTTTTTGGATACCCGTGAAAACTAAAAATTACGTCTATAACAAAAATACAAACATATTTATTTAATGTTTATCATCGAAGATTGTTTGAAGGATTGAGAAGGAAACAGGATTTTTCTATCCAGTCATAATGTGCGGTGAAAATTAGGCCGCATTGGTCAACAATTCAAAAAATTACCGTAATTAATTAAAATATCAAACATATCTAACAGACTAGAGATTTGTAATAAACCAATGCGGAGTCACAGTATCTCGTTTTGAGAAGTTCGTCTAGAATGAATCTATGAATAACAATAGACCGATCCCCGTTTTCTGTCGTAACAATTCGCCATTTACTATTGGCCTCTGGTCAGTTCTCAGTGGTTGGTCTTCAGTATTGTAAAATGTGTTCTTTAATTCAGTTTTAATAATTAGGATTTTTTGTTGAGTGGATGTTGTAGACATAATGTGCTTAACACTATCAACATTTGTCAATAGTATGACATAACCTATAAACTCAGTTTCTCAACTTTTGTGTCAATCTAACAATTAATCAATCAATCATAGTTTACGATAATGAAATATCAGTGTACAATTATTTACCTTTATTGTTGTAGTTGTTGTAAATGACGAATCTGAGCACTCCACATTTTCTTTTTTGTATTATTAATCTCTTTTATCATTGCACGATGACAAAAAAAAAAAAAAAAAAAAAAAAAAAAAAAAAAAAAAAAAAAAAAAAAAAAAAAAAAACTGTAACTGTAACAATCATCTATTGTCAAAAACAAATTTCAAACAAACACACCTGTTATAATAATTACAACTGTATAAAGTAGCTTATACACAGAAGCCCTCATGACCATCTGCGAGACAAGAATTGATGAAATGTCATCTAAAAAGATGAACTCGTAATCAGATGAACCGACGTAGTAGTTACGAAACTAGCACGGAACCCTGGGATCGTTTTGGAGAGCGTCTCCTCATTACGACTGATCGGGTATCAGCGGCTCAGTGTTTTACGACGTGCGAGGTTACGCCTGGTCAAGCCTTCACACCTCCGCCGCTCGTAATGAATGGGAACCAAAACGGATAAAATATCGAGTCGATTTCCCCGCAGCTGATATATAGCTACCGAGTTGCACATGTAACGCGCATTATCTTTCAATCTGGCCGGGCAGCGTGAAATGTTCCTCGCCAATCGATTTCTCGCCCATGAATCTCTACTGATCACAGGAGCCAATGTGTTGTTGTCGATCTTCCTGTGCCACGTTGACGACACCTGTTCGCCCGTGACGACCACCTGTGGGTGACGTCATCGGTCAGTCATAGATTCCACAAGTGGTGGCACTCGGTAGGAGAAAATCGATTGTTTATTCGATTTTAACACGTTTTGGAAGAAAGGATACGTTAAATTGCGTATAAAACATCCTCATTTTGAAGATAGTCATTGTAACCAACAATGATTATTTTCTTCAAATTAACGTTTTTCAATAGTAATTTCGACTGGACTCTTCCATATTGGAAGTATAACAAGATTTCGCACATTTGCCATCCAGGTATAACACAACGTTTCGAATATTGACAGATGTATCTATATCTATCCTCTTCATCAGGTGGTAGTAATTGCTAGGTAAAAATCGTTAATTTATTTGCGTTTAACGCGTTTTGTAAGTTAGAACACATCAAATTGCGTCTAAAACATCCTCATTTTGTGACAAACCAACAATGAAAATTTTCGCCAAATGAACGTTTTCCAATAGTAATTTTGACTGGACTCAACCATATTGAAAGTATAACAGGATTTCGCATATTTGCCATCCAGGTATAACACAACGTTTCGAATATTGCATCTATCCTCTTCGTCAGGTGGGAGGGTTATTAATAAATACAAAAATAGAAGAGAAAAAAAGAAGTAAGGAATAGAAAAGGGTTCAAACATACCCAAAAGCTGCTAGAGCACAGTCCAAGTTCCGAGCATAAATCACGAATAGGTACGAGAATCGCAATAACACGTCACAGCACCACAGGCGAAAATGTGATACTGAAAAACGATACCGAAACATTGTGTTATACCTTTTATACGATATAACAATGGCAAATGTACAAAATCCTGTTATCCTTTCAAACCTTCCATCGTCAATAATAAAGTAATCAACGTTTGTCAAATAAGTATGCTGTATGTAATAGTGATACCTAAAAATGCTTTAGTATGTTTTCTTTGTAGCAGTATTTGGGCCAAAGTAATCTTATTTATTGTCGTACAAGTACTTGTAAATAAAGTCATAATTATTTACCTACCTTAATCTCAACACTACTATTAGCTCTTTCGCAACAAGGAGGAAAGATTAAGCTTGTTGTAATTACACTATCACAGATATTTCCTTTTTCTATTTTCTATGAGTGTCACAGCGCTCGATATGATTTTTTACTTTAACCTAGGTTGTCATTTATCCACTGAGACAGGGATTAGATTGCATATCGAAACGTAGTTTTACTCGTTTTTTGTATCACTGAATGATTAAAATGTCTGAAGAAATCCTGTTCCCATCTATAGCCTACTATTAATATTAAGAGAAATAACATTGGTATCATAGTGCTGTATTTTATATGTATATATGACTTATGTGTGTTTCACAACGCTCAGTTATGTTTTGTTTACTACATATTACCTAGATTTTAGTCATGCATTAGTTTAGTCATTTACCTGAGGAAGAGATCAGATTGCAGATTTCGAAACGTAGTGTTATTGATCACTGAACGATGGAAAGTGTGCGGAAAATCCTGTTTCCTTCAAAAAAGTATAAATTAGAATTTTTTCGGTTTTATTTAAAATAATCTTTTATATTTATAGTTTTATTTCCTATATACTGTAGTTATTCTGTTCTGCTTTTAAAACCAGTTGTACCTTACGAAAAACAGCAGCACGCACGCTTTGCCTTGTTATGTTCCTAGGTCCGCACAGCCACTGTATCCGGGCTTGTGAAGAGACGAAGGGACAGTCCAGAGACACATTTCGAGTTGTGCATCTTCTGCGAGAGATAGCCCCGTTTATGCTACTCACAACCCGAGATGATCCTACAAAGGAAGTTGATAAAAAATGTCGGCAACCGGTTCGGTCTATCGTCACGTTCATCACGCGAGGAAGAAGGCATGAGATACTCTTGCGAAACGTCGGCTGTTACCAGCCACTCAGTCAGATGGTTGCCTAATTGGTTCGGCGAAAGTAAAAGGTACAGAGAACATGAAGTAATGAACTCGAGGGGTTAGAGTAACACAGACTAGGCTGACCCCAGAACGTGGAATGACCACCTCGGCCGCCTGCCCGCCGTCACTATTACAGCCAATCAGCTAGAACTGACAGATCCAGAGCGGTGACCTGACTGTCATTGATAGCACAATATCTTTTGATTAGATTTCTTCTCGGTGTGAATGCCTTGTTCAGCCCGTGCTTTCATACTTGTTCAACAACTAAGAAGAATTCAATTATTTTGCAATTATTGTTATGGGCAGAATTTGTACTATTATTTCATAATAATTATGCTTTCTATTAAATTGTTTTACTTTTATATAAATTTACCAGACCTTAATGAACTAATTACGGTTCTGTAATCTTTCAAAAAAAGTTTCTTTCGTCATTATATAGTGGCGCTATTGGTTTTTTATTGAATTCTTTATTTTTAAACAATATTCTGGTAACAGGCCTCTAAAACATATCTTCTAAGAATAAGAATGTGTGTATTGTTCCACGAGGATTTGTGGGCATTTTGAAATAGAATTTAGGGGCATCTTATAATCGACTAAAAACCGTTGAATTCGAGGATATACAATTTTTTACAGGTTGTGTATAATATATGAAACAGAGGGAAACCATATACTCTTTAGTTTTATTTTGTATACATTATTTATTTTTCTCAGAAAAACATCCTATTTTCTTAAAGGGCATTTTGTTAAATTTAACTTTCTTGAGACATAAATTTCACTTCTTGAATTTATTTCTCATGTACATACATACATGTAATATACACGTTTTATTTTCAACTGTTTTATGTAGCTTGGTTACAAAAGTCCCTAAATTTTAAAATTTTTCTAATTATTTGCAATTTGTTCACATTAAAGTCATCTTAAAGGACTACAAGATTAAAATAAAAAGAAATAATCCTAAAAAAACTAAAGTCACAACTTTAAATAATAGCTTATGTGATATGATAATTCATTTATCGAGAAAAAACTGCAGTTGCGTAACAATATTACATTCTATATTCGAGTTTACCATGCGAACGAAAACAATTATAAGTTGTGCTGAATAGGTATTGCGTGAGGAAATTGAATAGGAAACGTACCAGAATAGCATCTGCAGATTACAGAAACGGAATACAGTCAGAATGTGATTGTCCAATTGGATAAACGTCTTTGCTAAATTGAGGTTATGTACGTTGTTTACTGCGTCTCAAACTGATGACTCTTTCAATGTATAGCTTTAAAAATAGCACAGTAATATACAGGAAGAGATTTAAATAACTCGATATTCTGTTTGTATATGTCTTTAGATTATGGTACACACCATCGTTGAATAAGAAGAAGGAGAGGCACTTAAAACACATGCAGTGTATTTAATTCGATTTGTATAAAAAGTTAAAATTATGCTGTATAAGGCGCTCTTAAGGTACCTAAACTTTTTTTGACATTCATTAATCCTGTATCAGAAAGTTCCCCCTCCATTAACCCTTCTGATAAGGTTCACTAAAAAGCTAGGATACGTCATGCTTATGTAAAGAATTACATACATTATGCTATATGAAATTTGAGAAACGTACAATCTGACAATATAGAATCTGACAAACGTACAACTAACTGGACAGTGTGGAACCTGACAAACCTATCTCCTGACAATATGGAATTTTAAAAACATACAATCTAACAATATGGAATCTGACAAGCGTAAAACCTAACAGTATGGATTCTGACAAACGTATAACCTGACAATATAGAATCTGGCAGACGTACAACCTAACAATATAGAATCTGGCAGACGTACAACCTAACAATATAGAATCCGACAAGCGTACAACCTGACAATATGGAATCTGACAAACGTACAAACCTGACAATATGAAATCTGACAAAAAGCCTAGTATTTTAAACGCATCATCGTCGAATTTGTTATGATTACTAACTGAAATTTCTTTCCCAGCTATCCATGAAAATCTTTCACACGTTATGTGTCGTTGAGAATGTTTCGCCCTTTGTATCTTCTTGTAATAGTAAACTGGTTCTTTTCTTTTTTTATATCCTTTTATAAGCCTTATTCTGTCCGTGCTCACGGATCACTAGCCTGTCTTATCTTATCTTATCCAACAGAACAAGATCCATAGTACTGATAAACAGTGCTTCAGTCAAAGACAGGTTTTAAACTTGCTCTATGTTTATCAAGGTTGGTGTTCCCTACAGTTGAATATTGGAGTATAAGTTATGCGCTGTCTTTCTATTTTTCAGTACGGCTGTAGTGAATTTATTCCATACATATAATGATAGAAAAAGAATTTAAGTACTATTAAGTTGTGAGGAACGAAAATATTATATCCTTAGATTGTCATATCAAACAGATTGTCTTTCTAGCAACGTAAACGAAAAGAAATGGTGCAATGGGTGAATGTGGGGAAGAAATAAATATATACCATATTGTAAAAATTATGTACACGTAGGCTTTTTAGACGTTTATTGCAAGGCTATACATATTTAAATCAGGTGACTTTGAATCAAGTGATTTCTATTTTACTGTTATGCACAATGGTTTAATCGACAAAATGGTTTATTTTTCAATTTTTAGTGCATAAAACAAAGCTCTCTCTCTCCCTCTCCCTGTCCCTCTCACTCTCTCTTTCCCTCTCTCTCCCTTTCTATCTCACTCCCTCCCTCCCTCTCCCCATCCCTATCTCTCTCCCTCTCCCTGTCCCTCTCACTCTCTCTATCCCTCCCTCTGTCTCTCTCAATCTCTCTCTCTCACTCCCTCCCTCCCTCTCCCCATCCCTATCTCTCTCCCTCTCCCTGTCCCTCTCACTCTCTCTATCCCTCCCTCTGTCTCTCTCAATCTCTCTCTCTCACTCTTTCTCCCCTCCCCCTTTCTCTCTCACTCCCTCCCTCCCTTTCCCTCTCCCCATACCTATCTCTCTCTCTCCCTCTCCCTCTCCCTCTCACTCTCTCACTCCCTCCCTCCCTCTCCCCATCCCTCTCACTCCCTCTCTTTCACACTCTCTCTCTCAGGCTCTAGGCACACGACCTGGGTAGCCCAGATCCACACACTCACCTTGATGGACGGGGATCACATTTCACGATTCAAGACGGTCGACAGCCGAGAGATTGACCCGTCACTGATGAATCGACCGTGACTGGCAGTTTCTTAGTGGCACTGAAAACACATCCTATACATGTATATCAAGATTCTCGTTCTTGATTTTCTATTATAAATAATAAACACAATTTTAATAAAAGTTTGTTTTTTGACCATGGAAGGATTGTGAAGGAAACATGATTTTTATGGTCAGTCTATTTTCGGTCGATTGGAAATTCCGAAATGTGAACTAATAAGGAAACCTTAAGTATCTAACATATTGAAGATCCACCGCGGATCCCTAATTGTCTGCCATCTTGTTGTGAAGATCGCAATATACCATTTGCTTCCATTCAGTTTTTAGTGGTTGGTCGTTCAGTTCAGACGCATTGTTAGCTTCTTTAGCTCGGCCTCAGTAATTATTGTTTTTTATTAAGTGGATATTTTAGAGATATAGTATGGAGTTGATACAAAAGATGTTTGTTGTTAATCCTGGGATTATTATAACACTGTGAACAGTACCATTGACCTGGAAGTAGGAAGGGTTGATACCCTTCCTTTTTTACCACCTGGGTTTATTATCCTTAATGATCCTTTGAGAAAGTTACTCGGTGGAGTATTATGTCTAGATCCTCCTGCTCTAGAACGTATTCTAAAATTCTAAGAGGTGGCTCCAAAAAACGAATGTTCTCTTCTTTTTTGAGTCTAATGTGTCATTAGACCAGAGTTATTTCTTCTCTGGTCTAGCTTCTTCATCTCCACTCTCCTAACATATAACTAATTATAGATTTCTGGACGGAGGCTAACATTCCGGAAGAAAGACTTTGAGTAGTTGCATTTATGACATACAAGAAACTTGACCTTCGTTGATAGATTATGCATGCATGGTTTTGCCAGTAAAGATTGTGCCGGACAAAATGCAGTGAAGCATTATAGCTACCGTGGTGTTTATTCAGTGAGGAAAATACGATTAGAAGGAGGGAAAAACATATTAGAGAAAACAACATGAGCGAACTATGAAGACGACGGCGTAATGGAGAACGTAAGGGATTCTCAGTCTACGAAAGAACCATGACAAAATGGATTATTTGACTTGAGAGTTGGAGGAGGAATTTGATGAGAAATGCCAGGCGAGCAAATAGGTCAATGGGACTAGAAAGAAGAAGAATAAATAATAAATACTTCATAAATTAGAAATCAACTGGAAGAAATAAAAGGAAAGAAACCTGGTAAACGAGAGTGCGGACCTAACTCACCCTAAGAGAGTCTGAGTATATTTCCTGAATGAGAAATCGGTGTAAAGAAACAGAATTGTACAATTTTTTGTTAAAATCTCTTTCTCTTAAACAAGCATTCTTATATTTCTCAGCACTTAAGTTTAGAATTGTTTTTGGTGTTAAAGCTGGTGTAACTCGATTTCGTGAAATTCATATCAACGCTCAACGAGTAAAGTTTATTGTTTCCTTCTTCTATCCCACGTTCTTATTTTTAGTTGCTTACAACATAACAGAGTGGACGGCTTCACACACGGGAGTTTTACCATCTCAAAATTCCTAATAAAAATATTTCCATGAATTTCAATAATAATGACCAAGAATATAAGACAAAAACGACTAAATGTTGTCGAAATTGTTTCATTACTTGGAATCAACCATCGGACGGCAAACACTGAAAAAGAAAATTTACTGCGTGGTACGAGATTAATACCAGCAATTACAACAAATCCACGGAAAAATTAAATAAAAAACGTCACTTGAAATCTAAATTTCCCCATACCCAAGCAAATAACTTTCAGCGATAAAAACGAATTACTACAAGCGTGAGTCATAAAGTGCAATGTCCATTAATTTACACGTTAAGAATAATTGGCTGCGATAAATGTTTATGAGGTCAGCGGTATTGTGTCGTATACACAGGTCTATTAGTCGCAAAGTCTACTCTCTTGTACTCCAGTGTCTCAGCAAATCAATTAATGATGATAATTGGCTAATTAATGATCCGCCAGATAACATTTCAGGCTCGGAATGCGCTCAGTTTGGCGCGATAACCTTCGAATTCTGGACTACGGTTCTAAACGCAGCGCTGATAGTTTATCTCTTCAGTAAGAGATAACAATTTGGGTTACAAGACTTTGTGCTTGGTGTAGTCTTTTTAATAGTCTTAGGTAATATGGATTAATACTGACGACTCCATGGTTTTGTTTCAGAACTGATGTCTGGATACCATCTTATCTACTTGCTGGAAGATACTTGCGAAAATGTAAGAGTTTTTGGAAAGGATAAGTTTGGCTAGACTGATAAAGATGCCTTATTATTTTGCTAGCTTTATATTCAGAAATTAACTGAATATTTTAAGAGATTAACAATTTTTGTTATCTTCCCGATTCCAACTTACCTATAATTGTCAGATAGTTCAACTTAATGAGATTATCTTCACTAAGATTTATCTTCACGAAGATTTATCTTCACTTCTGCAAGATTTATCAAGAAGGGCTAGGTAGTAAACGTTTCATTTCCAAACAGGAACAACGAAAGGAGCCATTTGAATGGTGCATGTTCACAGGTTATAATCAGCACTGAGTGAGCAGGACTAGTTCAAAGATAGAGTGGAAATTTGTAAAATCATGTGGAAATTTGTGTTCACTTGCAGTTCTTCAACAGAGTTTCGATCCTTTTACATTTACTTGAAGTTTTATTGCTCAATCTTTAAATATAGTACTGAGTTACCTCCCTTGGCTATACAAGGACTCAAGATCTGTAAAAATATAGTAACAAAAGTGTTTGAAGGTCAGTAGAAATCTTGACGGGAGTACCCTCTGAAATTTAGGCTGTGTTTAAATAAAAATAGCAACTAATGCACTACTTGTATGTACTACTACCCAAAACTCTCACAGCCTCAGAGGATTGGTTCACGAAAATTTGGGGGAAAGTCTTAAATGTTATTCACAGGTGCATGAAACTGTTGCTGGTGGCAACTTAAGATGTTATACACTTATTACTATGTTTATCTTATTGTTTCATGGAACAGATTTATCGATTAACGAACAATAGAAACTAATTTAGGACATGAAGAGGTAAGTAATTGCATCTAAGGATTTGAAATAAGTATTTATACTTTAATACTTGCATACATATTTGCCATTTCCACAGCCGAAAGCATGTAAACATGTAAACTATCAAAGAAAACAGGATTTTTCGGACATTTGCCATCGTTTAGTGATACAAAATCAGTAACACTACGTTTCGAGATCTACAATCTTATCTCTTCTTCAGGTTGCAGATCTCGTAACTTAGTGTTAGTGATTTTTTGTATCACTGAACGATGGCAAATGTCTGGAAAAATACTGTTTCCTTCACAATCGTTCAATCGTCAGAAACAAACTTTATACTACCGACTTCTTGAATCAAATAATTTTGACTGTTCTTTCAACAGTCCATGCCCTCTGTGAAACGCCAGTCAACTTAGACATCTAAATAACGTAACACGGTCTTCGAGTTCCTGAGGGAAAAGGATTCCAATCACCATCTGCCGAGTGAGGGATGTCGTAGCCAAAGAAGAATAAGAGGTTCTATCACCGAATCGGCCGAAGGAAGTCGGCCATTTGTAACGTTTGCGCCTGTTTAATTTATTACTAGTTTGTGGATAGTATAAATAACATTGAGCGCGTATTTAAAAGCCGGCTTGTCCAAAAATGGCATCAGGTATAGGTGGGTAGGGCAACTCGCCGCTCGCCGCACCCTGCCGGCCGCACGTACCGCTACATGGGCCTTGTCTCCGCCGCGGCTCGGTCCGCCAGACCTCTGGTCATCTGGGAATCTTCGGGTTGTACAAATACAATGTACTACATGGCAAAGTCTATTAAATTTAAATGAAACGACTTTGAATCTAGTGATTCTCTCTCTCTCTCTCTCTCTCTCTCTCTCTCTCTCTCTCTCTCCCTCTCTCCTTCCATCCCTCCCTCTCCTTCCATCCCTCCCTCTCCCTCCCTCCCTCTCTCCCCCTCTGTATCCCTCTCTCTCCCTCTCTGTATCCCTCTCCCTTCCTCTCTTTCTCTCTCCATCCCTCCCTCTCCATCTATCTCATGGACCACTAGCCTGTCTTGTCTTATCTTATCAAACAGAATAAAGGAGAGAGTCGATACAGAACAAGATCCATAGTACTGATAAACAGCGCTTCGGTTAAAGACAGAATTTGGAATTACTCAATGTTTATCTCAGACCAAGTCCAAGTTCTTAGTACGCTAGGCCATCGCCCTCCCAACAATTAGGTTTAATAGGGAGGTTGATTTTCCCTACAGTTGAATAATGGAGTAGAAATTTTAGCGCTGTTTTTCTATTTTTCAGGACGGTCGTAGTGAATTTATTCCATACATATAATGATAAGAAAAGAATTTAAGTACTATACAATTTTAAGGCACGAATCTAATATATTCTTAAATTGTCATATTATCAAACAGATTGTCTTGCTAGCAAAATAAACGAAAAGAAATTATGCAATGGGTGAATGTGGGAAAGAAATTAATATACCATTTTGTAAAAGTGACTTGTATACGTACTTTTTTATACGTTTATTGCACGACAAAGTGTATTGACTTTGAATGACTCTTTAGTGCATAAAATAAAGCGCTCTCTCCCCCCCTTTCTCTCTCTCCCTCTCTCCCCTCCCTCCCTCTCCCTTCTCTCTCCTCTCTCTCTCCCTCCTCTCTCCCTCCCCCTCTCTCCCTATCTCTCTTTCCCTGTCTCTCTCGGGTTGTATAAACACAATGTACTACTGTATGTCCAGAATACTTCATACGTTGTATCAATTTCACATACAACCAGTGGCGTAGCCAGGGTGTACTGGAAGTGTGTGCATATTGACAATTAAAGCTTTTATAAAACATAAATGTGACGTATTTCATGCAAAAACTATATATAACTGGCTACTATAGCATGTAAGACATTTCTTCCAGTCTTTCATTACATTTTGGAGCCCCAAACAAGATCTGGGAGTACTATAACCCCTATAATTCCACGTTGGATACGCCACTGTATACAATTCTAATCTTCGGGGTTCCACAGGGCATCGTGATTGGAACGATCTTTTTTAATAATTTACCAAATTTAACATTTGTTGATGATTACTTATTAACACTGAATTATTTTCTTGTAAGCCATATATACAAACATTGAATATGTACTCTCTTGTTTATTTCTTATCAAATTTAAAAAAAATACTTACCTTATTTTGATATTCTATGTTTATAGTCACATTTTGCTCCTGTATCTTGGATTTTTTTTTACATTTACGCATTAAATTTTAAAATTACTTTTAAAAGCAACAAATTTTTAGAGAAGCCGATGACCTAAAAAGATGAATAGTTACAAATCAATTATTGTAGTCTATTTATAAATATTTATTTAATTATATAATTAAAAATTGACAGCAAAATTAACTAACTTTGGAATATATTGATAGAAAGCTTATTTGTTAATAAATAATGATAGTTGAATATTAAAGAAACACGTTAGTTCCTACATGCCCACAACAATTTTCATTTACGTCCACTATTTACTATCTGCTGGTTATTTTGTATTCAGTTCATTTCAGTATTCATTCTTGAAAACGTTAGTTATATTTTAGTTAGTTCCGAAATCAAGTAGAAAACGCTACTGTTTTTAATTTAAATGTTCAAGATTTGGACCCTTGAAGTTTATTCTCGTGATTTGACTTTTAGTTGTTGACTGATCCATGTAGTTTTGATTTATATTTATGTAAACAACAAGGTAGGAGTAGGCCTACGCTAGACCATAATGCCAGGAGCATGTAGCGCAAGAGGCATCGCTAGGTTTCGAGGCATGTCCGTTATCTCAACGACATCTTGGTGGGGCAGGGTTAATCCCATTTCAGAAAAGTGACCTTGACCTATCTAGTAATCGAGCCAGGAGGACCGCTGTCCCTCCGGACCCTTCACTGTTCGAACACGAAGGGCGGACCCTTATCGGGAACATCCCCCATGGGGACATAGATCTTGCCTACATAGATGCCAACATTTCATTCAAGCTCATGACATAATTCGATCTCGATATACACCCCTCAGCAATAGACTTCACCAACGTTAAGCCAAACCCAGCAGGGATCATTTCTGGCTGGTTTATACCTTCCAGTTGAACCTATCACTGGGCACAGCAAAAACAGATGTGTCACTTAAATCTGGACAACCTGATGGATGTCCAGGAGCGGCACATCATTAACCACAAATGTCGAGATTCTGGGGCGCAAGGGATAATTCAATAGGTCTAGTCTACTGAGGGAGATGACTGTTGGAGTTGGTGGGATTCGTTCCCTAACTATCAGAGGTTTTTGCTAGCCTCAACAAGGTTGTGCCACCCCCTTCCTGCTTTGACTGGAGGGGCTGGTTCAGAGCTGGCCTCCCCTTCTTTCGAGAGGACATGACTTTGAGGTTAGTGCCCTTAATCCTTCCTCGTGGATCTCGATAGGAGGCGGCCCCTATCCCCAACCTTACCTATCCTGAATATCCCGTCACTCCAGAAGCAGCGCAAAGGTCCTTATAGGTCTAGGTGCAATTTATAAGCTTCTTTTCCTAAAAGAACAGAACGTTAAGCCATACCCATGGAGGAATATGCACCATAATCGAACCTGATTTTGCATTTGTAGAATTTGTATCATCAACATTTCAAGGTTATAGCTCAATATTAGAGTAATAGGATTCACAAACGCTTATAGACTGATATTGCGTCTCGATCTTGTGAATTTTAATGCAAAATCCGTTCTTGAAATATCCTGAGGAGACCCTGGTTTGACTAACACCCAGCGTCCTCGCATTGAGAGATATGTAACATAATGGAACTCGAAAGTGAGGTTCTGTTGAGGGAAAGAATTTAAACAAGGACGTTCTCTGAAAAGAGTTGTCTTTTAAGCGTAAGTCTGAATGTGAGCAAAACCGGAGAATATTACTATAACCATGTTTGATGCATCTAACACAGTCTTTGTCCTTTCCTAATTTGGAATTTCTTAGAAATTACAGGTTCAGTGGTAAAAAAATGAAGAGGGTATCCTCTGTGAAGTCGAAAAACAATAAGTTAAGGATGCGAGAGAAGAGCATCACAGCTGCTGAAGCCCCGCGGCTGGAGCGAGCGACCGGCGCTGGACAGGTTTAGGAGTTATTAATCCGTGTAAAGCCCAGGCTTGTGTGTGCGCGTGTGAGACACAGGCCGGCTGTCTAAATCCTTTCTGTCCCAATATTAAGTGGTGACAGCATCATGAGCATGTCAACACCGGAGAAATGCTGATTTGTTACCCTCTACACTCGAGAAGGCCGCATCAAAACAACGAGGAGAAGACGGATTCTTCCATGGCCATCAGGTACTGAAGATATTCTAGGTCATGACCGGGTGGTTCATTATCTCTAACTATGAACGATGTCTTGCCTGTCTGTCTTTATATTCGAACCGACGTCAAATCAAAAACGTTGTTATTACACATATGTTGATTTTATTTGGTTATACACTTAACGAGTCAGGCATTCGTGGGGATCAAGATAAGTTAAGCAATATAAAATCATATGTATTTTATTGTAACGGACGTCCGTATAATCAGCTAACATAACAAAAAAAGAAAATCTGTGAGAGCCTGTTTATATCAGTTGACATATTCCACACTTAATGACATAAAGAACCACTGTACTGGTACCTAATCAGTAACCACCGTTCCCGATTAATCACCGTTTTCATGTAACCACCGTTATCTAGTAACCACCGTTATCTAGTAACCACCGTTATCTAGTAACCACCGTTATCTAGTAACCACCGTTATCTAGTAACTACCGTTATCTAGTAACCACCGTTATCTAGTAATCACCGTTATCTAATAACCACCGTATCTAGTAACCACCGTTATCTAGTAACTACCGTTATCTAGTAGCCACCGTTTTCTAGTAACCACTGTTATCTAGTAACCACCGTTATCTTGTAAGCACCATTCTTGTATAACCACCATTTTCTTGTAACCACCCGTAAGCACTATTCTTATGCAACCATTTTTATCTTGTTCTGTATAATGTGTATGGTAAAATACATTTTTTCCAGGAAGTTAGGATAAAAAGATAAATTTATACTACATAATGTTGATGGCAACAACAAAGCGTATATCGACGTACCTGAGGCCTTATGCTGAACGTCATCCTACCTTAAATCCACCTTCTTCAGATAACCTTAAAAATCCTTAATGATCCTCAGCTAACGATTTAGAGTGCGCTTAAGAACACTGGGTCTCGTCTAAGTGCTTGTAGATTTTATCACCTCTCCATAGTTCTTGTATTTGTTTTGTCGCTCTCTAAAGCTTCATTTACAGGATCAGAATCTTCCAAACCATATTTTCTTTGAGTCCCCAAATATCCTTAAATGAGCATCCCATAAGGTAATTATAAAGTAGTATCAACCACACTTAAGAACATGGTTCTTCTACGACGGATGGAGAAAAACTGTATATTCATTTTTATTACATCAAAATTGAATTGAACGAATTGAAGGATGGGACATTTTCCAGTTACAGAGTGACTAGCTGGATCGCTCCAAAACGGTAAATGAAATGCTAAAGTCAATGCCTTTGAACTGCATTTCGGGATTGAAACTGTCCATTTTTTACTTATCACAATGCGGTATTTAACTAATCTGGAAAGGATGTGCAAAATGAGTGAGGCTTTAATGTGTATTCTGACTATACAAGTTTCTCATGAAGTTTTAAAGTCAACACTTCTGTTACATTAAATCACTAGTGATAGATCATTATTTCCGCTGTTTGCACGACAATGTCAACTAGCCGGTGTTGTTTTACATTTTACAAACACACATATGGGGCGTTTTTCCTGTGATCAATGTAATTAAAAAGGTAGATTAAAATAGATATTTTAGAAAAAAGTATTGTAGTTACAGGAAGTAAGTAAATATTTCAGTCCAATGCTTGTTAAGTACAAGGTGCGAGTACTTGTACAAGTACACTACACCATATGTCGCGTAACAGGCCTCGCTGAGGTCGAATGCATAATATATCGTCTATAGCTACATGTTACAATGTCAGATGTTAAAATGTCAAATAATTGCACTCAGCTGATTTGAATTTTATTCATTCTGCTATTTTCTCGTTGCCATCATGGTTACTTATGAGAGCAGTTTGAAAATTTTCACCAGCGTTCAGCAAAGTGAACTCGATGCTGCCTATAGAAATGGAGGTTCATAACAGTAAGGTTATAGTTCAGTTCATTGTTGTGATATCGTGCCGACAGACATATCCAAACTACATTTATTTAGCTCCTCGCTAACCCTCCAGCTAAACCTAAAGCCAAATATGTTGTTTCCAGGTTTTTTTTATTGTATTAAAATGATGTGCCCAAAAATGAAGTATTTTAAAATAAAACTTTCCCCAAAAACCAATCTCTAAACGGACTTCACCAGCTTATCCAAAGAAAATTCATAAACGAAGTTATGGTAAATTCGTGAAGAATCAGTTAAAATATATTTTACCTCAGCAAGTATGCTGAGATAAAATAAATGTATATATATATATATATATATATATATATATATATATATATATAATAATATATATATAATATATATATATATATATATATACATTTATATATATTTATATACAGGGTGAATTTAAGTTAGTGTCGAAAATTTTTTTGGGTGATACTACTCAGTATTATAGACCAAAATATGAAAATAAAAAATCCCTATCCCATCTATCTTTTAACTACGACCAATTTCGCTATTTTGTTAAAAAAATCATGTTCTGCTTCAATAAAACTCAATTTCCTCCATTATTTTTAATGTATTTTTAATTCTGAATCCATTTTTGAAATCTACTCAAAATGTTACATGGGAATAATGGAGAAAAACTGTCTTGAAAATAAGTTTGATACAAACAAATTGCTAATAAATCAAATTCTTAAGTTTTCGGCAAAAACATGAAAAAGATATTAGACCCGAGGAATTAAATGAAGTTAATTCTGAAGAGAGGCCAATACCACAAAAAACTTGCTCATTGTGTGGGCTTTAAAATGACATAATGCAACGTTACTTTTATTTTCATCTTCTACTCGTTATTAAAGAATCAGTATTGGAAAACAAGGTCTACTTAAAATATCACGGTGCCAAATAACCAGTCAAAATTGTGTTTAATTCAATAATAAATCAAACATAGGATAAATAGATTAGGGTGTACTTAACACACAGCTTCTAAATTTTGTAATAACAGTAAATAACCGTAATAACAAGCTCGAGTAGCCATAATCAACATACTATTCAACAAAAAATGTTTCGTAAAATATTAAACCAAACCAAAAAACTATCCAATAATCTTTAAATAATTTAATAACGGTACTAATAATAGTATTGTAACAAACAGCAATATTGAAACTAACGGCTAAATACATAACAATACCAAATAAAGTATTAAAAATAGTAACGTAATTAATAATTTTAACACAAAAGAAATAAATAACTACACAGTATGAGGTAGAGAAAATAATTGTTTAGAGCTAAAATACAATGACTCTACAGTTATATAAAAGCCAAAAGAATCACACAAACTATTAAAAACAAGCAACATTTTATTAACAACAATAATTAAATTAATCGGTAAATACATAATAATAACAAATAAAAGCATAATTATACAGTATTAGAGAGTAAAATAAGTATTTAAAGCTAAAATAAAAACACCTCTATATTTGTAAAAATCACATAAATTATTAGATGCAAGCAAAATTTTACTAACAGCAATAATGAAACTTATGGTTAAATACATATTAATACCAAATAAATGCATTAAAAGTAGTACATTAATGAATAATATGAATGTAAAAAAAAATTATACAGAATTACAGTAGATAGTGAAAATAATTATTTATTGCTAAAATAAAAACAACTCAATATCTATACGAATCACAAAAAGAATCACTCACATTATTAGATACAAACAACATTTTAGTCAGTGCAATAATGAAATTAATGGATAAATACACCAAATAAAAAGCATCGAAATAGTAAAATCAATAAGTAATTTTGAACTAAAAGAGATATCTATATAGTATTAGATAGCGAAAATAAGTATTTAAAGCTAAAATAAAAACGACTCTATATTTTTGGAACTCTCAAAAAGAATCACACAAATTACTAGATACTAATAACGATAAAGTAATGTATAAAAAGTAAAGGAAAATCAATTTAAATAAATAAATGGAATTAAGAGATGAGAGAACACTTTTTTAATGTCTTTCATCACACAAACATGTTTTTAAAATATTAAAAAGGCTTTAAAAGACCGAACATATTGTAGGTAAGTACATTTGACCCTGCAGGTACCCTGTAGGCGGGCGGCTGCAATAGCTAGCTCTATTTTCCTAAAGGAAATCACTAATAACGAATTCTACCATAGTGTTTCCACCGATTCTGATTGCGGTATAATTAGAAGGCATCGATCAGACGACGTTTCTCCGACTCTAATAACCCACATGAATGGAAACACAAATCACTTTATTACGGAAATAAATCATAATCAGAATGTAATGAACAGGCTGTAAGATTTAGAGGGCTTGACGAGGTCCAGAGAGCCGTTGAATATGCATGATCGGTACAGAATGGTGGGCTGGGCTTGCCGCGGAGCGGGGCATCCTGGCGGCGGTGAACGCGATGTCACCGGCAGGAAATGTGCGTCCGCTCGGTAAACTCGAAACTGGAATCCTTTATTAGCGTGTGCTGTAGAGATTGGATGATCATTGGCCGATACAGAATTTTGCTGTAGGATGTAGTGGGTGAACTAGAACGTATCCGAGATCTGACTATTTAGGAGACGATTTTTATCATTTTTTATAAATTTTTATCAGTCACCTTAAATTTTGATAAATTTTTAAAATTTGGTAAAAATCCTTACCCTTTAAAAATAAATTCATGACAATGGCCTGCTTTCCAGACATTTTATTTGCCGTTGAATTTGTCAATAATAATGGCAAAAGACCGTAATCGGTTTTTTACGTTTTTTGGACAAAGAAAATTATTCAAACATATTTTTTTCAATATTTCTCCATGTGCGCCAAGAGGTACCTAAAACATTAATTTACCTAAAAAAATTACGCAATTGAGCGCCCTAAAGGGCACGCGATAGAATGAGCCATGTATTTAAGCGTGGGATCAAATTTAATAAACTATTGAGACACGCAAACTATAAAAACGTAATAAGGAAATGCATAGCGACGTGTACCCCATCGGGTGCACACCACGCTTTATGTAGCCTACTAGGTCGGGTATACGACGGCAGTTAAGAAAGATTGCGTGTACCAGATCGGGTACACGTCGTCGTGAACGTGTTAGACATAATGTGTTTTTCACATTGTCGGTGACTGGATTCAATTTTCTTTGTATCGAAATAATCATTAATATTCATCCCGTAACAAAATTTGTACGCAGTTCAGTATATACGTAAATATACGATGTTTTAAACAATATTGAACACATACTGTAAGTTTTAAGGATTTTTTTGTAAATAGGTTTATATTGGTAAAACAATTTTTATTTTAAGGATAAAAACTCTATAAAGGTATTTTTTCAATTAGAAATATATGCAAATATGATTAAAATGAATCCGTCCTGTGTTATCTATAATTTCTGTTTTAACTTTGAGGAAATAAACATTTGATAGTTTTTAATTCTATAAATATGTGATTCACACTATTTTGTTCATTTATTTACGCATTCATTGTAGTGAGAGTTACTAATTGACTATAATTAGTTGAACCGTTAAAACAAATTGGGTATACATTGAGTGTAATATTAAAAAAAGAAAGATTGGATGATATTAACAGACTATAAATACACGCAAAACATAAAAAAGTAATACTTATTCCTTCATGTACTTTTAGTCCATTTATATAAATAATTTAGGATCGAGTTAAAATAAAAATTATGAATATTACTGTCCTAATAATCCATAGTAAAAACCCTGATGGCTTTACTATTCATTTTACTTAAATTTAATATATTTTAGTTACCACTATTTTCGTTAGGGTTGTTCGATTTTTAAGACAAATATTTAATGACGTTTATGACAATTAAAATTTTGAGTTGATTCTGGCCGTTGTTATAAAAAAAGAAGTAACTGATTGTCATATTTATAGTTTGTTTTTCTAAAGAAGATCCCTGACGGAGCCGAGTCCTGACCTCTCTCACACGCTAAACAAACGTCTACCACATTTAAATATACACCTATATTACCTCGCAAACAATTTTTTTTACTACTTGGGTAGTATTCACCCACGTATTAGAGTGAAATAAACATATTTGTGTGTGTGTGTGTGTGTGTGTGTGTGTGTGTGTGTGTGTGTGTGTGTGTGTGTGTGTGTGTGTTTTGTTGTAGTGATAACCAAAAATATTGAAAAAAGTTTTCTGATAAAAAATTTAAGCTTTCTTCACTTTAAATCCTCGTTATAAAAAAATAATTACAGTAGAAAATTGAAATTTCCAAATTAATAACTAAATGCGTAATCAATATTTTTGTAAACCGTTACGAAATCGGTTAGTAACTATCATTTTGAGATTTTGAAAATGCTATATGATACTATAAGTACTGGATGCTGATATACTTCCAGACAGAAATGAAATGTTTCCCTACTTTCGCAGGTTAAGCTTAGTTAATTCTCAGGAAATAAATTGTGATTTTTCGGAAGTCAATGGCCAAGTTCTACAATAAGTTATGTTCTCATATTGGCCTAAGATCAATACCGTTGGGAACAATGGTGTAGAAGCCTATAGGAGTTTTAAATTCACCCATATGAAGTTTAGAAACCATCAAGGTGTTAGGCTGGGTTAATAATGTATTTTGATCTCTTTCGAAGTGTGAAAATTGATTCAAAATTGAGGCCTATATTTTGCATCCACCCCATCCTATTCCTTACCTGCTTCTCACTCGGTCCTTACTGCTTCGCAATATTTTGTTGCTGGAAAAACCAAATATCTCCAACCACTGACAAAAGTAAAAATAATCCCAACTTCCACATCGATATGTAATAACAGATGTAGAAGTCAAATGTGCGAATACTGCCCCATGTGCTCAGATACTGTACAGTGAATTGTCTGAGACAAGGTCACGGCAGACAGACGAACCCAGCGCCATTCGCCATTTATGATGCCGCCATTTTGTTTTATTGCTTTGCTGAGACCGTTATTTAAATTTCTACTTCCCAAGGCCAGGTTGTTTAATGGGCTGGTCGATTGAGAGATTCGATCAAAGAACGAGTGTTATTGACTTATGGACTGGCATAAATAAGTTTTCTTAACTTATGGCTTCATTTTTATTCCAAGGGAGTAACTAGCAGGTACAGTTAGATACACAAGGTGATATGTTCTTCTAGTTTAGTATTAGTTTTTACAAAGCAAAATTTAATATTTGGAATAAGCTTACCAAGCAAAAATATATACAAGTGATATATTTTCTAGTTTAGTATTAGTTTTTACAAAGCAAAATTTAATATTTGGAATAAGCTTACCAAGCAAAAATATATACAAGTGATATATTTTCTAGTTTAGTATTAGTTTTTACAAAGCAAAATTTAATATTTGGAATAAGCTTACCAAGCAAAAATATATACAAGTGATATATTTTCTAGTTTAGTATTAGTTTTTACAAAGCAAAATTTAATATTTGGAATAAGCTTACCAAGCAAAAATATATACAAGTGATATATTTTCTAGTTTAGTATTAGTTTTTACAAAGCAAAATTTAATATTTGGAATAAGGTTACCGAGCAAAAAGGTGTACAAGGTGAAATATTTTCTAGTTTCGTATTAGTTTTTACAAAACAAAATTTTAGATTTGGAATAAGGTTACCGAGCAAAAATATATACAAGGTGAAATATTTTCTAGTTTCGTATTAGTTTTTACAAAGCAAAATCTAATATTTGGAATAAGCTTACCAAGCAAAAATATTGCAGGTCAGAAAAATAATCTGAAACACTTCCAACAATTCTTTTCAACGTTATTTTTGACATGTATTTTATTTAATTGGAATTAAGGAATTCTCTAAAATACGAACCATCAGTTGGTTAACAATAATTTGTTAAGGAAGATAATACTAGAACTGGCCATAGTAAAACATAAGGCATTTTTTTTATCTTTTCAAGGTATAATTTAAAAATTCATAACAAATATAGTTTTCATACTGACTCCATCAGGCTGTTGTATATAACAGGACAATTTAATTTCGTATTCTATCTATGATATAATTTTTGTAACAGTTTACCGCCATTTTTATGTGTAGCACGAAAGAAATTATTTCTCAATGAATTAAAAATACGAAGGACAGTATACGGAAAATCAAATTTCGGAAACAATAAAAAAAAATTGCTACAAAATGTTGAAATATGTACGTTCGCGAATGAAATGTTAAATATTGCAATGTTTTGACCGTAGATTGTCACTTTTGTGCAGTTATTTTTTAGTAATTCTAAATTATTTTATATGAAAATATTCATAATACATACCTTGTATTTCTGAGTGCTACATGTTTATATTATGTAGTATTGTTACATTCTATTATATTACATGTATATTTAATAAGATGCATTTAGATGTGAATAACTTCGTTAATACCAAAGACCTTGTTCAGAACCTTCGATGCGACTGTTCAGCCAACTATATGGAACGGGTAAACAAGTCGGTACAAACCTTACTTATACGGTGTATTATCTCAATTACATATATTAATACAAGAATCCAAAAAATCGCTTTTTAGACTTGAGGTGGTATTAACTGTAATGTAGTATATTAATTTGGGTCTGCTGCCTGGTCAACTGAAGAAACCCCTCTCAGGTTTGCACTACATTTCAGAGATTGATGTATTGAGACTATCTTGAGTTTTTGTCCATCTATTAAAATGTTACATTAAAATATTTTATTCTCAAATGTTTGTAGCTGGGTTATGTCAACTGTAATATTAAACATGTCGTTTGTATAAATATAAATATCTATAATCCTACGTAACATGTAGAATAAAGTATTATCAGAAGTGAAATTCTGAAAGTGATAGTGATGTTGCTATGATGTAACAGTTATTGGAAGACACAATTACGTCTGTTGTATAGCACCCCAAAAATAATATGGTGGTGAAATGTATAAAATAGTTTTATTCAGGGATGTATTTTTTAAAAGAGGTAAAAAAAGATCTCAGACTTAAATCTGTTTCAAATAATATTAACTTAAACTAAAAATAGTCATTTTTAAACCTAACAGCTATGACTAAACCATTCCATTGATCGAAGAAGATGAACTGATAATTGAAATGCATTATCCTCTAAATACTTAAGAGTAGGCTGTACAGGCACTAATCTTGATTGATGTCGCTTAAGAACATTGTTTAACCTCATGCACTGTTACGATCTTCTTTTCAATCGTAGAAATTATAGGAGTCTCATTTTATTAGATATTTCAAACGCATCATCAAAATGTTGTGTACTTCACCGTTTAAATATTCAAAAAAGTATATATAATGGGTCTTTTTCGTTTAAGGGCCAGCACAAAAGACCCTAGCTTGCCTATTCAAAACTCAGATCACGCAATGCTTGCCCGTTGCAGCTTGCTCTTTTTAGAAAAAAAATTAACTCGAGCTTGCAAAGTCCAAGCCCAGATCAACTCATCACCACGCTTTATTGAACAAGAAAACTAAGTATAACTCACAGAACTACGCAGGTTTTCATTACAGGCAAAAGATAAGCGGCGCGCGTTTATCACTGATAAGATAAGACGAGTTTATACTAGAAGTAGTACCTGGACTACTGCCCTAAGAACTAATAACAAAAAAAAAAAAAACGATTAAATGCACTGTCTGTCAGGTAGAGTATGTTTGTAAGGTGCTGGCCCTTAAAACGAAAAAGACCCTATATAATTTACAAACAGATTTAAAAATATTGGATATGTATTAATTATATCTTTAAAACGAGCCATCAGCCATAATTCTACGACTAAAATGCTTGAGTCGTAAAAGTACTCGATATTTGACTTCGTTCGCAAAGAAGAGGTTTAGGAAAACAATGTGAAGTGATGTGGAGATAAGTTAAACCCTTGGATATACGTATAACCCATTCGAGTACTACAGCTTTGCGGCAACATTATAATATTATCATCATTCTACATTACTACATGTAAGAAATAATATTATTACTTTTCTGTCAGCCACTTAATTTTAAAGTAATTTCTATGGTTATCATCAAAAAATTTGCATCCACTCTACACAGAATGTATTTCTTAATCACCATACTAGAAGTATCCAGGAAAAAGAATTTTCAAATCTGAGTGCAATAAGGTAAAGTAATAGTGATTTTGTAATGTACATTTGTTTGTAAGGAACATACAGATATCATAGTAATTGAACACCACTGTGTTCACAAAATATAACACCAAGAGAGAGAGTAAAAGAGACGTAAGACAAGAGGCCACCCTCGACCTTCTCACTGTGAACAAGACCACGAAGCCGTATCGTGAGCAGTAGCAGCATGAAAGGCTTGGGCCGAGGAGTGTTTATTAATTGATGTGTCGGCCACTGGTGCGTGAGTGCAGTAGTTGTATGTGTGACTGCCCTGATGGCAGCCATTTAGATGATAATTGTCCAGCAGCCCAGGTTCATCACACTCTGTCAATCAAGGTGTGAAGCTCCTGCCCCTCGACCTTCTCACTGTGACAAGACCACGAAGCCGTATCGTGAGCAGTAGCAGCATGAAAGGCTTGGCCGAGGAGTGTTTATTAATTGATGTGTCGGCCACTGGTGCGTGAGTGCGGTAGTTGTATGTGTGACTGCCCTGATGGCAGCCATTTAGATGATAATTGTTCCAGCAGCCCAGGTTCATCACACTCTGTCAATCAAGGTGTGAAGCTCCTGCCCCTCGACCTTCTCACTGTGACAAGACCACGAAGCCGTATCGTGAGCAGTAGCAGCATGAAAGGCTTGGCCGAGGAGTGTTTATTAATTGATGTGTCGGCCACTGGTGCGTGAGTGCGGTAGTTGTATGTGTGACTGCCCTGATGGCAGCCATTTAGATGATAATTGTCCAGCAGCCCAGGTTCATCACACTCTGTCAATCAAGGTGTGAAGCTCCTGCCCCTCGACCTTCTCACTGTGACAAGACCACGAAGCCGTATCGTGAGCAGTAGCAGCATGAAAGGCTTGGCCGAGGAGTGTTTATTAATTGATGTGTCGGCCACTGGTGCGTGAGTGCGGTAGTGTATGTGTGACTGCCCTGATGGCAGCCATTTAGATGATAATTGTCCAGCAGCCCAGGTTCATCACACTCTGTCAATCAAGGTGTGAAGCTCCTGCCCCTCGACCTTCTCACTGTGACAAGACCACGAAGCCGTATCGTGAGCAGTAGCAGCATGAAAGGCTTGGCCGAGGAGTGTTTATTAATTGATGTGTCGGCCACTGGTGCGTGAGTGCGGTAGTGTATGTGTGACTGCCCTGATGGCAGCCATTTAGATGATAATTGTCCAGCAGCCCAGGTTCATCACACTCTGTCAATCAAGGTGTGAAGCTCCTGCCCCTCGACCTTCTCACTGTGACAAGACCACGAAGCCGTATCGTGAGCAGTAGCAGCATGAAAGGCTTGGCCGAGGAGTGTTTATTAATTGATGTGTCGGCCACTGGTGCGTGAGTGCGGTAGTGTATGTGTGACTGCCCTGATGGCAGCCATTTAGATGATAATTGTCCAGCAGCCCAGGTTCATCACACTCTGTCAATCAAGGTGTGAAGCTCCTGCCCCTCGACCTTCTCACTGTGACAAGACCACGAAGCAGTATCGTGAGCAGTAGCAGCATGAAAGGCTTGGCCGAGGAGTGTTTATTAATTGATGTGTCGGCCACTGGTGCGTGAGTGCGGTAGTGTATGTGTGACTGCCCTGATGGCAGCCATTTAGATGATAATTGTCCAGCAGCCCAGGTTCATCACACTCTGTCAATCAAGGTGTGAAGCTCCTGCCCCTCGACCTTCTCACTGTGACAAGACCACGAAGCAGTATCGTGAGCAGTAGCAGCATGAAAGGCTTGGCCGAGGAGTGTTTATTAATTGATGTGTCGGCCACTGGTGCGTGAGTGCGGTAGTTGTATGTGTGACTGCCCTGATGGCAGCCATTTAGATGATAATTGTCCAGCAGCCCAGGTTCATCACACTCTGTCAATCAAGGTGTGAAGCTCCTGCCCCTCGACCTTCTCACTGTGACAAGACCACGAAGCCGTATCGTGAGCAGTAGCAGCATGAAAGGCTTGGCCGAGGAGTGTTTATTAATTGATGTGTCGGCCACTGGTGCGTGAGTGCGGTAGTTGTATGTGTGACTGCCCTGATGGCAGCCATTTAGATGATAATTGTCCAGCAGCCCAGGTTCATCACACTCTGTCAATCAAGGTGTGAAGCTTCTGCCCCTCGGCCTCCCTCGACCTTCTCACTGTGACAAGACCACGAAGCCGTATCGTGAGCAGTAGCAGCATGAAAGGCTTGGCCGAGGAGTGTTTATTAATTGATGTGTCGGCCACTGGTGCGTGAGTGCGGTAGTGTATGTGCGACTGCCCTGATGGCAGCCATTTAGATGATAATTGTCCAGCAGCCCAGGTTCATCACACTCTGTCAATCAAGGTGTGAAGCTCCTGCTCCTCGACCTTCTCACTGTGACAAGACCACGAAGCAGTATCGTGAGCAGTAGCAGCATGAAAGGCTTGGCCGAGGAGTGTTTATTAATTGATGTGTCGGCCACTGGTGCGTGAGTGCGGTAGTTGTATGTGTGACTGCCCTGATGGCAGCCATTTAGATGATAATTGTCCAGCAGCCCAGGTTCATCACACTCTGTCAATCAAGGTGTGAAGCTCCTGCCCCTCGACCTTCTCACTGTGACAAGACCACGAAGCCGTATCGTGAGCAGTAGCAGCATGAAAGGCTTGGCCGAGGAGTGTTTATTAATTGATGTGTCGGCCACTGGTGCGTGAGTGCGGTAGTGTATGTGTGACTGCCCTGATGGCAGCCATTTAGATGATAATTGTCCAGCAGCCCAGGTTCATCACACTCTGTCAATCAAGGTGTGAAGCTCCTGCCCCTCGACCTTCTCACTGTGACAAGACCACGAAGACGTATCGTGAGCAGTAGCAGCATGAAAGGCTTGGCCGAGGAGTGTTTATTAATTGATGTGTCGGCCACTGGTGCGTGAGTGCGGTAGTTGTATGTGTGACTGCCCTGATGGCAGCCATTTAGATGATAATTGTCCAGCAGGCCAGGTTCATCACACTCTGTCAATCAAGGTGTGAAGCTTCTGCCTCTCGGCCGCTCTCGCCGGGATCGTGCTGGCCCATTCATGCCATCCTGAGGGCACTACACGCTTTTTAACGAAAAAATATTGCCCAAAAATTATTACTCACTCGGCTCCATTTCTTTCTCACCAACTTTCTGCACTTTCTTCCTCTATGAGTCGTCTATATTCACAGCGACACAGTCATTTGTGGTACCAATTATTGAATATAATGGCATTTGATTTTCTATATGCAGTTAATAATAGATTTTTGGTACGGTACAAAATTTAACACGTCCAGACAGTTTACAAAATTGGCGAAATACCGAATTAATGGGTGTTTATCTATTACGATTTTGCAATAGTTATAAGATAACAACAATAACGTTAGATTTATGATAGGTTGAACATAATTTAAATAGATATGTAAATGTTCTTTTACGTTTAATTTTTCTCCTTTTGATAAAAACATTGAAACTTTAGGTATGGAAAAAGAGTAAAGTCAAACGCAATAGAAGAATTAATATCTATTTCAATTATAGTAATGATTCTCAAACATTCCAAATATAAATATAACAAACAAGACAAAGCCAAATTTGGAAAAACATTTCATAACAATAAATAGAATATAGTGATCAAAATTAAAACTATACCGCTGAAATATACATACGTTTGAATTTTCATAATGAATGTACATAGTTCCTTTTTTGTTTTTTAGAAGTTATTGTACACTAAGCGGGCGTAACTCCGAAACACGTGTCTACAACAATAAATCTTTTCCAAGGATTTAATTTTCCTAGTTATAAAATTAATATAATAATTCTTTCTGGAGTCAGTAAAATGGCTATTATTTCTCGTTGGAGCTGTTGTAATATTATTGTTTTTGCTTGTAAAAATCCCCATCGTTGTTTTAAGTTTATAACTTATATTAGGTTTTCCTCGAATTCTTCTTCGGGAATTCTCTGGAGGTTTGATTGATTAAAAATGTCTATTTTATCAGCTCAAATTGATTTTGGAATTCTGAGTCAATACAATAGCTCTTATTTCTCGCTGAAGCTGTCGTTATATTACTGTTTTTGCTTGTAAAAATCCCCATCGTTGATTTATGTTCGTAACTTATATAACGATTTCCTCGAATTCTTCTTCGGGAGTTCTCGAAAGGTTTGATTGATTAAGAATGTCTATTTTATCAGCTCAAATTGATTTTGGAATCCTGTAAAAGAATTTGAATAGGTATGCGCTACTATGTCAGCCCACTTGAATTATTACCTTGTCTGTCTGCTCTCAAATTTCAATATGAAGTATTCATTTTCGTCGAGAGACAAATTTAGAAAAACAGATATAACTGATATTGGTCGGTAACTGCCTCGAATATACGACTCAAAACAGCTGTAACTTCCCTTCGAATCGGGGAATTTAATTTAGAAGCATTTTGAAGTTTCCGGGCCACTAATAGCTTGCCGTATAACTCTGCGGCTCGGCTATTAATCATGGCTCTGAAATGGATCTATTCATCGTGTCATCGAAACTACCGCTGCGGCCCTAACCTCACCGAGCCCATTAGCAGATAACAATAAATAACCGGCGGTCGAGGTGTGCCGGGGGTCTCGGGTTCCATTCCAGAACCGGCCAGATATTTATGGACCCAAATACATGCACATAACAAAACCCATAGAGAACATCACAGTTGTTGTGTCAGGTCAAGGCTTGAGCGATATGCACAAGAATTTTTGTTTAGGATCGATAACACTGTTATCAATTTAATTGTTGTTTCACACAGTGCCAATATAAAAACTGAAATCTAGTCAACACTATCAATCTCTAGTTTAATTAGTGACTGAAGTAAGTGTTGGCTTTTTTAAGACGTTAATTTTAATGTGGACCACTTATGAATCCAAAATCCAAATTTAGAGTCGTACAGGCAAGCTTTCAAGAAATTGCAGCTGTAGACTCTACCGTGCCTCTACATTTTGGAAACAACGTTGTTTTGTTTGAGTAAACGTATCTTAACCAGAGGCCGAGACATACACATGTATGAGACAAACTAGCGAAATGGGAGACACAGAACGGTGGTTTATGAACGCCTACCCTCGCAAGCGGGTGGGCATTTCCTCAACAGACTGTCCAATGCAATGCCGTTAAAGACTCGCCCCAAACGCTTCTTGGTTTCTCAAGCATTCTATAATGCCGGTGAGTTTTTGGCATTCGATTGGGATACCGCAGACTAAAAGACTCACCCCGCTGTACTAAGTGGCGATGAATGAAACAAGAGGCGTGATTGTAAAATTGGAAATTGTACGTAAGAATGTGTATTGTTTGTATAAATGTCTGGAATTTTAGAAAACTCGTATTGAAGTTTCTCATACAATTCACATATTGACACTGCAATAAGAAAGATTTTGGGTTTGATTTGAAGCAACATTAAAGCAAATGATCACATAAATCTAGTTATCAAATTGTGATGCAACCATAATTTACGGTGTAGCTAAGCTTTTATATTAGTCATGAAATGAGTGTGTAAGTTCCTTTGAGTAGCAAATTTTTGATCGGGAAATGAATTATTAACAATGTACGCATGCTAAGTTTTGAAGATTTATAAAATTACATTCAAGCAGGTAATGTAAACAGCTGGTCGGAAAATTTACGTTGTAAAGTCTCAAAACAGGTGTTATTGCTGAAGTAAAAATATATTTAAATTAAAAATATAAATCGTTATTATAATTGTTGATAAAGATTCTGTAAACTTTCATGCATTAATGACTGCAATATTTATAAAAGACTATGGATTGTTAGAGATACCCATACGCAAGTCACTGTACTCCATATACTGTAGGATAAAAATCTTAATTAAAATTTATAATGAAAATCAATTATTCATAGTGGTTGTTTAATCTAGTAGTTGCATCAAGTTTGTTGAACTTTCCTTCCCAACAAGAAATCTTAACACATTATTGACGTGTATAAGTTTATTAACTATCCATTTATGAACCAGAGAAGGATCTCTAGAAATGTAACAGTTTGGTGGTGTGTAAAATTATGATGAAATAATATGTAATGTAATATGTAGTTCTTAAAAATAAAAACTTTGCGAAACATTCCATTATCATTCTGAGAATAATTATCAAGTTAATAAACGGATACACCGAGTGTTAAGAGATCTGACATAACGTAAGGGAAGAGTAAAGCACAGGCAGGAAAAAATGGTCAGCCTGCGCTTTTTTTATCTTTTGAATCTAACATCAACAGGCTCTTCCTTGCACCCAAGATCCTATGTACAAGTTTCAAGTCTCTCTGAACTTTCTATCAAGAACTATCACACAGTCGGACTGACCTTTTACTTTTGATACAATAATGAATAGGGTTCTTCATTGGACCAAGGAGTACCAAATTTAAAGTCTCTAGGACCTTTATATCAAGAGTAAACACACGGGTTGGCAGGCGGGCAAAGAGAAAGATAGTCGAAACGTCCTTAGACCTTTTAACCCAAAAATCACTAGGCTTCTCCCATGGACCAAGAGAAACCATCTACATAGTTTCAAACATCAAGGATCTTTTCTACCAATAGTTAATGCACGGGATGACAGGCGGGTAGTGAAAAAGATAGTCGACATTTCCTTTGACCTTTTGACCCAAAAATCACTAGGTCTTCCATGGACCACAAGAAACCATGAAACCATGTAACTAGTTTCAAGTATCTCGAACCTTTCTATCAAGAGTTGACGCACGGGCTGGCAGGCGGACAGACAGAGAGATAGTCGAAACGTCTTTTGATCTTTTGATCCAAAAATCAATAGGCTTCTTCCATGGACCAAGAAAAATCATGTAAATGGTTTCAAGTATCTCGGACCTTTCTAACAAGAGTAAATGGATGGGCTGGCAGGAGGGCAGACAGAATGATAGTCGAAATGTCTTTTGACCTTTTGACGCAAAAATCACTAGGTCTTCCATGGACCAAGAAAAACCATGTGCATAGTTTCAAATATCTAGGACCTTTTCTATCAAGAGTTAACGCACAGGCTGGAAGGCGGGCAGACACTAAGATAGTCGAAATTTCTTTTGACCTTTTCATGCAAAAATCAATAGGCCTCTTCCAAGAACAAAGTGAAACCATGTAAATAGTTTCATGTATCTCGGACCTTTCTATCAAGAGTTAACGCACAAGCTGGCAGGCGGCAGACAGAAAGATTATCCAACGTCTTTTGATCTTTTGATCCAAAAATCAATAGGCTTCTTCCATGGTCTAAGAGAAACCATGTACATAGTTTCACGTATCTCGACCTTTTTATCAAACGTCGGTGTTCACGCAGACTGAGGGGGATGGAAAAAGAAAAGATTTCAGTAAGCCCTATCGGTTCTTTAATAAATAAGACATATTATTATTTAAATTATTTAGGCCTTTGTTATTTTATTATTTTTTATGTTCAATTTGATGGAATTGATAAGTGAAAGTTTGGCTGTTGAAGTAATTCTGTGCTTACTCTTAAATTATTTGGCCTTCGATTCACTGTACCAATGTGGCCACGAGCGCCATCCTGCAGGATTTAGCCACAACACAGCGACGCTCATGAGTAAATGTGATAGCTACACGGTGTCGCCCGAAGGAAGTAGAGGCTCCGGCAGGATCTGTGTGGCGGCGGCAGGAAGCCCATCCTCCGGTCTGGAACAATGCTTCAAGAGCTCTCGACCGCCATCTTGGTCTCGACAGTCTAATTAGGAAATCAGAAAGTAAAATGAATGTGATTACCAGTGAATCATCAGAGGAAGAGCAAGGAGGGTCAAGTGACGTAGCAGTGGGTCTCTTCTGTCCTAGACTGTCTGCTTTCTTCTGCAGTTCAACAGGCAAGTGTTTCCTGGAAATATTTCTACAGGAACAGTCAAAATTCATTCCTATGTATAATAATGGTCCCCGCTCTGTATTCCTAATTCCAAATATTCGTTTTACCTTCAAACTGTCATATTATTGAAATGAAGAAAATACAGAATGAAGGACACAATTTCTATCTTAGTCTAATTGGTGCTTTCGGTGCTTTATTATTAAATTCAGCCGGCCAAAAATACTAGATCTATCTATTTTGCATTGTTAAGCACTACTCGTGTACTACTCTTTATGGACTATTTTATTGTATTTTGGTCCCCATTTTAGACTGTATGGTTAGAGCTGTAAACATTCCGAAACAATTTAACAGAGGGTTTCTTAACTCAAAACTATTTTTATCACGTAAAATGTTCAAACTACAACAATTTAAATTTCACAATCTATGTCACGTTTACGACTGACCTCCAGTTTTAAATAAGTAAATGTACCTTTACATATTTTAGGTTTTTCAGATTTTACTATCAACAACTCTAGTTTATTATACCAGGGATCTTTTACGAACGCAAGAACGTAACCAGGAAGAAATTTGGGAGGGGGGTCCAGACAACTGATATTTTCCCGTAGTGGACAGATAGTAAGGCTACATTTTGTTCCTCAGAAAGTTACTGACCCGTTTCTTTGTTGAGAAAGATCTTTCAGTAGTACATGTCAGTAATGCCGAATTAATTAAATAATAATATCGATTTAATACGAAAGAAACTTTGTGAGGTCCGGATCCCTTGGACCCCCTCGCTGGCTACGTCCTTGTACGTTACCAGTACGAGATCAAAGAGGAAATACTAAAGAACGTGGAAGCTGCTTGGAGAGGTCACCCCTAGTCTGTACTAGATTACCCTCCTGCTATAAAAGATTGAGTCTTCAGAATCGAAACGTTACTTACACAGTTAAATAATTGAAATCTTCTAGCTTTGCTGTGAGAACCTTCTTCAGTCAAGTCAAGAGATGTTAAACCGAAACCTCATCTATTCTTCCCTGTCTTCCGAAGTAGGTCTGCGCCAGGCTAGGCTGCAGACTTATGAAGACAAGTAGACGGCGAGAAGTAAGGTTCTAAATATCAATGAAGTACACGTACAGAAATGGCTACAACAGTCGCACTTTAACACCTCGTAAAATGTTCTTGAACTGCGCGTTAGACATCCAGTAAATTTGCCTGGAACAGGACAAGTGCATGCAAATGGAATGAACGGGTCCACTATTTCGAATTACCATAGCTTTAACATTTAAGTTGGCAGCATTGTTTGTGAGATGTGCTTTGGGCGAGACGACCCGACGCTGAGGCATAGACTGCTGACGTCACGTAGCTGTGAACAGCTGTTCGCAACAGCTGATCTGTCCCCTGTGGGCAGACAGAAGGCTGCTCTCAGCTGATTCTGTGTAGGTCTGCGTGTAGGAAGGACAGGCCGACCTACAGACTTTCGGTTGCAGCAACAGTTTCCTTCCTCTTCCGGTCCAAGAGCCAGCTGGCCCAGTTACCCAGACTAGAAATGTGTAGTGGAGTTTATATTCGGTGTATCGTCAGAGGCTATGTGGTAATAAACCTAGTCTAGGAGTTTAAGAGTCACTAAGATCCCTATCGCAGGGTTCCAACTATAACGGTTCCAAGAGTGCAGGTGGATTCAAGTTAAGAATGGGCTTAATATTATTGGTGAAATATTAGCATTTTTTTCACAATCAAATCTAGTTTTCTTTTATGTTTTAAAGTACTGAAAGAGAAGACGTGGAGAAATAACATGAAAACCTTTGAAATAACGGCGATTTTGTCTCACAGATTGTATGAGTTTTCCAAAAGAGCAATGAAAGTAAATCTCACAAATCTTTCACAGTTTACTGTAGTAACTATTGGAAATTAAGAGGCCTTAACCGAACCATGGTAACTTCAAGCCTAAAAATCTGAAAAGTCATGTGATAAAGCCTATTAAAATGTCACGTGACTAAAGTAGGTACTACAATTCATAGGTAAGAATTTTAAATACATTTGCCATTTGTGCAGTAGATTGGACCAACGCGAACGCTTGGAAATGAGAGACCTCAAAATTTACCTTTGAACATATTTATTTTAGTAATTACGTTCGTTTTCTCTTTTGGATTTATCTTTTTTACTCTATCCCGTCAATCTCGCATTGAAAACAGCTATGTTTTACATATTAGCGCAAATTTTCAAGATGGATGTACCATCTTTAACCATGATTTTAGTGAAATCTTGTGGAGTCAGATACAAGACGTTTACTGCTAGGTGTAGGCCTGCTCCGCAGGACTATCGTACATTGAAATGTACTTAATTATTCCCAACGCGTCCCCCACTTTATCGTGTCTGCCTCGCCGAAGTTGTCTCGATATAAATTAATTGGCCCCGGCGCCGCGCTGTCGTCCCAGTCCGTCAAATTGAGACGTCCCTTCTTTGTTGTCCATTAATCGCTCAACTGTAGCGCCTTCCCAAAAAAGGTGACCACAAATTTCCGCGAGCTGAAGCGTAGGCTGGCGAGTTTTCTCCGTGCCCACTCACGACCTGGTTCAGCGACCCGTTGGAGCGGACCTTCTTGCTGGTGCGAAAAGTCCTCTGGTTTCGATCTTTGAAAATTTCTTCAATAACAAATTTCTAGATCAAGAAAGTCAACAACATCAAAATATAAAACAAGCTAAATGTTTAGAATAAATCATAAAGTACGGATACAAATGTACATAATACTTTTAAACATTTAATCGATGTTATCTATTAAACACAAGAGATTAAAGAGATATCACGTGTAAGAGGAAACCTAGGGGCCATTTCTCGGAATCGATAAGTTAAGCGATAAGATATAAATGGTTATAGCTAGTGTATCTAAACTTAAAATAACATTAGGACAATACTATTCTTTTTATTTTCATCATCGTATTGTACACTTTAATGAAATTATACATAGAACATTAAACCTCTTAGGAGGTTTCACATAATCAATACGTTTTTATCCTTAGTTTATACATTTTTCAATTTTGAAAATTATCTATAAAGAAACTATACAGGTTTAATAGTAGCTAACCGTCTTTCTTTTTGTCCGTTGGAGCGAACCTTCTTGCAGATGCGAAAACTCCTCGTTTTCGATCGTTTGAAAAGTTCTTCAATAAATAATGTCTAGGTCAAGAAAGGCAACACCATCCAAATATAAAACAAGCTAACTGTTTGGAATAAATTCTTAAATAAATCATAAAGTACGGAGATAAATGTATATTTTAAAACATTTAATCGCTGTTATCTATTAAACACAAGGGATTAAAGAGATATCACGTGCAAAAGATAACCCAAGAGGAAATTTCTCGGAATCGAAGTATTAAGATACAAATGTTTATAGCTAGTGCATCTAAACTTAAAATAATTTTAGGACAATACTGTTTTTTCTTCATCGATCGAATATGAGTTTATTACCTGTTCAGAAAGTTGACGAACCGTAATTAAGAAGGCATTCGCTTTGAGAATATTTTGACAAATTCAAATTCAAATTATTTGAACATTTTTAATGGATTTTTGACCTAATAAAGCATTATTTTCTATGATTGAATAGCATGCAGGTAGTGGGAAGATTTCACAAATTCGGCAATAGTCAACATGGAGATGTTGCCAACGCCGGTGGAAGAATATTTTCACTAATTGCAATAATTCGTAGTCAACGATGTTGCCAACGCCGGTGGAAGAATATTTTCACTAATTTCACCGTAGTCAATATGGAGATGTTGCCAGAGTAACACAACGCAGGTAGTAAGAATATTTTCACTAATTCGGCAATATTCAACATGGAGATGTTGCCAGAGTAACGCAATGCAGGTAGTAAGAGCTTTCACTAATTTGACAATATTCAACATGGAGATGTTGCCAGAGTAACGCAATGCAGGTAGTAAAGTTTTCACTAATTTGACAATAGTCAACATGGAGATGTTGCCAGAGTAACGCAATGCAGGTAGTAAGAGTTTTCACTAATTTGACAAGCGTCAACATGGAGATGTTGTCAGAGTAACGCAATGCAGGTAGTAAGAGTTTTCACTAATTTGACAATAGTCAACATGGAGATGTTGCCAGAGTAACGCAATGCAGGTAGTAAGAGTTTTCACTAATTTGACAATATTCAACATGGAGATGTTGCCAGAGTAACGCAATGCAGGTAGTAAGAGTTTTCACTAATTTGACAATATTCAACATGGAGATGTTGCCAGAGTAACGCAATGCAGGTAGTAAGAGTTTTCACTAATTTGACAATAGTCAACATGGAGATGTTGCCAGAGTAACGCAATGCAGGTAGTAAGAGTTTTCACTAATTTGACAATAGTCAACATGGAGATGTTGCCAGAGTAACGCAATGCAGGTAGTAGAATGTTTACACTAATTGCTACGTGTAAGTATAAGGGCAGAAAAATGCCGCGGCAGCTGATCTTGAGGTACGCCCACGACCTCTCTCGGTAGCTCCTTCACCGCTCCTGTAGCCCTACAAGCACCCTCGACCTACTTCCTCTTACTCTGGACGGAAACATCTCAGAGTCAAACAAAGGTATCAAATATGGCAGAGTCTGAAGTCATGGTCATTAACTTAGTGAAATTCTAATGTTAGATATCAAGTTATGAAGAAATTTGCTGGAATTGTCCTTGCCTCCAGCGAGGACCAATCCTGTAGGTATTATCCACAGTGAACAACTAAGTGGAGTATCACTTGTTTTTAGGTGCCATACATTTTTATAACGTATAGTAATGTCCGAAATCATACTATCCTTTCAGCACTTAATGGATTGTAATTATGAAAATTGTAAGCTTAAGGGCATTTGGTACAAGAAGATTTTTTGTTTATAACTTTGAGACTTTTAAACGAGTTTCATTGATTATTGGTACTTAAGTAAACAAAAACATATTATTTTTATTTTTTATATAAACAAATTATTTTATAAATTAATGTACTGTAAGTTTTTTTTGTAATTGATATTCTGAAAAAATACTTTTGTTCTATATCTCAAATGAAAGATACTGAAACTCTTAAAGAGTTCATGTATTTTTAAAACTTTCATATTCATAGCTTTTATTAGGAGTATGTCAAAAATATATGCTTACAAAATATTTGAAAAATCCTCAGCCGTTATTTACATTAATATTTAATATAAAAAATGTAATGAACGAAATGATTTCAAAATACAAAATAATGTAGATATTACTGTATGTATATATGTATCTATTGAGTTAATCCTTTAATCTAATACTAAAATTGAATACATTTTAAATCTTAGATAAATTCCATTTTGAAAATTACTTACAAAGAACTATACAGGTTTCTTAGTAGCTAATCGTCTTTCTTTTTGAAGATTTTTAAGCCTAACTATTTTGTCTCAAATAGTTTATCCTGGACTCCAGTTTTCACACCCACATACTCACTTCTCCCCTGACACCGATATAGTAGCAAAAAACCTAAAAATGGTATTTTTGTTCATCAATCCCAATGCTTAAAGGATTCCAATTGAAAAACTCTACAAATTATATAAATAAAAAATCCCACCTTTTTGGGTCATTAGTGCCGGATGATTGCATATGGGACACTTGTTATCTAAGTAGCTGTAACTTAATAAATTGATTTATACAATTAAAACAATGGTCTAGATAATTCCTCAAGAGATTTTAACCAGGGTAAAATACAAAATAATTTTTTTAACAATATCCAATGAAGGTTATTTCGGTAAGGATCTCAGTTCTCAGAAAACTTCAATTATCGAGTTTCCGGTTCAACGCCCACATGCCATCTCCTGTTACCTCGATTAGCGAATATCTCGGGCCCAGAGGCGAGTGGCGAGTGGCGAGAGGAGACGGGGAGAGTTATCACCCAAGATACATCGCGCAGGCGCAGTAGCGCGAGCGGCACGGCGCTGCGCGGCGGTGGGAAAGGCCGGGTAGAGTTACCAACCACCGAACCTCGTAATCACGATTGTAATGGGTTTTAAATATTTGTGGCTTCAGCGCGGGCTATCAGATAGGCTAAACACAAGCTATGATTATATGCTTAACAGGGCCGTCCCGGCCATCCGTCCCCCGACAAGATCTGAGTAAACAATGGCCTTCGGCCGTGATATTTAATACCGTCTTATCGCTGTATTCAAATTGATAAAACCCGTCCGTCGAGGCGCCAGCCACGGCATCGCGTACAACTCCGTATCACTGTTAATTTGCGATATCTTATTTATTAGCTTATAATGCCCGGTAATTTATGTAAAGTGCCTTTCAGGCGATAACTCGGGCGGGTATGTTGGCCGGCGTGTTCGGGCGAGGCTTCGGCCGGAGTGTTTTCTACACAATTTATGGTATGTAACTTCCTGGTTCCAGTATCCAGATACTTGCAAATTTCCTCCCTTCATCAATAAAAATTGTCCCCATAATCTCTTTTCAGTCCACTTCTCTGAGAAAATGAGGCATCTCTATTTTTTTCTGTGTCGGCCATGGTTTGCCTTTGTCACATTTCCGAGAATTGTAAGATAGTGCCTTTGTTCTGCTGATAAGACCAAGGTATTCTGTCTCTTTAACCTTGTGAAACTGATAATAGAGAGTGTAAGGGCATAATCAACATATATGTTCCGGTATCCTCCACTTTAAGTCGTAAATAAAGTATGAAATAAAAAGAGTGGCCCCAAAATATAACCTTGAGGAACACCCGAGAATGTGTAGGCTTTACAATTGGCCCTCGCACGGCATAATGCCTTTGTTAGGCCCAACGACAATATACAACGCCGAAAGTTTAAATTAAAGTTAAAATTAACCACATTTTTGAGTCTTTCTCTGGTTTTAAGCTAAATCGTCTCTTATATAGTTAACATCCTTATTGCAGTAGAGTAAATCCTACTGTTTCACAGTATATTGTTGTTTATCTAAAATGGAAAACATAGATTTCCAATTACTAGAGTTTATTCAATTCTTGGAATACAATAATGATCTTTTTAAAATTGCGTGCCTTTTTTAAATTTTACACAGTGAAATTAATCCTTATTCACGCAAAGCTCTGAGTTTAGAATTAGAACCACGGATGACTCTACTATTTTTCCCAGATCAATATGTGGAAGAAACGGCACCTGGTCGGGTGACAACCGGCAATAGTGGTCAGAAAGGTGCCACGGAACGTGACGTGCGGCACGGTCGCGTGAAACAGGACGCCATCTGGTGTCACAGCAGTCGGAGATCCAGAGGACGCTCTGGTAGCCAAGATTAATCGCCTGCTCCTCTGTTATTTCATATTCAAATGAACCGACCGAGCCCACTGAAACAAATTTCATTAATCCATTGCACCATTTGTCAATTAGCCGCATTTACCACAACATTTCGGCCGAGCGCTGTCGCATTGTGCGCCCATATTTATTGACTATATTTATTCATTAGACAAATAATGTTTTCCTGGTGACAGAAATGCATTTGAAACACGTTGTGTAACCAGGTGATTCGGGACCTGACGCTCAGTATTATTAATGGTTTCTGATTCGGGTCCATTAGTAACCCCCTCTCAGAGTGGCCCCACTTGAGGTTTAGCACCGCGATATTTGTAATGGAACCGAGGTTTCTACTTTATCGGTTCTCAACCTCGGTCTCGCCGCGCGACACCGCCAACCGACCATTAAAGAAACCCCAAACCGAAATGAGTATGTACTAAAATAGTGGTTGCAAGTACGTAATCAATTTTGATTTTTGTATCTCGAAGCATTGCTAGATGTTTCGTTTCCGAAGACTAGGTATAATTTTAATTTTTAGTGTATAAATATTTAATATAAAAAAAAATTTAAAACATCAATAGTTTGGACTAATTTTAAATGGTGAATACCTCTAGAAGTCTGGTCCATCGGTATTTTCACTAAAAAATAAATAAAATATAATTAAATATTTATAAAAAATATATGATATTATAAATATGTTAAAAATTATTATATTTATAAATTTAATAATATTTATTATATATAATAAATAATAAATAAATAATATTAATAAACTATAATATTTTATAAATTATATAATATGATATATAAATATAATTTATAATATATCAATATAAGTATATAAATAAATTGTCACTAATAAAATAGAACCGTTTGAACGGCTTTGATACTAAAAGGAAATTTATCTAGTGAAGACAAATCCTCAAAGCTGTATTTTGAGCATTACAAAGAATTGACTACGATAAAATGTATTAAGTTCATAGTTAGATTTTAATATTTTAAAGGGAGATTACAATTTATATTCTCTTCAGAAAGATTATACATTTTGGGTACTATTCAATGGCCATTTGGCTAGATGGGCATCGCTAGATTTTTAGCTACATGAGAGATTGAAATTACGAAGGTTAGTAAACTCTCAATTCCCATACTTAGCTAAATTGACTACTCCTGGTGAATTCAAGACAGGCTTTACTACGCCGTTAGATTTAATTTTGAGCAAAATAACGAAATTTAAAATTAAATTTTAAATATTTATAAATAAATATAATAATATAAATATGTTTAAAAAAGCCTAAACCCGAGTTTAATGGTTCCGTTTAGAAAAAGAGTTTAGACGGATCCTGGCATAGATAGTCCTAAGATGATTGTAAATTGAAATCTCACCACTTGACCATTGCTAGATTTTTAGTTCCATAAGATATTGGATTACAAAGGCTAGTAGAGTCGCAATTCCCATACCTAGTAGCTAGATAGATTATTCACAGTAAATTCAAGATATGCTTTAGTACGTCGTTAACCCTATTGTGTAACTGTGGTTCTATATTGACTTAAGATGTTTTAAATCTGTTTATTTAAAAATGTTAGATATTTTAGGAATTTAAAAATTTGTTAAGTTTAAGTTTAGTTTTAGTACAGTATTGTTGTAAGTAAAATAGATTAGTTTATAGATATTTGTACCATTGACTTTGTCATACACAATTATATGTCAGTACGACAGTAAAGTAAAAAAAGTGTTACGTACACTTTGGTGCTCCACAACTATGAAGTTAATTGAATATACTTATGAGCAAAATAACGAAACGTACAATTATCAACTCAATTAATGGTAAAGTTTAGAAAGAGTAAAGATCCTGGCAGAGCATCATCTAGATAGTCTTCAGATGAATGCAAGTTGAAATATCCATTTCTTGGGCATAGCTAGATTTTTAGTTCCATGAGATATTTGGATTACGAAGGCTAGTAGACTCTCAATTCCCAAACTTAGTAGGTAAACTAATTACTCACGGTAAATTCAAGACATGCTTTACTACGTCGTTAGATCTACTTATGGGCAAAATAACTAAGAGTAAAATTATTAACTGAATTAATTGTTCCGTATAGAATGAGTAAAGATCATGGCAGAACATTGAAATCTCCACCTCTTGGACATCACTAAGTTTTTAGTTCCATAAAATATTGGGATTAGGAAAATAATAAACTCTCAATTCCCATTCTTAGAAGGTAAATTGATTATTCACAGTAAATTCGAGACAGGCTTTGTTAGATCTACTTGTGAGCAAAATAAAGAAACGTACAATTATCAACTGAATAAATGGTTCAATTTAGAAAGAATAAAGATCCTGGCAGAACATCATCTAGAAAACCTTTAGATGATTGCAAATTGAAATCTCCACCTCTTGGGATGCCCAACCCATTGCCAGACAACCCAGCTTCTCCTCTCAGCCACATCTATCACGGGATTCAATTCCAGAACAGTAATTATAACATTCAATTGATGCCCCTGAAAGTCCCGTGATGAGCGTTTCTGCGAGAGCCGGTGGTGTATGAGGAATGGTTTCCTGCCAGTAATGCCCATTCTCATTAGACCGGAGGACCCCGAGCCATTAGATCTAATGGCTTCATCTTGTTAGAGGCGATCAATCAGGTGCACAGAGAATACAATAAGGTCAAACCCAGATGACCCACTTTTGAGACAATTTACTTTTTGACTTATTGAAGTTTTTCTAAACTTAGGGTTGTTTCTTTACGAAATCGCTGGGCATTGAGTAATAGATATATAGGTCCTGATGGATTAGTAAAAGGGGTTTGGATGACCGTATGGAGATTTTGTGTAACATTGTCCTCACCAACGTTATTAGATCAATTAGATCACGGAAACCAAGCGAGTACAATTTAACCTCAAGGACCCTAGTCCTAATAGACCCTTCAAGAAAATGCAACGCTCCAAGTGCTTTGTTTTATTTCTGTTATTTTTCAATTGGAAGATGCCAGGATTTATAGGAACTTCATCTAGGAACTTTAATAAAATACACATTTTATATTCGCTGGTATGAAGGTTGAAACCAGTTAAGAGGCCTACTTGTTAAAACCCTATTTAAAGAATCAAGTACTCTTGAATTTTCTTGGGATATGACCTGTTTCTCTGAAGAATACCGGTTCAAGTTTGCAATAATATTTAAAAGAGTCACATTCTACTTGTTTTTTGGTGGTTTCTTACAGTGCGGCAAAACTACTTTATATCTATATCATGATTAAAATTTTAGCACTGTGATTTCGTCATTTTGGGTTGCACGATTAGAATGTTAATTTTATTGTTATAAGTTCGTTGACTGTGAACAAAACATCTTTGAAGGTTGACTGGAAAATTCTGTGTCTGTCTTTTCGTATGTATGCACATCCCGGTATGTTAACACGTTGATTATGATAATCATTGAGCCAATAAGTTAGTTTTATACCAATGTACCTTTATCATACAGGAAAAACTAATTCAAAATTATTGTAAAATATATCAAAATTAAAAACACGAGGTTTTGGCAAGGAATTACATTCTAATTAAATTTTGACAACACATTAAATCCATATATATATATATATATATATATATATATATATATATATATATATATATATATATGCATACTATTTTATGTTTGTAGCGATGTACTGTAAGAAACGAAAATGTATGTTCTTTTCACAGGAAACATTTATATATATATACGCTAATCTATTATTACATTATATACACATATTACTGTCTTTAATTATAATATTATTAGCAAGTCCTTTGGTGCTTTGCATTGATGTACAATGTTTAAACGTGTGTGCAATTTGGTATACTAAGTAACTTACAAAACAAGCTATAAAAGTTTAATTTATAAAGTTTATGGAGAAAGGAATTTAAGTTTGGAATGGTTTTTGCATTGACTTTAATAATAATTTCAAAAATAGTGAATAGTGGTTAAGATTTAGTAATATTTTGATTATTTATATACCTTAGAACTATATCTCAGATTGTAGGAAAAATACTGTCCAAAGGCATTTTTGTTGTGTATTTTTTTCCTCAACAAAGAGTTAACTTTTTTAAATAAGTAAAATTCATCGGAATATATTTTTATGGACGTTAAATATTACAGAACTTTCGTTTTTTTTGTGTTATCTGCGTTATATTAGCACACCCAACAGAGATTTAGATAAAGAGAGATAAGTTTGCTGACGGGATATTTTTAGATAAGCTATGACCATTATGGACTACACAATTGCGCTGGGGCAGTGACAAATATGACAGTGGGATTTATTTTACCTGTGAAGTAACGCAAAACCTCCAACATTAAAACTAAATTGGGAGTTGATTTATCTTGTATATTTAGATTTTTATTACCAGTAATAGTACATATTAATACCAGTGAGGAAATAAATGTTAACGACACTAAAATAACTACAGCGTTGTATAATATTAACAGTAATTATGAAAATGGCAATTATTGTTTTATACGCATTTCTGTACCAATAAAGGATACTATATTCAAAACACTTTCGGAAGTTGTTAGGGACAATGTGTGATGATAAACAGATACTGATTTGACTGATATCCTATCATACTTATTACAAGCAATCGCAATATTTAATAATTATGAGTATCTACGAGATTTAATGAACACTGCTTTCAATAAACGTTCAGTAATTTTGAGCATCCCTTCGGTCAATATTGAAACTCATTTTGTTCATCCTGTACACGAATAGTTTAATAACGTGCAATTTTGAAATATTTTATAATTCGCTTTATACTGAAGCAGGACTTAAAATGAAGACTAATACAAAATTTTACCTCAAAATAATAAAACTAATAAAACTTTTTACTTAGCTTAGCTTTACTACAAAGTGTGAGGAGTTTTAAAGGTATAAACGCTTTGCCTAATGGTCTTTCATTCTTACAGGGTAAGTTGAAATAGATTGCTGTTAAGATATCTGGGACTGAAGATAAATGATGACGAGTGACCTAAATGAACTGAGTGAGTTTGAGGTTGGCTGGTTGGAAGCCACTATAGTGCTGCTATCTCTGCCTCTGAAGATAAATACCATTTCATTCGTTTATCGATTTATTTATCAAAATTTACCATCTTAAAGAAATAATTTAAGGATATACCTTTCGTTATTACCCCATTCCGCGAAATATTGTCATATTCCTGTAATAAAACTAATTTTATTGTGAATTAGTCTAGAAGCGGAGAGACAATTTGTACTGTTGAAGAGCACAACTTGTTTTTTCATAAAATTGATGGAGAAATATACCCTGATTTAGAAATACAAAGTCAACCACACCAATTTCAGTGGACATAAAAATGGCTAGTGACATTGTTACAAATATGAAACTATAGATTTATTATAGGCTGTTTTTTTCTACCTTGATACACGTAAAACCGACTTATCGTCAGATATATAAAATACTCTCACCATTAAGAGAAAACTAGATAAAGAGTTAGGAAGTCACCAATTTAAGGTTAGTTGACACTGATTTATCATTTATATACGTGTCTGACAAATGATTTTGTGACAAGAAAAATATGATCTAAAGAAAGTCCCATTTTATTTTTTAACCCTTTTAATATCATATCATTTCGGCTTTTATCAAAACTTTCTTAGGATCTAGGATCGGATATTGGATCTCGGTTTCTGTTCGTTCTTTGTGGTTTGAGTCACTGTCTACTAGAATATAGTTTCTTATATTTTTATTAGTTATTTGCATCTACCCGCAGTTCCGCACGCATTTTTACAGGTTTTGCACCTGTATGAGCAAGTTTGGTTCGCGGGAATTATATTTCCGACGCCAATTGTGAGTTTGCCTTATTGCCACGATCAATAAAATACGCCAAAACGTTTATAATTATGGCCTTTGAATTTTACTGTTCTTAGTATGTTTTGTCCATATTTGATTTTGTTTTGTTTCCCGATCAAGAAAATATATAACACAGATCAGAGAAGCATACTTCTGTTAAAAGAGAACTAAGATGGGTCTTACATCAGTCTTAAAATTTATAGTAAAAGTATTTAAATATTTTAGAACATTTAGAGCTGGAATTAGTACATTATTTCAAAAGAACAGTCCAGCGAAATTTAACCCAGTATAGTTCTTGTCGACCGCTTCAAAGGGAGTCTTTGAAGTCAAATACTGACCTTATGTTTAAGAATTTGTTTTTAAGGTAAATTAGTACTAATCGCTGAAATCGGCGTCAAAATTATGTTTACTTATTAGAAAATTTACTCACTATAAATGTAAACAAACTGAAAGTAATAATCAATGTTTACACAGAACAGTTGGTTAATTTGACAAGCTCATTGAATTAATATCGAACAACTTTAGAGACAAAGATTGGATTTTTCGTTAATTTAAAAACCAGTGGGGCGTAGCCCTAGAGAGATTTTCAAAATAAGAATAGGCCTATATTCATCCCAGGAACCGGAAGAATGTTCATGTAAAATTTCAGAACAAAGGCACTTTCAAATTTACAATATTATTAGGATATTTTAACAGCCTTCTCATTCAACACTGCTTCTTTCTTTAAGCGTAGCCTACCTGTTATCAACCTATCTCCAAAACCGATGGTTTGAATATCCTGATCATCTCCCTCTTGACGAGAATGAATCCGATTGGATATTTAAAATACAGTGAAATTATTGTACTGTAAACACCCAAAATCTTAGCGGGTTTATTTGGGTCAGATGCACCTTCAATACCTCCTCACCTGCACTGAAGCTCACAAGTCATAAAGGAATGCCTGCATAAATTCTAATCATAAATTCTTCTACTTCTCAAATACAGTGTTGTGTACAACACTAGAGCTAGTATTAATTTGCCAGGCTCCCCATCGCTCAGCTTTAGCTGGCAATTTACCGCACAATGCTGGAGCGAGGTTCTTCTCTTGTTTGCCCCGAAATATAAAAAACGAACCCTTAGCAACAAGATTCAAAAGTCAACTGAAAGAATTCTTGATCAGGGGGGAGTTTTACTCGGTTGGGGAGTTCTTTGACGCTAGTTTAGAGGTATAGGGTATTTTTGTTGTTGTCTGAATTCATTTATTGATCTATTTTATCCTGTTTTAACTGTGTGTAACTGTGATTTTATATTTGACTTAAGATGTTTTAAATCTGATTATTTAAAAATGTTTGAGATATTTTAGGAATTTAAAAATTTGTTAAGTTTAAATTTAGTTGTAGTCAGTATTGTTGTAAGTAAAATAGATTAGTTTATAGATATTTGTACCATTGACTTTGTCATACACAATTGTGTGTCAGTACGACAGTAAAGTTAAAAAAAGTGTTACGTACACTTTGGTGCTCCACAATTATGAAGTGAATTGAATTGTACAACGTAGACGCCAACAATAAATTTGATTGACCAACTCGCCTTTGTGAAAGTCTGGAAGCTGAAAGTAGTCCTGGCCAGCTCACTTATAGTCTCTCCATACATTGATATAACCCAGATACATGTAATTACAATTTGCTGTTATTTCGGTCCGATGTGCTTCACCACGCCCCGATCGTGATGGCAGAGAGAGTTGTCGCAGGGTAGTGGCTGATCCTGGGCTGCGGGGAAGTCGCCCAATATGTTTTCACTATTGTCCGGGTGAAATACGAGAGAGAAATAGTGGAGAACATTTATTGAAATTAAGGAAACAAAGGTATATCCTAATTTTCTACAGTCTTAGTAATGTCCCATGTTCCATTAGGGAGTGCCGATGGCTGAGCGGTCTAAGTCGTTGGACTTTGGGTCTGAGTTAGACATAGCGCAGGTTCAAATCCTGTCTGTGACCATTGCACTTTTTATCAGTACCATTGATCTTGTACTGTATCGACTCTCCCCCTTATTCTGTTTGATAAGATCCTCACACAGGCCAGTGGCCCATGGGGACGGACAGAATAAGGCTTAAAAAGTGATCGGCCTCTCCTTAAAAAATAAAATGTCCCACCAATGATAGTCTCCTTAAAACATATGGTACGTACGATGAAAATGCAATTCGCGTTGAAAAAACCCCTGCAAAATACCATTTGTTACGCTCAATAATACTATATAACTTTTTCATTATAGTTACCCACAAATCAATAGTGGCGGAACAATTAGAAGAGACTGACTCTGTAAGTGACACTGGAAACAAAATTCGATAATCCGACTCCGTCTAAAAATGTACTTGGTTGGTTTTCTACACATAACTTTCTTTGCCATGGTAGGAAGAGTTGATTCAGTTTGAATGTTGAATTTTGCTCCAGTTCACCTTCCCTTTGTTGCAGCGTCTGGTATCTGACGTTGTCTCAGACTTGACTCCTGGAATCTGGAGTCATGTTTGTGTGAAAATATTCAAAGAAAGTCGGCGACGAAGAAGCTCAAAACGAACCTTTACATAATTTCGACTGCACAGACACATAGGTGAAGAAAATAGGTGAAGTGGCAGTCTCATTGTCTCAATTGTGCCCCTGATCTATACAGAACCATGAACAAAGCGATACCAGGTGGCAAGGAAGTGTTAGATACCGCATATATCTATCAAAATCTTGCATGATCTTAAAAAATGAACTGCGGTAAAAATTATTCGTTACACGGTTCAGGTGATGCGGTCGGTTTTCAATTATGCTAAATTTTGTAAAACTCACAACTCTATAAAATTACTTTTTTATAGCTAAAAATTTAAAATTCTTTTTCTTACGCTACGTGTACTTACATTACTTACTTTACTTACTTACTTTACTTTACATTACTTACTTACATTAAATTGGGAAATTTGGGTAATTTTGTAGCCAGGTCCAAATGAAAACTGATAAAGACAGAAATGAGAAAGTTCTTTAGTTTATACCAGAGTTATAACTTTAGACAGTTATTTTAAATAATTTATGACTTAACGAAATAAAGTTTTAATGAAAATTAACTTAAGGTGAACTACAATAGCGTTGTTTTCATAAAATATTACTTATAAATATGGCAATGAATTTATTTTATACATGAAAACACGTCACTTCCTCCATTCGTTTTTTATATAAGTTATTAAAAATATATTATATTCCTAACTTTAACAGTTTTTTTCATGATTATTAAATCGTGGTAAATACTAATTTAAATGAATATAGATCGTTTTGGAATGTTGAAAATTAAAAAAATGTCGTATTTAAAAAAAAAATAATCTTTAAGGGTTGTGTTTGACTGATTGCACTATCTTAATACCTCAAATTCGTACAACGTAGGTTTATAATTTTTAAATTATCAGAGGCCATAAGTTGATTTATATTTTCGCATATATAAAGTAAAAGAAATCTGTACATTCTTTGTTTGAAGTTTGTTTTTGACAATAGAAGGATTGTGAATGAAACAGAATTATTCTGGACATTTGCCATCGTTCAATGACACAATACAATCAGTAACACTACGTTTCGAGATCTGCAACCTTATCTATTCTTCAGGTAAATGACTAAACTAATGCATTACTATAATCCACCACAAATTTGCATATTTTAAGGATATTTTCAGCTACCATGATGCGCTGTGATCTGACAAAACAAAAATCTAAATCACTACAAAAACATTACCACCACAAAAAAAATAAAAATATAATTTATAGTATGCTGAATAAAATAATGGCATCATGAAAAACGCAGTGTTGGCTTGACTTTTATATATAATATTCACAAATTATCAGACAATATTGATGACTGTTTGCAATAATATAATCCAAAGAAATTGCAAATCAGAAAAAAATCTGTTTTATTAATGCTATTTTAACTCATTGATATACTAATTAATAATTAGAAGACACGCCTAGACTACTCATTTCTCGGACCGAACTGTTTCTCTTATTTCTCCAACAAAATTATGCAATAAGAAGTAATTAATTCAAGGGTTAATTAAGAATTATTAAAAAACTGACAATAGATCGAATTATTAACTTTACAATTAATCACAATATTATGTTATGCCGATTGGTTAACTGTGTTCGGGAACTATATACAATAATTTATGAAAACTCTTTTTTTAGTTGAATCAAAAATTAATTTTTATGTTATCTTGTGATCACCGAAAAGTTACATCGATCATTAAGATATTGACTACTTCTGCAAACTCTTTCAATACGTACTCGTATATACAGGGTGGCCATGAACTAGTGTTAAATTTTGCTGTGGTTGATAATACTACATAAATGTGACCCGAGCGGTCTAATACGTCGGACTTTGAGTCTGAGTTAGAGATAGCGCAGGTTCGAATCCTGTCTGTGACCCTTGCACTTTTTATCAGTACCATTGACCTTGTACTGTATCGACTCTCCCCCTTATTCTGTTTGATAAGATCCTCGCACAGGCCAGTGGCCCATGAGGACGGGCAGAATAAGGCTTAAAAGGGGATCGGCTTCTCCTTAAAAAAAAAAAAAAATATATATATATATATATATATATATATACGGAAATTTAAAGTTTTTATTATTCACACATATCCAGAGAAAAATTATTTTCGTTTTTTAATAACAAACATGTACATTTCGTAAAATAATGTAAAAATGTATGCAACATTTCAATAACATTTCTTGTACTTTATTACTACCAACGTATTCTTCATTAAAGTTTTAGTAAGTACGGATAACCTTTAATGTGTCTGAATCTGCAGAAATATTAATTAAATCGACTTTTAAACTGAGAAGTCGAGAACTTGAACGCTGACGTTCACAATTCTTTATAAACAGTGCTAGAGACTAGCAAATGTCATAGAAAGTGCTTCAAAACCTAAGCTTTCGGAAAATATGATACATCGTTTAATTTTTTATAATTTGAGTACAATTATGTGAGATTCAATAGTGTACTTAAATTCACCAAATGATTAAAATTCAGCTAGCCAAAGCACAACTAAAAATAATTTTCTCTGTGTGTGTGTGTAAGTAATTAAAACTTTTAATTTCAGTATATGATTCGCATTTATGTTGTATTATCGCCCACAAAAAATTTTATCACTTGTTTATGGCCACCCTGTACATGTATATGAAATCATAATTAAAATTATTGAAGTGGCAATAGTCTAATTTAATTTCAATAAATATTGATTCAATCACATATACTGTATGTAAAAAATTCGATTTCGTTAGCTGTAAATATTTTTTATCATTTTTTTTGTAATTATTACACAGTTCTGGAATAATCACTACTCCCTTTTGTATTTAAAATCCGCCGGAACAAGTACTTTTTGTGATTCCATCACATGTATGTAATAGATTTGATCCCATTGGCTATAAATATTTTTATGCGTTTTTGTAATTATTACACAATTGATTTTGGTACTCTCTGCATCAATCGGTGCTGACGGAGCCCGAAATTGTGCGACAAGCGTCCGTCAGTGAGAGATAGAGACATTCACAATGTGGCGGAGCGTACCCCATCCGTCGTAGACGGTAGACCAGGTGTTCGCGCGTAAATGATCAATTTGAAGGAGTGTTAATTGTGGCGGTGCTCGTGTGCTCCAGCCGCAGCAGCGTGGGCGAAGGGACGCCTACGCGCGGTTTGTCCGGTGACTTCCCGCGTCAGACACGCGCCGCACGCGTCCCCGCCGCACCGCACCGCCGCGCCGGTCCCGTGTTGGTGTCGGTCCCGTTCACGTTCCCGTGTCCGTGTCCGTGGTGTTGGTGTTGGTGTCCCCGGTTCTGGGGGTTGTGACCTTGAACTTGAGCCTCGTCCTACACTTCCTACCGCTCATTCTGCCAGGTTCGTACCCACGTCACTCCCACCCTTGCTTGGATCATTTTGCCGATTGATTTTCACTTTCAATATCATTTCAGTTGTTAGTACTACCTTAAAGCGACCTTTGCAGGTATTTAGAGAACTGCCAGGTGTTGCTATACTAGCCCCATAATAAAGTTAGCATATTAATTTAGCAAGGTCGACTTTATCTGATACAAAGAATTTATAGCCTGACATTGAGTGTGTGTAAAACATAGTCGACGCGTTACTAGTACTCAATTTGTTGTAGAAACTCAAAAATTCAAAAAGGATTACATTAAAAAAATATTTTAAATAATTTTTGAATATTAGAATGTTGTAAAATATTCCAAACACAATTTACAAAGGAAAACAAAACATACAGCTTTTAAATTTCTCACTGGTACTACTCCAAGTAATATTGCAGGGCAATAAAATACAAAATAGTATTAGTATGAACTCAGCCCAACGTACCATTTACTGTCATCTCGAGTGCCATATTATCTTTCTCAATATATCATACAGACAAGGCTATCTAAAATAATAATTTTGTCTTTACTTGTAGCCAGTTTGTAGCAACTCAAAATTCACAAAGATGAAATATTCAAAAATAATAATTTCCATTAATAGTTAAACAGAACTTTACTTAAACAATTTTTAATATTGGATCGATGTAAAATAATATTCCAAACACAATTTACAATGAAAACAAAACACACATCTTTCGATTTTCTAACTGGTACTACTGCAAGTAATACTGCTGGGCAATAAAATACAAAAAGAATATTAGTACTAGTTCAGCCCAACATTTCATTAACTGTCATCCTAGCAGAGTTCCTCCATATTATCTTTCTAAATATATCATACAGTTAAGGCTACCTAAAATAATAATATTGTCATTACTAGTACCCAGTTTGTAGGAAGTCAAAATTCACAAAGATCAAATTTACAAAAATCATAATTTGTCATTAATATTTGTTAGAACTTTACTTGATCAAGTTTTGAATATTATAATGATGTGAAATAATATCCAAACACAATTTACAAGAAAAACAAAACACACAGCTTTCGAATTTCTCTAGAGAGCAATAAAATACAAAAAAAATATTAGTATGAACTCAGCCCAAAATACCATTAACTGTCAACCCTCTCGAGTTCTATATTTTCTCTCTATAAATTATACAGATAAGCGTACCTAAAATAAGTTTCAGCCTGTTGTAAGCCTATAGTCTAAGTAAGATGCTACTTTGTACAAAACTTTTACACCAGAGATTACTATAGTCAATGCTTTTTTATT